>NC_133330.1:285640958-285972676 GCF_042186555.1 Aquarana catesbeiana | reverse complement strand
GCGAACATGCGTACACCGTTAAAGTCTATGGGACATGAACGTGAAAAATAAAAAGTGTTCATTTTAAAGGCTTATATGCAAGTTATTGCCATAAAAAGTGTTTGGGGACTCAGGTACTGCCCCTGGGGGGACATATATCAATGCAAAAAAAGTTTTTAAAACAGCTGTTTTTTCAGGAGCAGCGATTTTAATAATGCTTAAAGTGAAACAATAAAAATTAAATACTTCTTTAAATATCGTGCCTGGGGGGGTTCCTTTAGTCTGCCTGTAAAGTAGCACCTCTTTCCCATGTTTATAACAGTACCACAGCAAAATGACATTTCTAAAGGAAAAAATGTCATTTAAAATTGCTTGTGGCTGTAATGTATTGTTGGATCCTGGCAATATACATAAAAAATCATTGAAAAAAATGGCGTGGGTTCCCCCACAGTCAATTACCAGGCCCTTCCAGTCTATATGGATATTAAGGGGAACTCCACACCAAAATAAAAAACAATGGCATGGGGGTTCCCCCAAAATCCATACCAGGCCCTTCAGGTCTGGTAAGGATTTTAAGGAAAACCCTGCGCCAAAATAAAAAACAATGGTGTGGGGCCCCCCAAAATCCATACCAAACCTAATCCGAGCATGCAGCCTGGCAGGCCACAGTAAAGGGGTGGGCGAGAGAGCGCCCCCCTCCTGAACTGTACCAGGCCACATGCCATCAACATGGGGAGGGTGCGCTTTGGGGTCCCCCCAAAGCACCTTGACCCCATGTTGATGGGGACAAGGGCCTCATCCCCACAACCCTTGCCTGGTAGTTGTGGGGGTCTGCGGGCAGGGGGCTTATCGGAATCTGGAAGCCCCCTTTAACAAGGTAAACGGGTGACCCCGCCCCCATCTGACATCACATGATGTCAAAAGGGGCGGGGTCACCTAGTTACATCCCAGGGTGGCCCCGCCCTTGGCTATATAACAGCTGTCACCATGAAAAGGCTGCAGTCAGCGGGACACCTCCCATCGAGGTGGAGTTTTTCCATCTTCTCTTTTTCTCGGGACGGTCTGCGCCTTTATTGGCGATGGATTTACATTGCTGGACACTTTTTCATAAAGGAAATGTCAAAAACTGTCTGCTGTCATTTTTACTTTTTTGACACTTTTTTGTTGAATGGGTAGGGGTACAATGTACCCCTTACCCATTCACATGGGGGGGGGCCAGGATCTGGGGTCCCCCTTGTTAAAGGGGGCTTCCAGATTCCGATAAGCCCCCTGCCCGCAGACCCCCATAACCACAACCCTTGTCTCCATCAACATGGGGACAAGGTGCTTTGGGGGGGACCCTAAAGCACCCTCCCCATGTTGAGGGCATGTGGCCTGGTCCGGTTCAGGAGGGGGGGTGCTCTCTCCCCCTTTTCCTGTGGTCTGCCAGGTTGCATGCTCGGATAAGGGTCTAATATGGATTTTGGGGGGGACCCCCACGCTATTTTTTTTATTTTGGCGCTGGGTTCCCCTTAAAATCCATACCAGACCTGAAGGGCCTGGTATTGATTTTGGGGGGGGCCCCCACGCCATTTTAAAAAAAAAAATTAGGTTCGGTTTCCCCTTAAAATCCATACCAGACTTAAAGGGCCTGGTATAGATTTTGTGGGGGATCCCCACACCATTTCTTTTAAATTTTGGTGCGGTGTTCCCCTTAAAATCCATACCAGACCTGAAGGGCCTGGTATAGATGTATAGATTTTGTGGGGGGGGACCCCCACGCCATTTTTTTTTATTTTGGTGCGGGGTTCCAATACCCCTAACCACTTCAATACACTGTGTTATATAAACTACACTGCCTGCATTGACTGAATATAGCGTCTACACTGAATGCAGAGTATATGTGTGTATATATCAAATACACTGCCACTAATTAATCTGCCTGCCTAATCTATCTCAAACTATCTCCGTCCACACACTATACACGGCTACTATATAAGCAGCCTTATACAGTGTGGGGCGTGGACTTAGTCCCCCTGAGCCATGATTGGCCAAAGGCACCCTGCCTTTGGCCAATTATGGCTTTCACAGCAGAGTGCGCTGTGATTGGCCAAAGCATACAAGTCCGGTGCATGCTTTGGGCAATTATCATACAGCAATGCACTGCGATCTCGCAGTACATTATGGGGCGTTCTGCAGCGCTCGAATTTCCCACGAACACCTGTCGTGGATATTCCACTATACTCTTGCGCTATTAAGTGCCCTTTCAGTATAATGGTATAATGCATCTTTAAATAACCCATGTCTTCCCCTTTCCCCAGTAAACAGACAATACCACAGCTTACATCCTCATCTCAGCACGACTGCTCTGCTGAGCAGAGCCCTGGTTCTTTTATTCCAAGACAACAAAAGAAATCACAAACAGGAAGTCCTGGCTTCAACAGCCAATCACTTCCTCCACAGGATGTGACAACACAGGTTGTGACAACACAAGGATATGACAACACAGGATAAATTAATTTATACAACAACCAATGAACAATGACTACAATTCCTGCTGATGGGAACTTAGTTTCCTAGTTTCACAAAGACTGGTAAGCTGAGAGCCTAACTCCTGCTTTAAAATAAAATGACGCTTTGCTGATTGGTTAAAGAATGAAATGGTTGATTTGACCACGGCTACTGCATTGCGAACTGCTGACACTTGTGAGGACTTTGAAATTGAATTGTTCAGACAATGATTGTAGCAAGGACATCTGCAACTGTTGGGTGCTACACGGAGAATCTCTGACACAGCACCAGCCACCTCTGAAGACATAACACTGCAACTGTGTGTTCCAATGCCAACACAATGAGTGATGTCCAGGGAGAGGTCTTTAATTATTTGGATAACCATCTGGCCTAAAACTTTTCCTGTAAGCCTTGGTTCTGAACCTGAACTATCAAGTCCCGACTCCTTCTGGGTTGCAAATTCGTAGGCATCTACAAATTTTATAAAATCCTCACAAATTGATCCATTGTAGACATATCGAAAGTTGAGTGTAAGTTGTTCGGTATGGGAAATGTCTGTAGTTTCATCGAATATAATACTAAAATAGCAAGCCTCTTTAATTCTAGCTACAATGACATTGCTGATTTCATCACCACAACACCCGATTAAATCATTTTGTGTGGATTTTGAAATGTATGTAGCGCAAGAAGATGCAGTAAGGAGGTGGTTCTCTAATATTTTGTCTCCAGATGCAACACGGTACCTCAGCAATTCCCGAAAGTTGCCTTCATTCACCTCCGGGTGGAGTCATCCATTAAAGCACCATCATCTCGGTGGCCACGCAGAGGTATATTTTGTTTACCCAAAAATATAATTGACTCAACGATAGGACGAATTCGCTCTCGGTTCTCTTTCACTTTCTGCAGACGATGCAAGTTTATTTGATTAACAATTTCATTTTCCGGTGCATGGTAGGTTTTTAAAAATGCATTTCCTTCAAATACACTCTCCTGATGATAAACAAGCCTTGCGTGGACTTCCAAATCTCCATCCTTGCCCTTAAGCTTTTTAAAATTAGTAAAGGGCTCCATCACTAGTTTTCCAAGGGCCATGCCTTTGTTATGACCACCTTTGCGATGTTGCGCAAACAATGCACAGTACTTGCAAAACAATCCCTTTTTGGCAGGTGAATACACGAACCAAGGAAAACTGTCAATATGTTGTTTTGACAGGTATCGCTTTATTTCCCGAGTTTCTCCATTCTTGGAAGTCATGTTCTGAACAGAGAAAGGTAATTCATATCCAGGAGGAGGTTGCCATGGATTTTCCAATAGCAAGCATTTGGTGTAATCATCTATTTTTTTCCCAAGATGTGTGCCAATGTCATTAATAAGGATACTGCTGGTTTGAGGTGGGGTATCAACAGACAGTGGCGACACATTACAATCTGTTTCACCAGATATTGGCTCTACAATCGTACCAGAACAGGATGGGAGGGTAGTGTCAACTTTCATACTTGAAGTTGAAGTGCTTTCTACTATTGGCTTTTCTCTGGATGACTTTTTTGCACTGGTACTGAAGAAAGAATCTATAGTCCTGCAGTTCACTCTTTTCTGACTCATTTTGCTGTTTCTATAATTAAAGTACAAAAGTGGACACTAAATAAAGTAATTGGCTTTATAGAACAGCACTGTGCACACACATTGTTGACATGTACATGTACCATAACCGAACCGACCCCCTGTTTAAATATTGCAAGAATACATTGCAGACATGATGCAGGAGATGGTCAGAGACTGCAGACATGATACAGGAGATGGTCAGAGACTGCAGACATGATACAGGAGATGGTCAGAGACTGCAGACATGATACAAGAGATGACCATAGACTGCAGACATGATACAAGAGATGACCATAGACTGCAGACATGATACAAGAGATGACCATAGACTGCAGACATGATACAAGAGATGATCAGAGACTGCAGACATGATACAAGAGATGACCATAGACTGCAGACATGATACAAGAGATGATCAGAGACTGCAGACATGATACATGAGCTGATCAGAACTGCAGACGTGATACACGAGATGATCATAGACTGCAGACATGATACATGAGCTGATCAGAACTGCAGACGTGATACAGGAGATGGTCATAGACTGCAGACATGATACAAGAGATGACCATAGACTGCAGACATGATACAAGAGATGATCAGAGACTGCAGACATGAATAAAGAGAAGATCAGAGACTGCAGACATGATACAGGAGTTGATCAGAGACTGCAGACATGATACATGAGCTGATCAGAACTGCAGACGTGATACAGGAGATGATTAGAGACTGCAGACATGATACAAGAGATGACCATAGACTGCAGACATCATACAAGAGATGACCATAGATTGCAGACATGATACAAGAGATGATCAGAGACTGAAGACATGATACAAGAGATGACCATAGACTGCAGACATGATACAAGAGATGATCAGAGACTGCAGACATTATACAAGAGATGATCAGAGACTGCAGACATGATACAGGAGTTGATCAGAGACTGCAGACATGATACAAGAGATGACCATAGACTGCAGACATGATACAAGAGATGATCAGAGACTGCAGACATTATACAAGAGATGGCCATAGACTGCAGACATGATAAAAGAGATGGTCAGACACTGCAGAAATGATACAAGAAATCAATGCATCAATGCAGCCTCACCAGTGCCCATTAAATGCAGCCTTGTCAGTGTCCAACAGCAATAAAAAACAATTGTCAAGATGAATGATCAAGTCAGTTTTTCAGCTAAGAATTACAGGCCTACAATATAAAACGCCCAATTTCTATGCAAAATTATTGTACCGCTTTGAGATGCAAAAATCTGAAATAATCATACCGCCAGGGAGGTTAACAAATGTTTCAAAAATGTAAATATAAAAATAAATTCAGGTGGCCAGATTAAAGCACTGTTTGCTCTTCTGCAGCTCCGCATTTAAATCAATATCCTGCATTATAATTTGATTAACCACTTGCTGACCAGCTGCAGTACATATACTGCAGCAGGTCGGCTCTATTGCACGCAACTACATACCTGTAGGCCATTTTGTGCAATAGCCAGCAAAGGCGTGCATGCTGATTGGCCAGAGGGAAGAATACGTATCGTAGAAGAATACGTATTGGCTTAAACTATGGAAGAATTTTTTTTATAGCAAAAAGCAAAAAATATTATTATTTTTTTTTTTTTCAAAATTGTTGCTCTTTTCGGCTTATATCGCAAAAACCGCCGAGGTGATCAAGTACCAGCAAAAGAAAGCTCTATTTGTGGGAAAAAAAGGACATCAATTTTATTTGGGTACAACGTCGCACGACCGCACAATTGTCAGCCAGTTAAAGTAATGCAGCGCAGTATCACAAAAAATGGCCTGGTCATAAGGAGGGGTAAAACTTTTCGGAGCTGAAGGGGTTAAGATCAAGACTAAAAGGGCATTTTTTGTTTCATACATAATGCATGGCACAGTGGCACACATGTATTTTGCAATTTGAAACATGACATACATTCATACATTCTTTTACTCACGTTTATGCTCTGGTGAGGGTAGGGGTTCCCATGTAGGATTTCGGAGCAATGGAGTGGAGAATTATTTCTGTCTTTTAACAAAAAAAAAAAAAAAGCCACAATCACAAAGATCTCCTATTTGTCATTTTAAAAGTTATTTTAATTTTTTTATTATTTTTACAGTCTTTTTTTGTTGTATATGGAAAAAACACTAAAATCTCACCTTTTTTGTCATTTTCATTATTAAAAACGAAAGTAAATATCATTTTATATAATAAAACAAATTACTAAAATCTGATTTCTGTCTTTTAAAAAGCCATTTTCATGTTTTTAGGGTAAGAAAAAAAAAAAAAAACAATTGCTAAGATCTCCTATTTGTCATTTCATTATTAAAACACTAAACTCTTATATCTGTCGTTAACAATAAATAAATCAATAAAAACAAAATCATTAAAGTATCCTATGTGTCTCATTTCAAAAGTCATTTTCATTATTTGAAAATAGCAAAAGAAAGCTCTATTTGTGGGAAACAAAGGACATCAATTTTATTTGGGTACAACGTCGCACGACCGCACAATTGTCAGCCAGTCAAAGTAACGCAGCGCAGTATCACAAAAAATGGCCCGGTCATAAGGAGGGGTAAAACTTTTCGGAGCTGAAGGGCTTAAGATCAAGACTAAAAGGGCATTTTTTGTTTCATACATAATGCATGGCACAGTGGCACACATGTATTTTGCGATTTGAAACATGACATACATTCATACATTCTTTTACTCACGTTTATGCTCTGAGGGTACTGGTAGGGGTTCCCATGCAGGATTTCGGAGCAATTGAGTGGAGAATCAAATCTAGATGGATGATGATCGGATGGATCCAGTAATATTCTCTCAATAAGTTGTATTTTAATTTTCAGTGCGCTCTGCTCTGCACTGCAGACTGCCCAGGGTGCCAGGTGGAGAAGATGGAGGAGGTGGGTGGAGCTAACAATAACTCATGGGCGGTGGTGGCCTGTGGACAACATGGAGGGAGCCAGAAGGAGGGTGCCGGTGGGTGGGACCAACACAGTCAGGGGCGGAGGGGCTGGCAGCCTGGCTGGAGTGGACGTGTGCTGTGCTGTGTGCTGCAGTGCACTTGACTTGTTAGAGGCTGTTACAGCTCAGCTCAGCTCAGCTCAGCTCAGCTGTCTGCTGTATCATGTATAGGATAGGATAGGATGTATAGGATAGGACTCCTCGGAGGTGCCGCTCCAGGCTGCCTGTGTCACAGATTTAGCCACACTCACTGAGTTACTGGCTGCTGTCTGCTCTCTCTGAGACTCACTCTGCTGTATGTAATGTAGGAGGCGCCGCTCCAGGCTGTGTCACAGTCACACTCACAGCGGCCGCCGGTCGGCTCGGCTGAGAGTGTGACTGACGCTGACCTGACTGACGTCACTCGTTGCTAACGCCAGGGACGCCTGGCGTCTAGCAACGAGTGCAGGGATGAGGCTCCACCCACCTCCTTCCTTCAGTGTTATTGACCGCCGCCGCCCGTACCACACGCGAGTCTCTCTCTCGCTGATGATCGGCACATGAGAGAGAGAGACTCGGGCTGGCACAGCGGCCGGAGCGGCAGGATATATACAATAACATTCAGAGTGTCAGTGTGTGCTTCGGGGGGGGCAATTGCCCTGTTGCCCCCCCCCCCTGGATCCGCCCCTGATAATAGGGCTGTCGCGGTAGGTTCAAACATATTCTTGTTACCACATACAAACATGAGACAAACATTTAGATACAAATGTGGGGGAGATATTTCATAGTTCCCAAAACAAAAATGAAAAAACAAAGACAACCAGATGGAATGCTACCTTCACTCTTTTAGCGATAAAAAATACAATGGGAAGTACACGAGAGCATCTCAAAATCTTGTATGGACCAGCCACACAAAGTTCAAAAACAGGCCTGAGAATTTTTAATCACACAAACGTGTATTACACATCCATCAACTCACTCATCATTACAGATTTCTGAAGCCTTAGCTGAACTATTTCCAAGGTATTTTTATTCTGGTGTCTCATACCTCCAGACATCAAAAGTACCTTCCAAAGGAATACACCTTACTGTACCCTCTGACCATATCTGCCAATCTTTAAGAGGTTTAATGGCCTTTTCCCCAAAACTAGACTTCATGTACTGTGCAACTGTCTGACTGTGGGAAGCCTTGCATCCCTTCTCTTGCACGGATTGCTCATTGCCCATGGCGATTCAAATCAGTTTATAACTTTACCCCTGCATCCAGGGAAACCATTGCACCCATTTAGGAGAAGGCACCGCCTGGTTCCTTCTTTTACGGTGGATCTAAGGAATACAACCACTATATCTGGTCCAATCCCCCAACTAGAAACCCTAACCGAGGCGTCAACTCTATGGCTTGTTGTCCCAACACTTTTGGCACAGAACTACAGAGTACCACTCTTTTAACAACCAACTATTAACTATGCCAAATGATTCATCAACAACCACAGATCACCCCCCGGATTATGTCTCTAACCCTCACAGTGTATGCATACACAAGCACATAGCGCTGTATGACCATACACTGCGTCACCAGACTAAATTGCACAGAACACTTACGCCCGCTTTCTATACAGAACAATGTGGTTTCTCTCTGTACCTAGATATTACAACAATAACGTGGATGCCTCCTGTTTGCTCTCTACCCAAAATTGTATTACAGTATAAACCTTAATTAAATTTAAAAATCAAAATGATTTTGTCCTTCCAAACACAAGTTAAAAGACCCCAAGCTCCTCCCACCAACTTCCTGTTGCACACCTGAACAGGAAGAGGGAGGGGGAGGGGAAGCCTTGAATAGCTTCATATTATGTCTATCAAGACATTAAAAAAATCTATGGCTAACATCATATATATTTCAACAATTAAAAAAACTTTTGTCCAGGAAAGGGTGGAATAAATCCCATATTGCAAATGGGAAGGAATCCCCCTTGACTCACATATCCCCTGGGCAGTCAAACTACAAGTTTTGAGATTGAAATACCACACAACAGCGCACTCCTGCAAAAACATGGTTCAAAGAGGTCAACCAAAGCCTTTCTTTCCTACTGCAGGCAAAAGACAATTAAAAACAAAAATCACACCACTAAAAGTACAAATATTCAGTCAAAGTTAGTAAATTCAGTGCAAAGTAGAGATTTCATAAAAAAAACTCAATACAAATGCCCAGACTACATGGCTACACACACACACACACACACACAAAGGGATTGGAGCAGCTTCCACTCTAGGATAAGCCACAGGCCAAACAGCACACACACAAAGTTCACACACTTATTCTGGAATCAGCAACCCATAGTAACTAGAACAAAAAGTGTTCCCTCCATGCTATTGTTTACAGGGAGTAACCAACTTTCACCATTATAAATGATGGGACAGCCATGCTTGGCCGCCCCTCCCCCAAGCTTCATGGCCACTTGAATATACGGAAGCTATTTTCAAACCAAAGCTTTCAAAACTACTTCAATACAAACCGTCTGTGTCTTGAGTCAGTTAAACAATCTACACAACTCATACAATCGACTTGGTCCATACATAGGTAATAATCACAGTTCATACATTTCTATTTCTCATATACTTATTACACAACATATAGTTACTTACCATACAAACAAACAAACAATAAAAATTCCAGCATTATACCAAAAGATGAAAAATGTGTTCTTTTGCAAAGCAGAACCTACCTAACACATCACACAGCCTAATGATCCAATTGTGAAGGAGGTTCTGTTCACTTCTAAGGTCCTGGCTCGCCATCTTAACTGTCATGGATATTCCACTATACTCTTGTGCTCCCTATTAAGCGCCCTTTCAGTATAATGCATCTTTAAATAACCCATGTCTCCCCCTTTCCCCAGTAAACAGACAATACCACAGCTTACATCCTCATCTCAGCACGACTGCCCTGCCGAGCAGTGCCCTGGTTCTTTTATTCCAAAACAACAAAAGAAATCACAAACAGGAAGTCCTGGCTCCAACAGCCAATCACTTCCTTCACAGGATGTGACAACACAAGGATATGACAACACAGAATAAATGAATTTATACAACAAACAATGAACAATGACTACAATTCCTGCTGATGGGAACTTATCTGCAGGTGTATGTCATGGCACCTCAAATATGTTGATCAGGCATACAGGGGTGACACGAGCGCACATCCGCACATTTGCAGAGCGAACACGTCCCCCCCAGACGAACGTCTGTGCATCGCACAGGGGCCCTTTTGCCGGCAGACATATCCTCACATAACACCTCTCTCCAACAACAGGAAGTTTTCCACTACCTAATGGATCTCAACCAGCATCAGTCTGCCCCAGTGAGCTCTTTAGAACGGGTTGCGGGAGAACTAACACTGGGAGACACTATGACAATACATGTTAAAATACATCTTCATAAAATTTCCACAACAACACCCCATATGTTCAGTTTGTTTTAGAACAAATGAACCGCAGGCTCATCCCTATTTGCTTATGCTTTCCCACTTCGTTACTGTCCCCAGCCGGCTGGTATGAAGACTACTCAGGTACTTGCTTCAGCTTACTCACAGTAGTCTCCGGTAAAAAGGTGGACGGTCCCTTAGTCATACCTCCCAATATTTTGAGCTCGGGATGAGGGACACCTACTAACAAATTTACAGTATCTCACAAAAATGAGTACACCCCTCACATTTTTGTAAATTTTTTATTCTATCTTTTCATGTGACAACACTGAAGAAATGACACTTTGCTACAATGTAGAGTAGTGAGTGTATAGCTTGTATAACAGTGTAAATTTGCTGTCCCCTCAAAATAACTCAAACACACAGCCATTAATGTCTAAACCGCTGGCAACACAAGGGAGTACACCCCTAAGTGAAAATGTCCAAATTGGGTCCAAAGTGTCAATATTTTGTGTGGCCACCATTATTTTCCAGCACTGCCTTAACCCTCTTGGGCATGGAGTTCACTGGAGATTCACAAGTTGTCACTGGAGTCCTCATCCACTCTTCCATGATGACATCATGGAGCTGGTGGATGTTAAAGACCTTACGCTTCTCCACCTTTCATTTGAGGATGCTCCACAGATGCTCAATAGGGTTTAGGTCTGGAGACATGCTTGGCCAATCCATCACCTTTACTCTCAGCTTCTTTTGGTGGTCATCTTAGAGGTGTGTTTGGGGACACTATCATGTTGGAATACTGCCCTGCGGCCTAGTCTCCGAAGGGAGGAGATCATGCTCTGCTTCAGTATATTACAGTACATGTTGGCATTCATGGTCCCCTTAATGAACTGTAACTCCCCAGTGCCGGCAGCACTCATGCAGCCCCAGACCATGACATTCCCACCACCATGCTTAACTGTAGGCAAGACACGCTTGTCTTTGTACTCCTCACCTGGTTGCCCCCACACACGCTTGACTCCATCTGAACCAAATAAGTTTATCTTGGTCTCATCAGACCACAGGACATGGTTCCAGTAATCCATGTCCTTAGTCTGCTTGTCTTCAGCAAACTGTTTGCGGGCTTTCTTGTGCATCATCTTTAAAAGAGGCTTCCTTCTGGGACGACAGCCATGCAGACCAATTTGATGCAGTGTGAGGCGTATGGTCTGAGCACTGACAGGCGGACCCCCTACCCCTTCAACCTCTGCAGCAATGCTGGCATCACTCATACGCCTATTTGCCAAACAAAACCTCTGGATATGACGCTGAGCACGTGCACTCAACTTCTTTGGTCGACTATGGTGAGGCCTGTTCTGAGTGGAACCTGTCCTGTTAGACCACTGTATTGTCTTGGCCACCATGCTGCAGCTCAGTTTCAGGGTCTTGGCAATCTTCTTGTAAGGATGTTAGAGTGCTGCTTTAAGATATATTAGATAGAAGAAATGTATTTTGCTTTGATATATAGAAAGTTAGAAATGTAGGCTGCAAAAGTTAGATGCAAGGATGCTATGTGCTGATACAGGATGTACATGTGGTCAGTCTAATACTTAATATAGACAATGAATAACAAAGTTATAACAAGTTAGAACATTGGCAAATTGCCTAATATACGTAGCTTCATATATATTTAAACATAGCCTGAGAGATGTCTCCAAGCAGAATATGCAGTTTGTGACGTTTATGCTTATTTTTTTATAAAGTTTATGCTTCAATCTCATTGGCTGATAATAAGAGGGAGGTTTTTCTCTCTCTGTAAGTGTATAAGATATATGCAAACCCAGTAAACCATTGTAATTTTGATTCACCATCCCGTGTGTGTGTCTTGATTACCCGGTCGATCAGAGAGTTCTATCCATACACCCATAGGTCCAACCCGGATTCAAAGGAGAAATAGGGGCGACTTAACACTTCTTATAGCCTAGGCCATCTTTATGTAGAGCAACAGTTCTTTTTTTCAGATCCTCAGAAAGTTCTTTGCCATGAGGTGCCATGTTGAACTTTCAGTGACCAGTAAGAGAGAATGAGAGCGATAACACCAAATTTATCACACCTGCTCCCCATTCACACCTGAGACCTTGTAACACTAATGAGTTACATGACATAGGGGAGGGAAAATGGCTAATTGGGCCCAATTTGAACATTTTCACTCAGGGGTGTACTCACCTTTGTTGCCAGTGGTTTAAACATTAATGGCTGTGTGTTGATTTATTTTGTGGGGACAGCAAGTTTACACTGTTATACAAGCTGTACACTCACTACTTTACATTGTAGCAAAGTGTCATTTCTTCAGTGTTGTCACATGAAAAGATATAATAAAATATTTACAAAAATGTGAGGGGTGTACTCACTTTTGTGAGATACTGTATGTAGGCATAGGACAAGTAAATCCACAAGTGCTTTTTTTACCACTACTATTCCTTTATATTGGCTTTTAAAATTTACAAATGCAGCAATTTAGAACTTGGATGAAATGTTTAGCAATGGGAATCACTTTTTGAAAGATAAAAAGTGCATTTTATATACAACTATATAGATCAGTCCAAAATGAGGGACAAATGAAGGTGAAAGAGGGACAGAGGGACATTACTCAAAATCAGGGACAGTTGGGAGCTATGCCTTAGTGGCGACAGCTTCCCCTCTACCCCTGACCACAACTGGTTCCCTGTCCGACGGAACCATCTCAACTCGTTTGGACTCCAATCCTGCAGTCCCAACCCTACGCTACTTCACCTGCTCCTGGATAGGCCTCAGGCAGCCTAGCAGCCAGGCGTCCCCAGGATAGGCCTCATGTTTCCCTCCTAGCAGCTCAAGTCGACATAACACACGTCCCACACAGACAGCCCTACAGGTGGCACAGAACCCCGATCACCTGACTCCAACCAAATAAATAGGCTCTCCCAGCAGGCCAAGGGGCTTAAAGAAACCCCTGCCCATTGGCTGAGACACCTCATTCATTCATAATCTGTCCTTGCTATGCCCTTGTCTATCTAATGTCACCAGCTACAATGCCACCTAGTGACAGAAGAGAAAAGTGCAGCAATTCCAGAATTAGGGGCAAATCAGTGGATTTCCTAACAATTAGCCAGGACAATTACTACCTGGCAATTTTAATTGGTTAACAACCATGTCTAAACACCAGGGTGCTACATCAATGAGAAGTATGGAGTTTTTTTTCTCTTTTAGAAATAATACTTATCTAGATGGATGCAGCATCAGTCCTCCGCCATC
Organism: Aquarana catesbeiana; assembly: GCF_042186555.1. Classification (NCBI taxonomy): domain Eukaryota; kingdom Metazoa; phylum Chordata; class Amphibia; order Anura; family Ranidae; genus Aquarana; species Aquarana catesbeiana. Next base: position 285,958,952 of record NC_133330.1, on the reverse strand, counting down.
TCTAACACTGAGAACTGAGCAGTCAAACACCACTGATCGCTCAGTTCTCATAGCTCCGTAAGCAGAGGGCCAGTGACTATTCAGTCACTGGCTCTCTTCTCTGGCCCCCGCAATCATTGTAGCGCAGGGCTGTGGAAGGGGTGCGAGCGGCTGGGTCAGGCTCTCAGTGGCTCAGGGTTCTGGGTGGATCTCGACCATATGGTTGCAATCTTTCTCAATCCTGGACCAACTTTGGGACATCAGCCTGCTGTCTGCTCAAAATGGGTCACAGGGGTGCAGAATGAACTGCACTCCTGAGATCCACAGCGATCCAATCGGGTTTTGGCTTTATTTCCTCTTTAACATTCAATTTAAGAATGAATGGACTTTACCGAGCGAAAACCACATACTCTGTTAGTAGAAATTTGTTAATTGTTTGGCCTCTTTCACAAATCTGTCTGCTGATCCCCACTGAGCAGGTGATTGGCTGGTGCATGTCCGCTCCACTTATGCAGACCCGCTCTCCTCTATGGGTGGTCAGATGTAAACGACTTGGGTCAGATCAAATTTGATATCGACGAACACATGTCTGTTTACATCTGATGCTCCATAGAGGATAGCGGAGGGTCTGATCAGGACCGCCTGAAAAACTCACAGGCAAACCCGATTGGTCCGCCCGTGTAAAAGGAGGCTTAGAAAATGTTTCCATTCTGCTCCTTAGAATTTTCTCATCCCTGCAGTTTGATTCACTCCACCAACAGGGTTAGATATGACCAGCATTTATTACCCTAAAAAACAAAAACAAAACAGATAATGTTCCCTTAAAGCAGTGGTTCTCAACTCCTGTCCTCAGGACCCACGAACAGGCCAGATTTTAAGTATTACCTTGGGGGGGGGGGGGGGGGGGGGATGCAGACTAGAATACTGCAATCACTGAGCAGCAAATGATATCACCTGTGATGTATTTCTGTTATCTTGCAAACTTGGCCTGTTAGTGGGTCCTGAGGACAGGAAGTTGAGAACCACTGCCTTAAAGCATGAATAACAGCACAGTGCACGCACTGTGTAATTTTGCCCCTTGTTTAACCTAAAAAAACTTGGCTGATCCTGCCTGGTTCTGCCCCTGTAAACTGACTACGGTTTATTATGGCTGCTGAGCTCTGATACCGCAGTCAGTTTACATGCCTCCATCATCCGCAGCTCTACTCTCTGCTCTCCCTGCCTGTCAGCTCTGTCCAATCCCCAGCCCTCCCCTCCTGCTGCTATCATAACTACAATATAAACATAGAATCCCCTCTGTAAAATAACATTAAGTGCCCCAGTGTCTGTGTTATATAAAAAAAGATGCCGATCTGCACCTTATATCAGAGCGTCTCCCGGTGCTCATGCTAATCAGCCAATCACATGGCAGCAACTCAATGCATTTAGGCATCAAGACTTGGTGAAGACAACTTGCTGAAACTCAAACTGAGCATCAGAATGGGGAAGAAAGGGGATTTAAGTGACTTTGAACATGACATGGTTGTTGGTGCCAGATGGGCTGGTCTGAGTATTTAAAAAAATACTGATCTACTGGGGTTTCACATACAACTATCTCTAGGGTTTACAGAGAATTGTCTGAAAAAGAGAAAATATCCAGTGAGCGGCAGTTGTGTGGAGGAAAATGCCTTGTTGATGTCAGAGGTCAGAGGAAAATGGGCAGACTGGTTCCAGATGATAGAAAAGCAACAGTGACTCAAATAACCACTCATTACAACCAAGGTATTCCCAATACCATCTCTGAATGCACAACACATCGAACCTTGAAGCAGATGGGCTACAGCTGCAGAAGACTACACTGTTTCAAGTATAGAAATGAAGACACTACAAGCTGTTAGTTTGAGGAGTCATGTTGAACAGTATAACTGGAACAGGAAACACAGAACAAGAAGCAGGAAGTACAAGCAATGCATTATTACCATAGAGTATATTACCATGGCGTCACTGTATTTGTATAACTTAATAACACCTCCCCTTTTTTACATTCAATCCAAAAATGTGTAAACATTCTAAAGACAGATTGTGAACAGTCTTAAACATAACATACTGTGCTACGGGCAGATACACTACAGCGCAGGGGTCAGCAACCTTTTTCCACTTAACCCCTTGCTGCCGAGCGTACGCAGATACTCGATCTCGGCTTTTAGACCCCCGATCCCTCCATAAAGAGTACCTGTCACCACCTATTACTGTCACAAGGGATATTTACATTCCTTGTGACAGCAATAAAAGTGATCAAAAAAATAATAAAAAAAAAAAAACACAATGTAAAAAAAAAATATTAATGAAATTAAAAAAAAAAAATTTTAAAGCGCCCCCGTCCCCACGAGCTTGCACAGCAAAGAAAACGCATACGGAAGCCGCGCCCGCATATATAAACGGTGCTCAAATCAATCATGTGAGGTATCACCACGATCGTCAGAGCGAGAGCAATAATTCTAGCACTAGACCTCCTCTGTAACTCTAACCTGGTAACCGTAATTTTTTTTTTAAATGTCGCCTATGGAGATTTTTAGGTACTGTAGTTTATTGTCATTCCACGAGTGTGCACAGTTTTAAAGCGTGACATGTTTGGTATCTATTTACTCGGCGTAACATCATCTTTCACATTATACAAAAAAATTTGGCTAACCTTACTGTTTCGTTTTTTTAAAAGTCATGAAAGTGTCTTTTCCCCAAAAAGTTGCGTTTAAAAGACCGCTGCACAAATACTGTGTGACATAAAATATTGCAACAATCACCATTTTATTCTCTAGATTCACTGCTAAAAAAATATACATAATGTTTGGGGGTTCTAAGTAATTTTCTAGCAAAAAATACAGATTTTAACTTGTAAACACCAAATGTCAGAAATAGGCTTAGTCATGAAAGGGTTAAGGCCCAGATTGTATGTAAATGCATGGAGGGCTGCATTCACCTGTTAATAAATGAAGGTAATAATAATCCTAACATAGTAATAATAACAGTACAGATTTACCTCACTTTAACTTGCTTCACTAATACAAAGCCAGTTCACCCTGAGGGAGCATGTGGCTGGGGATTTGGATTTTACTGCCCCCCCACCCCCATCCTGCCACCCAAGGGCAGCTGACGCCAGCCCTGCCAGCCAACATGGTCTGGAGATGGGGTTCCTTTCCCTAGGGGTGATGGGGCCCCTGTGCTCAGGAGTGATGGGGTCCCTGTCCCCAGGTGAGGAGTCCCTGTCCCCAGGGGTGATGGGGTCCCTAAAAGGGTCCCCCCTATTGCAGTGTATGCTGTACCCTATAGGCCCCCCCACTGTAGTGTCCTCTGTACCCCCATTGTGTCCTCTGCCCCCCTCCACCCCACACACACACTTTGTAGGTAGAACTCTCCCACCTTATACAGGAGTACAGCGAGCAGAGCAGAGCAGAAATCGATATCACAGGGCTGGATGAGGGCGGGAACTGCTGGTTAACTTTTCACATTAACAGGCTGCTGATTGGTTGCTAGGATACCCCCCATCCAGCCCCGAGAAAACCGCCGTGGGCCGGATGCCCGTGAATTAATTATGGGCACTGACGGGCCAGATATCTAGTAGTGGCGGGGCGGATGCGGTCTGCGGGCCATGGGTTACTGACCCCTGCACTACGGATTGAGTCTATTTGGTGGTCTTGAAACTCGACCGCTGCACAAGGCCACAGTGATTTTGCCTGGGGAATGCTGTTCAGATCCAGTAGTTGTTGAAGAGCTGCTTGTTTTCCTGGCTGGTGTGGCTGACACAGAAGAACTTACTGGTATACGTGTCTTCCTCATGGTATCCTTCAGATATGACAATAGTATTGTCTCTGCCTTGCTTACGTGGTTCGGTAGAACTAGGGGCATTGAGCACGTCGGGAGGACCATGTGCCGGATGCTCATAAGCTTGTGCTGTGAGTTGTTCTGCCACTTGCAGGCAGGGCCGGCTTTACCACTAGGCAAACTAAGCAGCTGCCTAGGGCTCACTGCCACCTAGGGAGCAGCCACGGCCGCTATTGGTGTTGAAATCGGTGCATCAATACAACGCAATTCAGCACGCTGGTGCTGAATCACGATGGCATGCTCTGTCTCTTCTGACATCCTCTTGTCCCCCTCCTTCAGTCAGAGTCACCCTGCTTCCTGTCCCCCTCATTTGCAATTCCCTCAGATTGCTCAGTAACTCCTCAGAAGGCGATCTTCGGGGGATTGAGTCCTGTTCTGTCCAGATTAGGAGGGAAGAAGAATGAGGAACTCTGAATGGCGGAGTGAGTTGTATGACATCGCGGAGGAGGTGGGGGTTGGACAGTCTCGGACGAGTCAGGAAGAGGTTCGGAGTGTATGGTTAGTAATGGAGGAGAGCGGAGTCGGTGTCCGGTGGTGTGAGGAGCCAGGATGGGGCTCTGTACTCTGTACTCCTCTCCCTGACGGTGAGTCACCTCTCCACACAGCCTGACTGCCTTGTGTGTGTGAGAGGACCTACTGCCAGGGGATACCAACCTTGCTGCGCTAGTGATAATAAATGTGTCTGCATACTGATTGTGCCCAGGGGGATGTATTGTACCACCCCCGCCTGTGTACTGTACACCCCCCCCACCTGTATACTGTACACCAGTGGTCATCAACCCTGTCCTCGGGCCCACTAACAGGCCAGGTTTTATGTATTACCTTGGGGAGATGCAGACTAGAATACTGCAATCACAGAGCAGCAAATGATATCACCTGTGATTTATTTCAGTTATCTTGAAAACCTGGCCTGTTAGTGGGCCCTGAGGACAGGGTTGATGACCACTGCTGTACACCCCCCACCTGTATACTGTACACCTACCTGTATACTGTACACCCCCACCTATGTTCTGTACACCCCCCACCTGTATACTGTACACCCCCCACCTGTATACTATACACACCCCCCACCTGTATACTGTACACCCCCACCTGTATAATGTACACACCCCCACCTGTATACTGTACACCCCCCACCTGTATACTGTACTCCCCCCACCAGTATACTGTATACCCCCCCCCACACATATATACAAAAATGCATGCACTTTGGTGCCTGCAATTGCCCTACACATGTTATATATCACATTGCACACCGGAGTGAGAGCAATAATTCTAGCATCAGAACCCCTGCATAATGCAAAACAGATGACCTATAGGGGGCTTTTAAGCGTTGCCTATAAAAAATATAGGGTCAAAACAAATAATGCTGCGCTAGTGATAATAAATGTGTCCAACCACTAAGGGCACTTTCACACTGAGCAGCGCCGAGCGTCGTCAGTAAAGATCTGTTTTTGTTGTTTTTCGGCCGCTAGCGGGGTGCTTTTAACCAACTTTTAACCCCCGCCATTGCCCGAAAAAGGGTTAAAAGCGCCGGCTGCCCATTGATTTCAATGGGCAGGGGCGCTTTATAAGCGGTGTATACACCACTCCAACAGCACCTCAAAGATGCTGCTTGCAGGACTTTTTTGAGCGTCCTGCTAGAGCACCGCTCCAGTGTGAAAGCCCTTGGGCTTTTACACTGGAGTGAGAGGAGAGGCGCTTTACAGGTGCTATTTTTTGTGCTATAGCACCTGTAAAGCGCCTCAGTGTGAAAGGGGCCTAAGACCCCTTTCACACTGAGGCATTTTTCAGGTGCTTTTGGGCTAAAAATAGCGCATGTAAAGCGCCTAAAAAACGGCTCCACTGCAGTCTCAGTGTGGAAGCCCACGGGCTTTCACACTGAGACGATGTGCTGGCAGGACGTTAAAAAAACTCCTGCAAGCAGCATCTTTGGAGCGGTGAAGGAGCAGCGTATACACAGCTCCTCCACCACTCCTGCCCATTGAAATGAATGGGCAGCACCACCGAACCGCGGCGCTTTGCAGGTGGTTTTAACCTTTTTTTCGGCCGCTAGCGGGGGTTAAAAGCGCCCCGCTAACGGCCGAAACCCTACGCAAAAACGACGGTAAAGTGCCGGCGCTGCCGACGCCTCGGTGTGAAAGCACCCTAAGTGTATCAATTCTCTTGTGCAAATATGAGTGCCATCATAATAACATATCTAGCGGGTATTGCAGCCAAAGACTTACATTATCACAGTTGGGCTGCATGTACAGTACATTAACACAGATGACTGCATGTACACAGGCTTTTCAGCCTAAAAGAGGGGTGAGAGCTGGCTGTCATGTCTGCATGGGCTTTTTCATCCTCCCTTCTTCTTCTTGTTTTCACTGACTGAGTTTACTCTAATGTGAGCTGACACTCACAGAGCTGTGATTCAGTAGTCTCTCTTGTGCCCCTATTGGCAGGAAGAAGAAAGCCAATTAAAGGCACGGTTACAGCAGCCAATGGGAGAGACTGTGCTGAACTGCAGGAAGAGCTGCAATGGATTCTGGGACATGCCGTTTCCTCACAAAAAAGCCCCATAGACTGGTATACAGGGAGAAACTACAAATCCCAGAGGAGTTTGCAAAACAGAGGGCTGGCTAAAGACTCCATTTTGTGTTCTGAGGAGATTCTCAGGGGATGAGGGAGTGAGAGAGGCACAGATGTGATCTGAGGGGCTGCTGTTACCCACGGAGGGGATCCATCCAGCCACAGTTCCAGAGGTTGGTGTGTTGATCCTGCCACGGCTCCAGAGGTCGGTGTGCTGATCCTGCCACCGGTCCAGGAGTCGGACAGCGATGGACATGCAGCCTGGGAGGGATCCCGGCTATATCTCCAGGTGTTCCTGAGGGCATGGGCCGATCCGGTTACAAGCTGGCCAGTCGGGCCTTTCGGGGATCTGGTCGCTTGATCCTTTGGTTGCAGGATGGGTGAGCGGGCATTTTCCCATCTTTAAGGACACGGTAGTCAAGCAACATTGCCTCACCAGTGCCCACATTTGTAGGAACACTTGCACCCTGCTGAACAGTCACTACATTCTACTTTGCCTATCAGGATACTGCTAGCATCCCACATTCCACTTTGCCTATCAGGATACTTTCAAGTACCCCTTTGTTTATCCTGCTCAACAGGACACCAAGTGCACCAACGCCAGGCTAGCCGAAGATTCTGGATATCTCCATTGTGAGGACCCTTTCTGTTACTCCTTCAGTATCGGTAATTTAATGATTCCAGTGACTACCCTTAAAGGGGAACTCCCATGTTAATTATTAAAGTGATAAATTGCATTTGTGGCCTATTACCTCACATTTAACTGCCTGGGTCTGTGATTTCAGGATTTGAGGGAAACAGACTGACCGTTGTTAAGTCAGATCAGTTATTTTGAAGTCTGCATTTTGGGTTTGATTAACACTATTAAAGGCCACAGTTTGCCATTCTTGACTATTGAGTTACCAGATCACTGTTTGATTGTGGGAAGTCTCCCAGTAAACAAACGTCCGGGTACATTTGTGTCTGTTTTACTGTGTTTGCAAGCAGGGCCGTCTTAATGAGTGGGCACACCTGGGCACTGCCCAGGGGCCCCAGCTGCATGGGGGCCCCTGCACTTTCCCTGTCCCCTTGCAGGTTTGTAAACTTTGTAAACATGTACTGCTTTCAAGTCGATCGGGTCAGCAGGAGCATCAGCCGCGCAGCGGAGGCTGCCTGTAACACTCCCCTCTCATTTAATCATAATAGACTGTCCCTCTGGGATCTTCAATACATCCCGAGGCAGCCGAATTGGTGGGCGGAGCTGGGGGTGTGGCTGCCTCCTCCACTTCTCCCAAAACACCTGTTCACACAGGCTGAGGAGGAGAGACTACAGCAGCCCGGAAGTGTCCATATCCAGGAATGCAGTAAGTGAGCACACGTCACTGCATACAGCACTAAGCTGCCAATATTTCACCCTATACTACCTAATCCTGTAACTATAGCTCCCTATACTATCCAATCCTGTAACTATAGCCCCCTATACTATCCAATCCTGTCACTATAGCCCCCTATACTATCCAATCCTGTCACTATAGCTCCCTATACTATCCAATCCTGTCACTATAGCTCCTATACTATCCAATGCTGTGCATAGCGTGCCATAAGTCACCATCTCCTTGGTAGGGGCCCTAGTGCATTACTTTGCCCAGGGGCCCATGATGATATTAAGATGGCCCTGCTTGTGAAATGCTGCATTTCGCATTTGAATGCAGCTGCATGCATTTAAAAGGAAAATGCAGGGTTTGATGCAAGCTTACATTTGGATCGGCAGAAGACGCAACAGGAGCTGTACTAGTCCCAGCATGTAAACAAACAGATTTTGTGATGTATAATAAAAAAAAAGTATAACTCCTGCGCTCTCAGAACAAATCCAAACAACAGTGAATCAGTAGCAGCAAACACTATATTGTGTTCTCACACTGCTTAGGTAAACTAATTACTAGTGTTTAGGGCTGCGCTCCCTAAACTATACAGTGCATCATTCAAAATTTGCGAACATTTGCAATATTATACAGAATATCTAGAAATGTTATTTGTGCCTAACCATTACCACCATGCTTCACTGTTGGGACTGTATTGGACAGGTGAAGAGCAGTACCTGGATTTCTCCACACATACCGCTTAGAATTAAGACCAAAAAGTTCTATCTTGGTCTCATCAGAGCAGATAATCTTATTTCTCACCATCTTGGAGTCCTTCAGGTGTTTTTTAGCAAAATCCATGCGGGCTTTCATGTGTCTTGCACTGAGAAGAGGCTTCCGTCGGGCCACTCTGCCATAAAGCTCCGACTGGTGGAGGGCTGCAGTGATGGTTGACTTTCTACAACTTTCTCCCATCTCCCGACTGCATCTCTGGAGCTCAGCCACAGTGATCTTTGGGTTCTTCTTTACCTTTCTCACCAAGGCTCTTCTCCCCCCGATAGCTCAGTTTGGCCGGACGGCCAGCTCTAGGAAGGGTTCTGGTCGTCCCAAACATCTTCCATTTAAGGATTATGAAGGCCACTGTGCTCTTAGGAACCTTAAGTGCAACAGCAATTTTTTTTGTAACCTTGGCCAGATCTGTGCCTTGCCACAATTCTGTCTCTGAGCTCTTCAGGCAGTTCCTTTGACCTCATGATTCTCATTTGCTCTGACATGCACTGTGAGCTGTAAGGTCTTATATAGACAGGTGTGTGGCTTTTCTAATCAAGTCCAATCAGTATAATCAAACACAGCTGGACTCAAATGAAGGTGTAGAACCATCTCAAGGATGATCAGAAGAAATGGACAGCACCTGACTTAAATATATGAGTGTCACAGCAAAGGGTCTGAATACTTAGGACCATGTGATATTTCAGTTTTTCTTTTTTAATAATGTCTGTCAATATGGGGTGCTGTGTGTACATTAACGAGGAAAAAAATGAACTTAAATGATTTTAGGAAATGGGTGCAATATAACAAAGAGTGAAAAATTTAAGGGGGTCTGAATACTTTCTGTCCCCACTGTATGTATATATATATATATATATATATATATATATATCTGCAGTGTGAGATCTATGGCACATCTGCCTCTGACACTAGCCCCTATAAACCTAACTATTGGAATACATTGTATACTCTATTTCTTTTCTCTGTATAATAAAGTTCTGGTTTCCTGTCTGCAATAAAGAAGCAGCAAAGCCTATGTGGACTGTAGACATGTGCACTGCCGAAAAATGTATTTGTTTTCTTTCATTAGTTTTTTTTTTTCTTTCGTTTTTCGGGTCATTTGCATTTCTTAAATTCGTAAGTTTGAAAATTCGTAAATTTAAAAATTCGTAAATTTGTGAATCCGAAAATCTGAAAATAAGATTGAAAAACCGAAAATTCTGCAGAAAAACGAACTAACTAATAATAACTAACTATTAAATTATAGGTATTGGAATTTCCTTTCACATTTGGCAGTTAGTGAAAGTAACGAATGCAAATTTATCCGAAGTTACAAATGATTCAAAATAACGAATGCCGCATCTAAACTAATGGAACGGAACACATTACCGTATTTATCGGCGTATAACACGTGCCGGCGTATAACACGCACCCCAAGTGCCTATCAATGAGCCTTATCAGTGTCCATCTGCAGCCTTGCCCATCATTGCAGAATGATCAGTGTCCATCTGCAGCCTTGCCCAGTGTGCATCTGCAGCCTTGCCCAAGTGTCCATCTGCACTGCCTTGCCCAAAATTGCAGCATGATCTTTTTAACCACTTCAGCTCCGGAAGGTTTTACCCCCTTCCTGACCAGAGCACTTTTTACAATTCGGCACTGCGTCGCTTTAACTGCTAATTGCGCAGTCATGCAATGCTGTACCCAAACGAAATTTGCGTCCTTTTCTTCCCACAAATAGAGCTTTCTTTTGATGGTATTTGATCACCTCTGCCGTTTTTATTTTTTGCGCTATACATGGAAAAAGACCAAAAATTTTGAAAAAAAATGATATTTTCTACTTTTTGTTCTAAAAAAAAATCCAATAAACTCAATTTTATTCATACATTTAGGCCAAAATGTATTCGGCCACATGTCTTTGGTAGAAAAAATGTCAATAAGTGTATATTTATTGGTTTGCGCAAAAGTTATAGCGCCTACAAACTAGGGTACATTTTCTGGAATTTACACAGCCTTTAATTTATGACTGCCTATGTCGTTTCTTGAGGTGCTAAAATGGCAGGGCAGTACAAAACCCCCACAAATGACCCCATTTTGGAAAGTAGACACCCCAAGGAATTTGCTGAGAGGCATGTTGAGCCCATTGAATATTCATTTTTTTTGTCCCAAGTGATTGAATAATGACAAAAAAAAAAAAATTACAAAAAGTTGTCACTAAATGATATATTGCTCACACAGGCCATGGGCATATGTGGAATTGCACCCCAAAATACATTTAGCTGCTTCTCCTGAGTATGGGGATACTACATGTGTGGGACTTTTTGGGAGCCTAGCCGCGTACGGGGCCCCGAAAACCAATCACTGCCTTCAGGATTTCTAAGGGCGTACATTTTTGATTTTACTCCTCACTACCTATCACAGTTTTGAAGGCCATAAAATGCCCAGATGGCATAAAACCCCCCCAAATGACCCCATTTTGGAAAGTAGACACCCCAAGCTATTTGCTTTGAGGCATGTTGAGTCCATGGAATGTTTTATATTTTGACACAAGTTGCGGGAAAGTGACAATTTTTTTTTTTTTTTTTGCACAAAGTTGTCACTAAATGATATATTGCTCACACAGGCCATGGGCATATGTGGAATTGCACCCCAAAATACATTTAGCTGCTTCTCCTGAGTACGGGGATACCACATGTGTGGGACTTTTTGAGAGCCTAGCCGCGTACGGGGCCCCGAAAACCAATCACTGCCTTCAGGATTTCTAAGGGCGTACATTTTTGATTTTACTCCTCACTACCTATCACAGTTTCGGAGGCCATGGAATGCCCAGGTGGCACAAACCCCCCCCCCAAATGACCCAATTTTGGAAAGTAGACACCCCAAGCTATTTGCTGAAAGGCATGGTGAGTATTTTGCAGCTCTCATTTGTTTTTGAAAATAAAGAAAGACGAGAAAAAAAAATTTCTTTTTTCTTTTTTCAATTTTCAAAACTTTGTGACAAAAAGTGAGGTCTGCAAAATACTCACTATACCTCTCATCAAATAGCTTGGGGTGTCTACTTTCCAAAATGGGGTCATTTGGGGGGGTTTTTTGCCACCTGGGCATTCCATGGCCTCCGAAACTGTGGTAGGCAGTGAAGAGTGAAATCAAAAATTTACGGCCTTAGAAAGCCTGAAGGCGGTGCTTGGTTTTCGGGGTCCGGTGCGCGGCTAGGCTCCCAAAAAGTCTCACACATGTGGTATCCCCGTACTCAGGAGAAGCAACAGAATGTATTTTGGGGTGTAATTTCACATATTCCCATGGCATGTTTGAGCAATATATAATTTAGTGACAACTTTGCGCAAAAAAAAATAAAAAAAATAAAAAATTGTCTCTTTCCCGCAACTTGTGTCACAATATAAAATATTCCATGGACTCAACATGCTTCTCAGCAAATAGCTTGGGGTGTCTACTTTCCAAAATGGGGTAATTTGGGGGGGTTTTGAACTGTCCTGGCATTTTATGCACAACATTTAGAAGCTTATGTCACACATCACCCACTCTTCTAACCACTTGAAGACAAAGCCCTTTCTGACACTTTTTGATTACATAAAAAAATAATTTTTTTTTGCAAGAAAATTACTTTGAACCCCCAAACATTATATATTTTTTTAAAGCAAATGCCCTACAGATTAAAATGGTGGGTGTTTCATTTTTTTTTTTTCACACAGTATTTGCGCAGCGATTTTTCAAACGCATTTTTTGGGGAAAAAACACACTTTTTTACATTTTAATGCACTAAAACACACTATATTGCCCAAATGTTTGATGAAATAAAAAAGATGATCTTAGGCCGAGTACATGGATACCAAACATGACATGCTTTAAAATTGCGCACAAACGTGCAGTGGCGACAAACTAAATACATTTTTAAAAGCCTTTAAAAGCCTTTACAGGTTGCCACTTTAGATTTACAGAGGAGGTCTACTGCTAAAATTACTGCCCTCAGTCTGACGTTCGCGGTGATACCTCACATGCATGGTGCAATTGCTGTTTACATTTGACGCCAGACCGACGCTTGCGTTCGCCTTAGCGCGAGAGCAGGCGGGACAGGGGTGCTTTTTTTTTTTTTTTTTTCTTATTATTTTTTTATCTTATTTTTAAACTGTTCCTTTCATTTTTTTTTTTAAATCATTTTTATTGTTATCTCAGGGAATGTAAATATCCCCTATCATAGCAACAGGTAGTGACAGGTACTCTTTTTTGCAAAAATTGGGGTCTATTAGACCCTAGTTTTCTCCTCTGCCCTCAAAGCATCTGACCACACCAAGATCGGTGTGATAAAATGCTTTCCCAATTTCCCAATGGCGCTGTTTACATCCGGCGAAATCTAAGTCATAAAATGCTCGTAGCTTCCGGTTTCTTAGGCCATAGAGATGTTTGGAGCCACTCTGGTCTCTGATCAGCTCTATGGTCAGCTGGCTGAATCACCGGCTGCATTCTCAGGTTCCCTGTTGAGACAGGAGAGCCAGAGAAAAACACGGAAGACGTTGGGGGGGGGGGGGCATTCCCTCCCACTGCTTGTAAAAGCAGTCTAGAGGCTAATTAGCTGCTAGGATTGCTTTTACATGAAAGCCGATCGCTGGCTGAAAAGAATGATACCAAGATGATACCTAAACCTGCAGGCATCATTCTGGTATAACCACTCAAAGTCGTGAATGGCGTACCTGAAGACAAAAAAATGGTTAACAATAAAGCACAGTAAACGGTAAGGTATAAAAAATTGCATACCTGAAAAACAAACATGATAAAACATAATAACAATAAAACATTGCAGAATAGAATACAGTAAAAAAGAGCAGAACAAGAGAGAGAGAATAGAGAGAGAGAGAACAATAAAACGACAACTATTTTTTTTTTATTTTATATTTTTGTGGTTTTTTTTTTTTACACTTTTTTTTGTAACTAACTTTTATAACTGTAACCGGTTCCAGGTTCGGGTCTCTCAAAATGCGATGGCATCTTGGGAGACCCTGTGAAAGTTTGCCTAGTCTGTGCAATGCTGTACCCTACGCTAATACTCAACTAGTGAATGGTAGCGTTCAAAACATTCACCAATGCAAAGACCAGGATTGTCAGGACAGGAGGGACAATAATAGCGGGTGTCACGCCTATATCCGCGCTTGCTGCAGACACGACATCTTTTTTGGGGGGGTTCGCTGGGTAGGGGTACTCGGGAGGACATAAAGAAAATGCCTCTCATGCAGCCGACTGCATTTGGTTGGGGATGTGAATGGGGGAAGTACGGGCGCTGCAGAAGCGGTGGGTTCCCAATTAGGATTGGCGAATGCAGCAGGAAGGGCACTATGGGCACGACGGGCCTGTGTTTGTCTTTTTGGTGGCAGCGGGACACTACTTGTGCTTGCCACCTCACCAGCTTGAACTGCACTTATGGGACTCGCCACGTCACCAAGTGTTACTGCAGTGCTGGTTTGACTACGACCAGGGTGTACTAGGCCGCTGGTGCTTGCCAGTTCACCAAAACGCTACAAAAAAAACTGTTAGCGATCGCAGGGATCAGGCCTGACTCTGCGAACGCTGCAGTTATGCGTTTAGTGTTTTGTAAGTGTCAGTGATCGATCGATACTGCACTTGGGTGGGCTGGGCTGGGCCGGGCGGAGGGGCAAAACGCAGGTGCTAGCAGGTATCTGGGCTGATCCCGCTAACACTGCGTTTGTGGGAACCCTAAACTGCTGGGGACGCTAGTATAGATCTGATCAGATCAGATATTGATCCGATCAGATACTATACCACTAAGGGAGGTGTACGGTGCGTGCGTGGGTGTTAGCGGTACTGGCGCTAACCTGACGCTGCCTGGGGCTGATGCTTGCCAGTTCACCAAAACGCTACCAAAAAAACTGTTAGCGATCGCAGGGATCAGGCCTGACTCTGCGAACGCTGCAGTTATGCGTTTAGTGTTTTGTAAGTGACAGTGATCGATCGATACTGCACTTGGGTGGGCTGGGCCGGGCGGAGGGGCAAAACGCAGGTGCTAGCAGGTATCTGGGCTGATCCCGCTAACACTGCGTGTTTGGGAACCCTAAACTGCTGGGGACGCTAGTATAGATCTGATCGGATCAGATATTGATCCGTTCAGATACTATACCACTAAGGGAGGCGTATGCTGCGTGCGTGGGTGTTAGCGGTACTGGCGCTAACCTGACGCTGCCTGGGGCTGGTGCTTGCCAGTTCACCAAAACTCTACCAAGAAAACTGTTAGCGATCGCAGGGATCAGGCCTGACTCTGTGAACGCTGCAGTTATGCGTTTAGTGTTTTGTAAGTGACAGTGATCGATCGATACTGCACTTGAGTGGGCTGGGCCGGGCAGAGGGGAAAAACGCAGGTGCTAGCGGGTACCTGGGCTGATCCCGCTAACACTGCGTTTTTGGGAACCCTAAACTGCTGGGGACACTAGTATAGATCTGATCGGATCAGATATTGATCCGTACAGATACTATACCACTAAGGGAGGCGTATGCTGCGTGCGTGGGTGTTAGCGGTACTGGCGCTAATCTGACGCTGCCTGGGGCGACGCATATCACCGCCGGGCGATCAGGGGGCTAAACCTTTATTCGGTAATAAACGGCGGGTGCCCTGACACTATAAAAAATAAACGAACTAACCAGCGTCACCCGTAACGGTTATACGGTGATCAGTGGTGAAAGGGTTAACTAGGGGGCAATCAAGGGGTTAAAACATTTATTAGATAGTATATGGGGGTCCCTGTCGCTATAAAACGCTGACGGCGAACCTAAATATTTACCTCCCTAACTAGCGTCACCAGCGACACTAATACAGCGATCAGAAAAATGATCGCTTAGTGACACTGGTGACAGGGGGTGATCAAGGGGGTTAAAACTTTATTAGGGGGGGTTAGGGGGGTATCCTAGACCTAAAGGGGGCCTAACACTCACTGCCCTAACACTGTAACTGTCACAAACTGACACCATGCAGTAATCAGAAAAAAAAAAAAAAAAAAATACTGCTTGTTGTCAGTTTGTGACAGGGGGGGGGGTGATTGGGGGGGGATCGGGGGGCGATCGGGGGGGATTGGGGGTGTAAAGTATGCCTGGCATGTTCTACTGTGTGTGTGTGTGTGTGTATTGTGCACTTACATGTCTTCTCTCCTCGGCGCTGGAACGGAAACTGCCAAGCCGAGGAGAGATGACATCACATCCTCTGCCTGTGTGAAACTACACACAGGCAGGGGAGGATTCCGATTGGCTGGGAGCGATCGCGAGGGGGGGGCCACGATCGGATGGTCTCCCCCTCGCCTCCCGATGCTCCCAGTCAAATGCCGACCGCCGCTGGCACCGGGGGGGGGTCCGATCGGACCCCCCGCCCGCGGGAGGCAGATCACGTACAGGTACGTGATTCTGCCTGCCCGTGCCATTCTTCCGCCGTATATGTGCGTTAGGCGGTCGGCAAGTGGTTAAATTGTTATCACCGCTCAAATAGACAGAGCCGGATGTCCTGTGTATTCGGCTCCTCTCGGCTCGTCTCGCAGTCCCGCCCCTTGGCCCGGCTCCTATGATGGACACAAAACTAGTCTAATGGCGGGATGTAAAGGCTAGGAGGCGGGACTGGGCGTGACTGCGAGCGGAGCAGAGCCTAGCCGAGTACACAGTACACTCGGCTCTGTCTATTTCAGCGGTGCTCATTCCCTCCTTACCCTCCGAGGCAGCGGTTCGGCGTATAATACGCACCCACCCACAATTTTTCCACGATTTTAAGGGGAAAAAAGTACGTGTTATACGCCGATAAATACTGTAATAATAAATAATAAAAAGTTTTTATTATTATTTATTATTATTAATTAATTACGTTCAATTCATTTAGATACGGCATTCGTTATTTCGGATAATTCATAACTTCGGATAAATTCGTATTCGTTACATTCACTAACAGTCAAATTTGAAAGGAAATTCCAATACCCTGATGTTTAGGAAGGGTTGATCCTAAATTTACCTGCCAGGTATAGTTACCTTGGCTCATTGTTAGGGATAAATTGCTTACACACTAATGCCGCGTACAGATGATCGGACATTCCGACAACAAAACCGTGGATTTTTTTCTGACGGATGTTGGCTCAAACTTGTCTTGCATACACACGGTTACACAATTGTTGTCAGAATTTTCCGATCGCCAAGAACACGGTGACGTACAGCACGTACGACGAGCCGAGAAAAATGAAGTTCAATAGCCAGTGCAGCTCTTCTGCTTGACTCCGAGCATGCGTGGAATTTTGTGCGTAGTAATTGTGTAAATACGCTCGGAATTTCCGACAACAAGTTTTGTTGTTGTAAAATTTGAGAACCAGCTCTCAAACATTTGTTGATGGAAATTCTGACAGCAAATGTTTGATGGAGCATACACACGGTCGGACTTTCCAACAACAAGCTCACATCGAACATTTGTTGTCGGAAAGTCCGACCGTTTGTATGCGGCATTAGTCTGGAATTGCTGCACTTCTCTCTTCTGCCGCTAGGTGGCCGGGTACCTGGTGGCATTAGATAAGACAAGGGCAAAGCAAGGACAGATTAGGAGTATATGGGGTATCTCAGCCAATGGGCAGGGGTTTTCTTGAATCCCTTGGCCTGCTGGGAGAGCCTATATATTTGGGTGGAGTCAGGTGATTGGTGTTCTGTGCTACCTGGATGGATGTCTGGGTGGACGTGTGTTGTACTGCCCAGGCTGCTAGGCTGGAGTTTGGGCCTATCCCAGGCACATCTGGCTGCTAGGCTGTCTGAGGGCCTATCCAAAAGCAAGAGAGCAGCTCAGGGTTGGGATTGTGTCTTGCAGTCCAACCAGTAGTGACGGTTCTGCCAGCCGGAGAAACTGTTATGGTTGGAGGTAGAGGGGAAGCTATCGCCACTAAGGGATCATCCACCTTATTACCAGGGACCACAGTGAGTAGCTGAAGCAAGTAGAATTCTCACAAACCGGGGATGGTGAAGAATTGGGAAACTTCAGCGGGTATCAAGTCAGGGACCCAGCCAGCGGAGGTGATGCTTGCAGAGCAGCCTTGTGTGTCAAGCCAGGGACTGAGCAGGCCAGTGGGGAGAAGCTTGATAAGTATCTGGAGTGCCAAGCTAGGGACCCATCAGAGAAGCGGGGGTGACGCTTGAGGAAGATACTAAAGTGAAGATTGGAAGAGCTCAAGGGATTCAGTGGCAGTGAATCATCTAGTCTAGTGAGAGAGAGACTGGGAGCTCAGTGGGTTGAAGAACTACAAGAAGTGATTGTAATGGAAGTGACGGAACTGTTACACCTTTTGTTAGAAACTGTTAAAGACTGTTGCCATAGAAGACAGCATTCCTACACATGCAGATGTGGCGTCTTGCCAGATGCCTTTCCCTGCATGGCTGTCTACCTGTCTCAGAGTCTGCCAATTAACATTGCAATTACCTAAGGATGTCCTGGCCCAAACCCTCTCTCCCAAAGTTCTGTTTAAGAGAGATAAAATCTCTTTGCATTCAAGAAGTGTCTGGTGCCCATGAATCTTACTTGCATTACACCCACTATGCCTTACAACCGACTCTATATGGAAGGATGTCAGCAGTTCTTGGCTCTAAAGGTTCTCATTAGACTAAAGAAGGCCTGGGACCTTGCTGCACCTATAATTTAATAGTTAGTTATGTTTTTAAGAATTTTCGAATATTTGAATTTACAAATATTTGGAAAAATTTGGTAAAGGGGTATTCGTTAATTCAGATGTTTCCGAATCAATGAATTTGTCAAAATTTGTTAAAAAACTAATTTGGAACGAAACAAATTGCACATGTCTAGTGGACTGTGCCCTGTCTGTTCTGAAGGGCTATATACAGAATTTCTAACACCAATTCTACCATATGCAGCAGAATATACCACATGTAACTCTACTCAGGGTCCTAATTGTCTCAATGACCGCCATACCAGTATAATTTATGATTCCAATTCTAGCTCATTGAGAAATTATACTGCTACAGAATTTCTTATTAGTGTTTGAAAATTGGATAAATGGTCCTCTATCTTTTCTTGAGCACTGACAAATCTGCCACTATACGATTCAAAACTTATGCTCAACTTCAAAGGCTTTCAGCTTGTGAAATCTGTATTGATACCAAATGTAGTTGAACTTTTTTTTTTAAATGCCATAAATGCCTTGGAATGTGCCTTGTTCATCACACTGATTTAAAGACATCCAAATTATATACCAAGTTAGGAGGATTTTATAGAATTATAACAGGCCAAAGTCTTCTATTGTAAAAAGTATGTTGTTCAACAGATGCTTATGTCCATAACTGGATTACGTCAATACAGTTTATAAAGAAACTCTTCAGGCTCTCGTCAGGAAGTTTACCACTCTGTGTAAACTCATTGACAAATGCAGATTATAATCTCGCCAACAAGGTCACAGTGAATAGAAAAACAATGAAAAAACAGAAGAACTGACACTAGTAGTTAGTGACCACTAGAATAGATGTTATACAGTTCTGGCATATATGACCTGATATTAGTGTTATTTAATCTCGGTTGGATACAGACACCTTCAAATGTTGTTTCTGATTAAAGTAGCTTGCGATTTTTCCAAGCAGGCTTGGTGTCTTTGCCGCATCTACCTGGTGACAACCATGTGATCTCTCTCATTCTTTCACTTCAGAACATAAGGTACAACATCACACAAGCCCTATTGGTCTTAATAATTATTAATGCCATGTTAAGTACCTACTCACTGTTACTCAGGCTTCACTCACCACACTTTGAGCAAGCACTGCTACTGTGCATGCCAGAGACAGATCTCCAGCAACCAGGGCTTTTAAAGATAGTCTGGGTTGGGCTCCTGAACCATTGTGATGCCCTTCCCAATGTTCCTCCTGCATACTATACCCAAATCACACTTGCTCTGATTAGCGGTTTGCTTTAGACTGGGTTCACATCTATGCGAACTGGATGCAGGTTACCCCGCATCCAATTTGCATAGCAGGAGAATATGACCGGCTCTCTATGGAGCCGGTTCACATGTCTCCGGGGCCGCTGGGAAGCGCACTGCACAGAAACGCTGTGCGTCTTTGCCGCCATTTCAGGGCCAAAATTCAGGCAAAGATTCTGCCCTGATTCGTCCCTGAGTTGCTGTGTGATCTACGGCCAGTTTAGGTGTGAACCGAGCCTTAAACTAGAGCTTGTAACTGCTCAAGAGATTTTCCAATGTAATGTTGAAAAATATCCATTTAGTTAAACAGGAACTGCAGTCTGCTCACATAATTTGTAATAAAAACATCTTTGCCATTCTGAAGCTTCCCTCCAAACACTTTGCATATTATTTTATATATACTGTGATTTAGTGGCGTCACTAGGGTTGGTGTCACCTGGTGCGGTAAAACATGGTGTCACCCCCCTCCTGTCTAGGCCGCCCAGCACCCTCATGTAGCGCACGGTCATGGGACGCACTCCAAACCGGCCCCTGTAAATTATAGTGTAGGGTGATATAGTGGCAGGTTAGGGTAGTATAGGGTGGTATAGTGGCAGGTTGAGGTGGTATAGGGCAGGTTGTGGTGGTATATTGGAAGGTTAGGGTGGTATATTGGCAGATTGGGGTGGTACAGGGCAGGTTGCGGTGGTACAGGGCAGGTTGGAGTGGTAAAAGGCAAGTTGGGGTGGTACAGGGCAGGTTGGAGTGGTAAAAGGCAAGTTGGGGTGGTACAGGGCAGGTTGGGATGGCACAGGGCAGGTTGGAGCGGCACAGGCCAGGTTGGAGTGGCATAGGGCAGGTTGGGGTGGCTCAGGGCAGGTTGGGGTGGTACAGGGCAGGATGGAGTGGTATAGGGCAGGTTGGGGTGGTACAAGGCAGGTTGGGGTGGTATAGGGCAGGTTGGAGTAGTATAGGGCAGGTTGGAGTGGTATAGGGCAGGTTGGAGTGGCACAGGACAAGTTGGGGTGGTACAGGGCAGGTTGGAGTGGTATAGGGCAGGTTGGGGTGGCACAGGGCAGGTTGGGGTGGTACAGGGCAGGTTGAAGTGGTATAGGGCAGGTTGGGGTGGCACAGGGCAGGTTGAAGTGGTATAGGGCAGGTTGGGGTGGCACAGGGCAGGTTGAAGTGGTATAGGGCAGGTTGAAGTGGTATAGGGCAGGTTGAAGTTGTATAGGGCAGGTTGGGGTGGCACAGGGCAGGTTGAAATGGCACAGGACAAGTTGGGGTGGTACAGGGCAGGTTGGGGTGGCAGTGGCACAGGGCATGTTGGGGTGGTATAGAGCAGGTTGGGATGGCTGGCACAGGTTGGGGTAGTATAGAGCAGGTTGGGGTGGCACAGGGCAGGTTAGGACTATATGCAGTGAGAGTGTGCTGTGCAGTAACTTACAGCATGCCTCATTCCTGCAGATGAACTTGGGCGGGTCTGCTGTGTCCTGACCTCTATCTCCTTCAGCTGCGGGATCAGCCAGTGTGAAGGGGTCTGTGGGAGGAGTGGAGGAGGCGGCGCGGCCACACCCCCAGCTCCGCCCACTATCTCCTTCAGCTGCGGGATCAGCCAGTGTGAAGGGGTCTGTGGGAGGAGTGGAGGAGGCAGCGCGGCCACACCCCCAGCTCCGCCCACCAACTTCGGCTGCCTCGGAGATATTGGAGATCTCCGAGTGACAGCTTAACCTGAAGGGGGAGTGTTATAGGCAGCTTCCCCGCACTGCTGGATGCCCTGCTCGCACCGCTCCGAGCCTAGCTGTAGTAGTGTTTAGTGGCGGCCCCTGTGTCACCCCTCTGGTGGGTGTTACCCGGTGCGGGCCGCACCCCCCGCACCCCCATAGCAACGCCACTGCTGTGATTCTGTACTTGCCAAATATGCGGCCAGAAATCTCCCTCCACTGAGTCTGCAACCATTTTAACTGTGGGCAGCTGAAGCTGCTGCCTGTTCACTTCCTGGATTTACACAGAGGCACACCTCCAGCTCTGCAGCCCTCTTATGACTCATCCCCCCACCTTCTTGGCAAACTCTCACGAGAGTGAGAGAGTTGTGCATGGTGCCATAAGCCTAGGTTTTTTATAAGGGATTTACTGGCATAAAAAAAGTGTTTTACTATCCAAAGTTAAAAAAAAAGAAAGAAAATGGCCTAAAAGCTGCCCCATATTATGACACACCTCCATCCCTAATTATATACAATAGAACAAGGTTTTGACCGTGGGACTTTGAGTGAGGTGATCATAAAGGTCAAGACAAGTAAATAGAGTAAACTAAGGACATCATTATATATTAAAGCTGGATGACGTAACCACATCTCAAACGTAGAGACGGCAGGGCCGCAGACTTCCCATGATGGGTGCAGAAGCATGGTGCCAATGCACCGGTGGCCCTGCCCATCCGTAAACCAGGGAGGAGGGGAGAGCAAGGGAGAAACTCCCCATGTGTGCATCGCAGCCCCCGGAAAGGAAAAACAATCTGCAATCACCAATGGGGACAGAATGTGTAACCAAGTCCATGAGCTAACCATGACCAGGACTATAGATGAAAATGTCTAGGTGGATGATTTAAACATGTGATGGGAAGATATATATAAATAGGACCCGAGGACAGCAACGGACCAAAAAAGGGGCATGTAGGTGTAGGTGCTCCCAATTGGTAGCAAGCGCGTCACTTGCTTGCACCTTAGCCATCTGATGCATGGCGTTAGGAGCGGAGCCCGCTGCACCCACCTGGGGATTTGGGTTGGGGGCTGATATGGCGAACTTTCTCTCATTTGGCCTTCCATCGTACGGACATGAGGTCTTATACATTGGTAAGCACCTGTCACTGTTCACCTATGATGATATCCTTAGCTCCCTTTACTTGCACATAGATTTTCCCATAGACTTTAATACATGACAAAAATACTCTTTACATTTATATTACTAGATCACCATGGGGGTAACTGACCTAGATACTTATACACTTTTGTTACATTTGTTTTGGTACATGTGGTCCATGGGGCACATCAAGGGACACATTCTTCTCCATTTCCATTATTCGCCATGTTCGCCCTCCGTCTGGCCTCCAGTTGGCTGATGCGGGTCACGCTCCTTCAGCTCCCGGTTGGAGCACTGTTTGCCGTCGCCACTGGGGATCAGTCCTTGGAACCAATCGATCCATCTGTAAGTATGGGGATCCCTGTTTAGGCCCCCTGCTTCTTTTCTAACCACACTCCAGTTGCATGCTACATCTCATTTACATTTATTTTTTAGATACTCCACACATGCATCAGTGCCTGAGGAAGCGAGCAGAGCTTGCCAAACGCGTCAAGTTTATATATGTATATGTATACTTTGTACTTTCATTATTGAAGTAATATGTTCATGGCTGTATAGTAATTACAACATGCTGTTTTTATGGGTTTGATCTGCATGTCCATGTTTAATATGTTTAATATATGATGATGTCCTTACGTTTTTAAATAAACCGAGACATTTAGTTTACTCTATTTACTTGTCTTGACCTTTATGATCACCTCACTCAATGTCCCATGGGCAAAACCTTGTTCTATTGTACTATCCAAAGTTAAAACAACAAGGGCAGAACATTTAATAGATGGAAAGTTGAAAAAAATGACTGGAGTTCCACTTTAACTATTATCCCCTTTTCACTATAGAACTAGGGAACAACCCCCTCACTGTACACCTTCCCTAAATTAAGGTTGGCTGACTGGAGGATAACAGTTGCAAGTCTTGGCCATGTGGCATTCCAGATAAGGCCAGGCAGACCTTTCACTGCCTACCTTTTGTAGTTTGAGACATGGACAGCTATTTTGTTTATAGAATAAAAAAATCATATCTGTTTATTCTTTGTATAACTACAGCATGACTTTTTTCTTTGCATTACTATTTTCAGCATTTTTTTTACTTCCTATTGAACAGCACCACCACAATGAATGTATTACCTCTATTTCCCAAATGTCAAACATTTATCAGCATGCTGTTACATAACTCTATCAAACTGATTCCTGCATACAACACTTTGCCAATAATTAAAGCAGTCTTAAGAGAGAGCTCTCCATTCACTTTAAGTTAGAGCTACCGCTACAGTTAATGACACATTTATCTATTTTTCTGCAGCCAATGGGTACCTGTCATATTCACTATGTATCTTTAGTATTTATTGATGACTATTATGAGCTTCTGTGGGCTGCTCAGTGGTGCTAATATAGAAAAATTATTGCTTTCTTGGATGTCATAAATATTTATGAATTACATAAATATGTGTTTATATGACAGAGGTGCTGCTTAGGCTTATTCTAGAAGCGATAGTCACTTTTGATTCTAAAAATGTAACCTGTGGTGTTTCTATCCCTCTTGCATATTGACTCTATTACCTTTAGTCCTTCAAGCAGCTGGTATTCACATATGTTCAGCAGACTTGCTTTCAAGGAATGTGCATTATAAGGCTATTGAAGGATAAGAGACCCACTGTGGAATAAAAGCTGAAACTATTTTGATACGTTTTAGGTCGGTCTTTTATGATTGTGACTGTTGGGTATTGGCCTTGTATATTCACTTCTCTCCCACGGTTAAATTTGTTCAGCTATGTCAACAGCTTCAGATGCTTATTTTAAAACAGAGTATTGGCTTTTAAAATACACCTTACCAGGTCTTCAAAAAGGTGTACAAAGATTACTGATGCGTGCGCACCTTTTGGTGCCTAGAAGTATTTGTATCTGTTTTTTAAAAAAAATCTTAATGCCTGTGGAGTCCCTTGGATCCTAGGTCCAGAATGAATACAGTGCCTTGGCTTCTCTCAAAGCCAAAATTTGATGGGTCTTAGGCTTAGTTTCACATAAAACAAAATTAAAGCCCCATGTACAGCTTGAATCTAAAGTCCAAGGGGCTTCACAAGGACACATGGGTTGATTAAAATGGAAACTGATACTTTCAGGCACCTCAATGTGCCTGAACATTAACACTGCTGTTGCTTTAGGCACTTTTAGACTAGGTCAAAGTCACTTTAACCACTTGCCGACCGGCTCACGCCGATATATGTTGGCAAAGTGGCACGGGTGCGCAAAACAACATACCTGTACGTCGCTGCGTCATCGAGGGCTAGAGTGCACGCCTATGCCCATGGGTCCCGCGGACTCAATGTCCGTCGGTGGCCCACGATCGTGACACGGAGAGGCAGAACGGGGAGATGCCTATTTAAACAAGGCATTTCCCTGTTCTGCCTAGCAACATGACAGGGATCGGGAGCAGTGATCTCTGTCATGTTCTAGTGAGCCCATCCCCCCTACAGTTAGAACATGCCCAGGGAGCACACTTAACCCCTTGTTCGCCCCCTAGTGTTTAACCCCTTCCCTGCCAGGGACATTTACACAGTAATCAGTGCATTTTTATAGCACTGCTGTATAAATGCCAATGGTCCCAAAATAGTGTCAAAAGTGTCTGATCTGTCCGCCGCAATGTCGCAGTCATGTAAAAAATAGCAGATCGCCGCCATTACTAATAAAAAAAATTTATATTAAAAATGCCATAAATCTATGCCCTATTTTGTAGACGTGATAACTTTTTCACAAACCAATCAATATACGCTTATTGCGATTTTTTTTCCAAAAATATGTAGAAGAATACATATCGGCCTAAACTGAGGAAGAAATTTGTTTTTTTTATATTTTTTTAGGGATATTTATTATAGCAAAAAGTAAAAAATATTGCTTCTTTTTTCAAAATGTTTGCTCTTTTTTTGTTTATAGCGCAACAAATAAAAAGAAGAAAAGAAATCTCTATTTGTGGGAAAAAAGGATGTCAATTTTGTTAGGGTACAACGTTGCACGACCGCGCAATTATCAGTTAAAGCGACTCAGTGCTGTATCGCAAAAAAGGGCTTGGTCAGGAAGGGGGTATATCCTTTCGGGGCTGAAGTGGTTAAAGAAAAATTCTAAAACATAAACTTCTATCCTGCAATGTACTATGAAAAATCAGTTCACTCTACCTTATTCTGGGAGGAATATGGGGGTGGGAGGTGAAAGTGTGGTTATGGAGGCCTGGATAATACATGGGAAAGCAAAAAAAGGACTGTGGGTAGTATGTCCATCAGGAACTAAAACATTGCTGGTGGCACTATGGTCCCCAGACTTGAAGAGTGTATTTATGTTATCTACTAGTGGGTGTCTCCCAACAGTCATCAGGCCTCAGTATTTAGTCACAACCTGATTCTGGTTGCTGGGAGGGTATTTGGTCCCACCTGACAAATGACATAGTGCCTCAGCATTTTACCTTTTCGTCTGTATATTTTGAATGATCTGTTACTCCCTGAACCAGCTACCTGTTCTGGCCCCTATTCCAGACCTATCTTGCTCTCTGTTATTTTGCACTCCCATCTCCCCTGCTCCACCTGATTCCCTTTTTCCTCTGTACATAGTTAGGTAGTTGGTTTCCACTTTAATGCATGTTTACTGAGTAGTGTACAGGTTGCTGTATTTACGTTTCAGATTACTTGTGTTCTTGTGTTTATAATAAATTGTATTTTGTCATACACTTAAAGGATGGACAAAAGAAATCTGACATATTATTCCATCCACACTAAACAATGTGGATAGATGAATCTCCCATGTTGTCTGTTGCATTTTGACAGTTGGCACCTTTGGTAGTCAGAATACCCAGTTGATTAGATACAGGGATGATTCGGCCAACAATTTTCAACTAGGCTCCGTTATCAAAAGTTGATTGTTTAATCGACTTTCGTTGAACCAGGTGGTACCAACAGCAGAGCCTCATGGGGAGTGTCCCAGAAAATGTGTTCAGCCTTTTCAGTGTACTGACAGTAGACGGTGTCTGGTCACTTCACTTAAATTAACACTTTTCTGTCAGTGCAGGATTGCTTCCATGTATTGTAACTGGTTGCTACATGCACTTTTGTGAGTAGTAATTCATCTTTCATTTAATACATTTTACATATTTCATGAAGACAGTACGCTGTGACCTTTAGCTATGTTAATGTGAAATTCATAATCAGACAACCTTTCATACATAAGCTCCTTCATCACAAGCTCTTTGCTGACTTCTGGGAAGTGAGTCAGTTACATGAGTGGTGGATGAGAACTTTGGAAAGGGCTACCTACTAAAACAGCAAGAGGAATTTGTTATCTATGGTAGTTTTCAGAAGATGGTAGCTGGTTGCAGTCTGAAATGTAGAGTGTTTTCTAAGGCAATTACACTTATCAGTTTATTAATGAAACCGGAGTTCTTTTAATCATCATTTTTTGTTCTACAGAGGTCAAAGTGAATATATTGACATTCCTGATAATATACTTTGAAAGGTTTGAAATTCAGAATGGTTTAAGATCTATAAGAAAAATTGAGTGAGCTAATGCTGTGTTGTAGGTTGAACCAAAGGTGAGATGGGAAAGATGGATATCCCCTTGTAAAATAAATATTCATGTGACGGGTCTAAATGATATAACTAAACCATATAAAATAAAGTTACTTTGCAGCATGACTTCCTAATTATTATCTGTTCCTTGCTGTCTGGCAGGTTTATGGGAAAAGCATAGAAATGTTTGAAGGAGTATAGGGTTATACGTATGTTATTTATTATGGCGTAAGTGAGGAAGGATTACAGAAGGTCTTATTGATAAATTCCTTGATTAACCTCAATTGAAGATATAAAACTGCTATATATTAGGTGACTAAAGTATTTTGTAGCTGTGTATTTTTGTTGAAGACTTATATATAGAGGTATATTTATCAAATGTGTGAACCTTGCATGAAAGTTGTGTGCATTTTGGCTTGAATCGTTGAGAAATGGACCACTTAAAGTGGATGGCAAATTAAATACACGTGAATCATTACAGTGTGGATAGCCCTACTCAGCCATCCGTGTTTTCTTTTTTTTCAATATAATATAATGCTAAATAACTTTTTTCTGTCTTTTTTAAGGTCACATGACCACTGAGACATGGCAAGGGCTTCCTCCTGTCTGCGCGGTGGGTGAGCTCTACAGGTGTACCTACATCTCTGGAAGAAATGTTTTCCGATGCAACACATGCAAATTTAGTAGTAACATCATGGCATTGTCGGCTTGTTGGCAGGTACAGCTGGGCAGGGGTCCCCTTTTAGGGTTGTTTCTCCTCCTAGTGGAGTAATATGGGTAGCCCTATAAAAATAGATGGTGGATGGATCTGGGCTTTAGGGTCTTCTCCCAGGGGAAAGATTATGGAAATAGAGGCCTGTAGAGGGTGATCTTGCTCTCCGATTGGGGATGGGGCTACTCTGAGGGTCCCAGGTTTGGAACCATCGGGAAGAAGATTTTATTTTTTTCCTCTGGGGAGTGTAGTACACCACCATAGGGAACTGGACCTAGAGGATAGGAGAAAGACTGCACAGTACTGGGGATGAGCTACAATAGCAGCACTGCATTCCAATGTGAGCCACTATTTGGCTTTTGCCAGTATCTGGACTGCTATGTTTCATTGCTACCTCTAAGCAAGTAAAGAAGTTTATTTTAATACTTTGAAGCCTCAGTGTGAATATTTGGGGTAGTACCTATCACAGCCAATGCTTGGGTAATGGAGAGGTATGTGTGCTGGTGCAAACCTGGTCATTCGAGTCCTAAAAGTATGTGCTTGGTTTAAGGTTGTAAGTATTCCCGGAAAGAGGGGGTTAGCAGTGTGTAGGCAGGTAAAAGGGTTAGCGTGTTTTTTCTGTTTGTATTCATGGCTTCAATATATTGAGCCAGCCAGGTGTACATTGTTACAATGGGGTTGATGTACTAAAGGCAAATACACTGTGCAGTTTGCAAAGTGCAGTTGCACTCTGCAAGTGCAGTTGTTCCAGAGCTTAGTAAGGCCCCATTCAAACCTGAGTGTTTTGTAGCTTGAAGCCCGAAGCTACAAAACCCTGGAGGGGAAAAAATCAATTATTCTCTATGAAGATGGTTCAAATCTCCACTCCAAAACGCCTGAAGCTAGAAGCTCCAAAATGCCTGAAGCTCAAACAAGTTCTGGAACTTTTTTAAGGCAGATTACAGGCATTTTTCTATTTTTTACAATGGTGACCTTTTGATCTGTACAAAATTGTGGCAAAAACCGAGGCAAAATCACGGTAAAATCGCACGACTTTTTACCTGAAAACGCTACGCTCAGGTGTGAATGGGGCCTTAGAGAGGTAAACCTTCACTTAGCAAAGCATACCCAATCACATGCAAGGAGAATAAAAAGAACAGCATTATTGCTTGCACGTGATTGGATGATGAAAGTTATCAGAGCTACTGCTCATTTACTCAGTGGTGTAGTGGGTAGCACTCTTGCCTAGCAGTAAGAAGGGTCGCTGGTTCAAATCCCAACCACGACCCTACCTGCCTGGAGTTTTCATGTTCTCCCTGTGCCTGCGTGGGTTTCCTCCCACACTCCAAAGACATGCTGGTACGTTAATTGGATCCTGTCTAAATTGTCCTAATATGTATGAATATGAGTTAGGGACCTTAGATTGTAAACTCCTTGAGGGTAGGGACTGATGTGAATGTACAATGTATGTGAAAAGCGCTGCGTAAATTGATGGTGCTATATAAGTACCTGAAATAAATAAAATACTAAGCTTTGGAGCAACTGCTTTGCAGAGTGCAACCACACTTTGCACACTCTATTTGCCTTTAGAAAAATTAGTGCACAGTCTATTTGCCCTTAGAAAAATGAATGACAGTGGACGCTGTGTGATTATGATATGTACCCTATCTTAAAAACCATATGACATGGAATAAAGTGATGTGCAATAAAAGTGCTACATGAGGTATCTAGTACCTGCCAGAAAATAAATACTCTAATGCCGCGTACACACGATCGGAATTTCGGCCCGCAAAAGACTGATGAGAGTTTTTCATCGGAAAATGCGACTGTGTGCATGCTCCATCGGTCTTTTGCTGGCGGAATTCCAGCCAGCAAAAGATTGAGAGCATGCTCTCAATTTTTCGGCCGGGAAAAGTTCCTATCCGAAAATGCGATCGTCTGTGGCCATTCCGACGTGCAAAATCCCTACACATGCTCGGAAACAATTTTACGCATGCTCGGAAGCACTGAACTTCATTTTCTCGGCTCGTCATAGTGTTGTATGTCACCGTGTTCTTGACGGTCGTAATTTCAGTGAACTTTTGCGTGACCGTGTGTATGCAAGGCAAACTTGAGCAGAATCCCGTCGGAAAAGCCGTCATATCTTTTTCCGACGAGAAATCTGCTCATGTGTACGCGGCATAAGATATAAATTGATCGAAATAAAAAGTGCAACAATATATGTGCCAATGTGACAAAACTTTTAAAAAAAATATTAAAAATAAAACAGTGGTAAAGTCCATAACATGAATTGATGGTGACTTAAATCTTGATGGCAGAAAAGAAATCCTTCACCGTAAACATAAAGCACCCTCAGAAGTGCTCAGATATGAAGGATGTGAAGGACTCTTTCACATGCTGTGGGCCCCCTTCCTGCCTTCTTGGCCCTGGTGAAATGCTAGGGCCCTGTAGTTCCGCCACTGCCATGTGAAATAACAGCCAGCCCCACCTTACAGGCTCTCAGCAAGAAATTAGGAAAACATATCGACTTTGGCAGAATCAACTGATAAAACCAGGGAGGTCCAGGGAGTACCTTAATAAAAGTAGAAGAGAAATGCTAATTATTTTTATTTATTTTTTCCTGGAGTATTTACATTTGAAAAGGAAACTGTTGGAATTTTTCAAAACGTTTTAATTTTGCTTGATTATAATGAAAAGCCTCAAAAAGCCTCAAAACTGTGTTTTATGTGATTCCTTATTTATTCCTGCCTCATGTGCCTCTCTGAAGGATTTCGCCAGCATTACAATGGGGTGGCCCAAGATAGGCGATGCACCCTCTACCACTGCAATCATTTTGGTCATCCTCTGCTGAACAGTATGGTCACCCACTCTTTGCAGGATTCTCTCTTAGACAAAACATCAAATATGTGTTCTTTCCTATATTAAAGATATGCCCATGTATGACTAGTATTTGATTACAGTTTACATGCTGTATAGGCAGAGACATTTGAACCTACAATCTGCATTTATGACTGCTTTAATCATTTTTCTATTCAATGCCAAGGGCACAATGGCACGTCTATGTTGCCAAGAATAAAAGGTTTGTGCAACGCATGTAACTGAATGCAAAAGAAGACAATCAGGCATCAAATCTATCCTCTTTCACAGCTGCAGGAAGGCTTCATAATATTTTCATTAAGATCATTCTTGCAGTAAAGTTAATTGCTATGTATCGCAGGCAGGAACTTCCACTACAAAGCTCTCTATGCGACAGCTCTTAAAACTGCCGTTGATGTCTTTGGAAGTGACCTATTATGTGCCCTGTGGGTAATAATGGACACGCTGAAGGAAATAGACAGATGCTGGCTTCTTTGGATTCTAAATC
This sequence comes from Aquarana catesbeiana, assembly GCF_042186555.1. Classification (NCBI taxonomy): domain Eukaryota; kingdom Metazoa; phylum Chordata; class Amphibia; order Anura; family Ranidae; genus Aquarana; species Aquarana catesbeiana. Next base: position 285,928,042 of record NC_133330.1, on the reverse strand, counting down.
TATTCAACATGGGCAGAGATTTCGATCTTTAGCCCTTTTTCAACTGCTGGGGAAGACCGCTGACGCTGGCATAAGATCAAAAGTGGTAACCACGCAACATTTTGCATCGGCCACAGCTGGGAGGAAAACAATAAGAACTTATTTTTTGTTAATATAGGCAAGTGAAGCCCTTTTTTCCTCGAAATCCTTTGTAATAGCTACCACTTATTTTTTTCTGAACTGTTAAGTTTAATTGCCTGTATATGCTTTTTGAGGCGAACTAGCAAAATAACTAGCTTGTGTTTTTTTTTTTTTTTTTTTCTTCCCTTCCACTCTACTGTTTATTTATGTAGCGCTACCCCCACAGGAGCCGCTTAAGTTTGTAGGTCTATTGTTGCTGGTTGGTCGATTGTTTCTGGGAGGGATCTACTGTTGAGGGAGAGGTCTATTGTTGCTGGCTGTTGGAGGGTCTATTGATGCTGGCTGCTGGGAGATCTGTTGTTGCTACTCAAAGTCTATTTTTGCTGGGGTGTTATTTTGTTGCGGCGGGTCCATTGTTGCTGGGGGAAGTCTATTGTTGCGTGAAGGATCTATTGCTGCTGGAAGGGGTCTATTGCTGCTGGGGTGGGGTCTATTGTTGCTCACCATTTTACTGTCTTTCTTGTTATTATTAACACATTACATACAAATTACTGTACTTAGTAGCTTAAAATGATATTTGGTTCTGTAGTCTTTAAAAGAGGTGGTACTGGGGGGTGGCTAGGGGGATGGAACTAAGGGATGGTGCTCAGAGGTAGGTAGGGGGCAGAAACAAGGGGGTGACTCAGAAGGGGGAGTTCCTGCACCTGTTCTCGGAAAAAAAGAAAAGAAAAAGCCCTGCCTTGGACTGCCTTCTTTCTAAAAAGGGGTACTCATACTGTCCTGGCATTTTATGGCCACTTTCACATAGAGTAAATAATATACACTGATTTTGGTTATTTCTATCAAAGAAATGTAGCAGGCGATATTTTGGCCTACATTTATGAAGAAAGATTATTCATTTGCAAATTTTATAACAGAAGCTAAGAAAAAAATATATTTTACATTTCAAATTTTTCAGTATTTTTTCATTTATATAGCAACAAATAAAAATAAAACCCATTTTTAATTTAATACCACCAAAATAAAACTCTATGTGTGTGAAAAAATGATATAAATTTCATTTGGGTACAGTGTTGTTGCATGATCGAGCAATTGCACGGTACTGAATAGGAAAAAATGCCCTGGTCTTGAAGAGGGAAAAACCTTCTGGTGGTTAAAGTACACATATTACATACAGTGGGGACGGAAAGTATTCAGACCCCCTTAAATTTTTCACTCTTTGTTACATTGCAGCCATTTGCTAAAATCATTTAAGTTAATTTTTTTTCCTCATTACACACAGCACCCCATATTGACAGAAAAACACAGAATTTTTGACATTTTTGAAGATTTATTAAAAAACTAATGAAAGAAAACAAACACATTTTTCGGCAGTGCACATGTCTACAGTCCGCATAGGCTTTGCTGCTTCTTTATTGCAGACAGGAAACCAGAACCTTATTATACAGAGAAAATACATAGAGTATACAATGTATTCCAACAGTTAGGTTTATAGGGGCTAGTGTCAGAGGCAGATGTGCCATAGATCTCACACTGCATATATATATATATATACTGTATATATATATATATATATATATATATATATATATATATATATATATATATATATATATATATATATATATATATAGGGCTTTACTGTGCTATGCCTTTTATTATAACAGTTTGTTTGGATTTAGGGTGATACCATTTATTGGCTAACTAAGTACATTCTAGTGCAAGCTTTCATTATTGCTTGAATAAGAGGACAGGGTGTTTTCAAAGCTTTCACTAAAATCTATTTGGTTAGCCAATACATTGTATCACCCTAATCCAAACGTCTACTTCTGGCAATGGTTAACAACTCTCTGCTGCTGTTATAATGCCGCATACACACGCTCGGACTTTCCGACGGCAAATGTGTGATCAGAGCTTGGTTTCGTAAATTCCGACCGTGTGTAGGCTCAATCGGACAGTGTCCATCGGAATTTCCATTGCACAAAATTTGGGACCTGGTTCTCAAATTTTCCCACAACAAAATCCGTTAGCGCAAATTCCGATCGTGTGTACACAATTCCGACGCACAAAGTGCCACGCATGCTCAGAATAAATTACGAGACGGAAGCGCTCGGTCTGGTAAAACTAGCATTCGTAATAGAGATAGCACATTCGTCACGCTGCAAATTTTAAAATCTTTTAATGCAGCACATTCTCTTCTTCTTTAGAATGCTAGAAGAATGAAGTTGTTTTGCTGCTCATATTCACACAGAGTTCTTACAAACTTCTTTCTCGTGATCTCATGAATAATATTAATTTTTTTTTTCGTCAGATCTCCATAATACTTTTTTTTTTTTTAATCTTTTTTTTTATTTGTTTTTTTTTTATCAGGATCTGCATTTTTTTTTCTAGTGCTCTCCATAATATTATTTCAAGTTTTGTGTGTCAAGTTACCAAAACACCATTATTATCTTGTATTTTTTAACCTCAAGGAGGTTAGATGGTGTCCCTTGTTAATTTGACATTGTATTTTTGAAATGTACCTGACTACTCACAAACTGTCCTTTTTGAACTAAAACACATAACCAAGTATTTGTGAAAAAGAAATAGCCATTTATTCTGGGTCATAACAAAATAAAGAGTAAGGCAACGCTGGAGAAACTGGTGAAATTTGCGAATCCTTTGTACCCCAGGGCACACTTCAATTTTTTTACAGTCAAAATTGGTGGCCTGAGGAGTCCATATAATATTGTGCACAATCCGGTCCAGGCAGATGACATATCTGTCCACAGGCTGTGGTCATACAACAGCCTGCATCTTTTGCCAGACCAGACTGAACCCAGGCCATTACTTTCTAGTCTTCCTTACACGCTTTCTTCCAGGCTGTGGCTCTGGTGTTGGAGGTGTGGCAGGAGGTGAAGGAGGAGGACCTGGAGGAGGAGGAGGAGGACCATGGTTCAACTCACAAATGTGGCTTTGGCTTGTGAGTTTGCCCCTCAACCCCTTATTTAGGGCTTGCAAGATCACTTCCTCACATAAGAGGCGTTTGCGCTCCTCCTTTTCCAGCGTTTTGCATGCTGTCATTTAGGCATAGTCCTCTTGAACACTGGGGGGGGGGTTTCTGAGGGCCGCAGTAGCCGAAATAGGAAATAGGACAATTGCTGCCTCCTTCAGGTTACTCCTCTTCCTGGCACTTTTTTGTGGAAGTCTGAAGGGAGTGACCTGGGATTCCGGCAGGCTACTGGGCCCAGCCACCTCCTGGGTGCCACTTACCCCCACCACCTCCTGGCTGCCACTTTCCACGGCCTCCTCCTGACTGAGGCTTTCCTGTGTATGAAAAAGGAACATAGTTTTATTTTTTGGTTCATCAGTTACACACAATTTTCAGCTCATGACTGTTGCAAATTGAATGTTAATACAAGTAAATAGAAAAGACTATCATTCTGACCCCAGCATTTTTCATTCTTGTCACAATCATTTGTGGCCACTACTGTCTATTGATATGTAAAACACTTTGGGAAATCAGAAATTAGTTATCAAAACTAACATATAGTTAACATCATTATTTTGACAACCAGAAATATTTTTAAGAATGCTATACCTGACTCAAGCTGGGCTCCTCCAAATGTGGCTGCCTGGAAGGCCCAGGTCGGAAGCCTCAGCTGGGGGGGGAAGGAAGCCTTGAAGGAAGACTGGAGAGTGCTGGCTTGGGTTTAGTCTGGCCTGCCAGAAAATGCAGTCTTTCATAGTACCACAGCCTGGGTACATAAATGTCATCTGCTGCAGTTCCTGATCTCAGGGAATCCTGGACCTTCTTGAGCTCCCTAATATAAGTGCTCCTCATGCCACCAATTAGGGCCTTCAAATAGGGGATGTCTGCTGTGGGGATCACCGGCTTCACAAATTCCACCAATTGATCCAGAGCTGCCTTCCTCTTTGGTTTGTTGTTATAAAAGTGGTGGTTTACCTGCCACAGACAGGGCAGCTCCCTGTATATATCAATGAATATGGGGATAAAGTCCTCATAGTTGAATAGATCCATTTTTTTTTGCAAGACACAACACAAGACAAACCCTAATGTCAGGCGAAACTCTCCTAATCTTGACCCAATATAGGCCTCCATCTATAAGCAGTATAGGACACCGATGCACCAACCTAAAATTGGACCCAACTTAAAATTGAAAGTGCTCAGATCCTCATTGGGGAGAGAATGGGGTGCAATCGTGATTTTGAAAATCTAAAGCAAAACATCAATGATGTTCAACAAAAAATGAAGAACATCACTGATGTTTTAGGGAGAATCTAATACACACAAAAATTTAACCCTTTTTTTCATGTATTTTTGGTTTTAAAAAAAGTTTTAAAGTATTTTAAAAGCCAAATTTTTAAGATGCACATAGTGTGTCAACATGTGCTATCTGCCATCACGGGATATCAATGTACGCGTTTTGTGGGTGCAACCCCTTCCTCGCTACTAAAGTAGCTGAGAGGAAGAGGTTGCACCCCCAAAACACGTCCATTGATCCCCCATGATGGGAGCTAGCACATGTTGACATTAAGCATTGGATCAGGAGGGAAATCCCCAGTTTGAATCCCAATTTGTGTGCATCTTCAAAATGTGGCTTTTACAGGGGTGACATCACCCCATCTGATGAAGGCAAGATCAACACAGTTTTGACAAACTAATGTCTGATATTGCCTTCACTTTATCAAAGTTGAACTTTTTAAGTTCCTGAGTTCTGTATGTTATGTTTTGAAACATGCCTGTTTAACCAAAAAAGGCTATTTGTAATTAATGAGACAAAAAAATAATGTTATACACCAAAGATGTTGGTTTGTTCAAAAACCCTTTTCTAAACGCACATGTGAATGTGCTTTGAGTAAAAATGTTTCTACTCAACAATGTGTGGCTTCTTCTTTCAATGATCAAAAGCAGTTTTTGGTGTTTACAGTGACAATGGGGGTTATTTACTAAAGGCAACTCCACTTTGCATTACAAGTGCAGTTTCACGTGCACTTTTAAGTGCACTTGGAGTGCAAAGTGGATTTTCCTTTAGTAAATAACACCCACAGTGCTTTCTAATTTGCCACAATCATGCCATTTTCATGACTCAACAAAATTAATTCAGGGTGCTGAAAATGATGAATATTTTTGTCAGTAATGCATTACATACATTAACAACAAAAACAAGGTGTGTGTAGCAGACCCACAACATAATAATAGTTCACTGAAGAAGAGATTGTCACCTCATGTATCAAATAAATTACATTTGCACTATTGAAGAAAATGTCCAAAAAGAAAAGCCCATTGGAGATTCTAGGAGACAGCTAAATGAAACCCAGGCAGTAAATCAAAGGAAATAATCTTTCAGTTTAAGTTCAAAAATTTAGGATAAAATGTTTCTTAAACAGTTAAACAGTTTCTGGCATATCAATGCCCCCCCCCACCTGCAAAGTACTCAACATACTTCTATCTTACTTTGAGGGCGCTTTGGGGGGGCAAGCCAGGATGGCCAGCTTCAAGCGCCGTCAGGGTTTCTTGTTACAGTCCGGCCTCAGACCCAACTGAGGCCACATAGTTCATTGAATTTTTCCTTAAATAGTTGTGTAGAATGTATCATGCAAGGATTATCTGGTTAAGTTTATATTCCGCCATGTTGATTGGCGTAAGGAATAGGCGGAACCGGCTGGCCATTATCCCAAAAGCGTTCTCCACCACTCTTCTGGCTCTGGCCAGACTGTAGTTATAAACCCTCTGGTCCGGGGTGAGGGCCCTAATGGCTTCAAAACGGTTGGCTGGTCAGAATGAACTAACAGAAAGCACTTGAAAACAGAAAGGCCGGAGCTGAAAATCAGATACGAGCAGACAAGAACGCACTGAAAATCAAATACGTAATAGAAATACGAACCCATATTCACAAACTAAAGAGCAGTAACGATCGTAAAAGCAGGAGGCTGAAAATCGCAAACCGTCTGTCACCAAACTTCTACTAACACGAGATTAGCGGAAGAAGCCCAAAAGGTGGCGCACTAGGTATTGAACTTCCTCTTTCTAGTGCCATCGTACATGTTGTACGTCACTGCGTTCTTGACGTTAGGAAATTCCGACAACTTTGTGCGACCGTGTGTATGCAAGACAAGTTTGAGCCAACATCCGTCGAAAAAAACCATGGGATTTTGCTGTCGGAATGTCCAATCGTGTGTACGCGGCATTAAACGTCTTAAATTCTAACTAATGTATGTTCCCTCACTAATACCAATTTCCGCATGTCGATTTTATAAGCAACTTCAACAACTCATGCCAAAAACTGTTCTTACATTATGCTTGGCAAAAATATTGGAAGTTTCTACTAGTTGCCACCAGCATTGAATCACAAAAAAGTATGAACCTACTGCCACTATCTCTGCAAAATAAATTGAAATACAAAATCAAGATGTAAGTTGCCTTTATTCATTTTATAATGTTGGTAAGTGAAAATGGTTGAAATTGCTCTGTGTATGTATCTTTACTGTTTTAGCTGTTCATTGGTGGGGCCCTCACAAGTTCTGAATAATTTAGAGATGGCATAGAGATTTCCTGATGAGGAGACAAGACAGGTTGACGATGGGTCCAGAATGCAAGATTGGATCTTCAGTCTTTGCTAGTGGAGTAAAAAGTGGGTTTACAGTCAGGTAAATAAAAGTATTTTAAAATTGGTAAATAGGTGGGAGGAATGGGGGGGATTTTTTTTTTCCTTGAGAGGATCGTCAAGCATCTATTTCATTCTCTTTTATTGCATAGTACTCAGCTATCTGCTATTAGCAATGGCTTAAGAGCACTGAGAGCTCTAATTTTTTAGATAAACAAAGTGATTGTTTCACACCTAGCCAAAATGCAACTAAATAAATCAGTTTGTACATATTAGTATTGTGTGTGTGTAACAGATTATAAATCACTTGAAAATTATGCAGTCGGTAGCATGGTGAAAGGAACACTTAATAGAATAGAACTTAAAAGAAAATTGCAGGAGGGAAAATTTCGAGTTTAGAAGAACAGAAATCTCTTTCTTACTAAATTGATTGAATAGAACGTACTGTGAGTATTTTACACAGTCAATCCAATTAAGATGCATTTATTAAGCCAGCATTACCTAGAAATTATGTTATAAATCTAACATTCATAAAGACAAATGCATGAACATTAAAGAAAATAATTTGTTTCCAGCAATCTACTAAAAATTATTTTTGCAGAATATATTCTGTTTATCATGTTATATAATTTATAAAGACACAGTAACATTTTTAAAATTTATATCTGAGAGCTCAACTCCAGGCTGCTGTTAAATCTACCCATGCAGTGGGGTGCCCTTGACTGCATTGGTTAAATGCTGGTTTGGCTAGTGGGGGAAAGAAGTAAGTACAAATACTTACCCTTTTCCTTACTCCCATAGACCTCCTCCTCTCCAGTCCTTTGAAATTGCTTCACTTCACCACCTGGCCAGTCTCAGCTCTCGCATGAGTAATGGAAATTTGTACGTTTTGTAAATAATTGTATTCTATTTTGTATGTATTGCACACTGCCCTCACTGTGCACACAGCACTAATAATGTTTTCATTACATGTTTACATTCTTTTGAGACCTGATTAGAATTAGCCTGAGTATGTAACGCCCCTTGTTACCATAAACTTGCAATTGTAATATTAATGTGATACCTACGTAATCATATGTATAAAAACCTTCAATTGTGTCATAATAAAGCAGAACAGTTATTTGGAAAGATGCTGAGCGTATCTTTTGTGTCTGTCCCCTACTGCAGTAGTTATTATTAATTTGGAACCACTAATCAATATGAGGATAGGAGTTGCCTATCATCAATATAACCCAGTCAGCATGGCGAGCCAGCCAGGAGGGGTTTCCAGGTGACCCTGGGTATCCGGAACGAGAAGCTTGAGACGATCCGGGAATTTCTGATAATCAGATTGGTGGTTATATGTTATGTTGTCCCTCTCTATTGTCCATCGGAGTGTTATAGATAAGAAAGGGAAGAATAGTGCTGTTCACAGGTATATGTAGTACATCTGCTAGATAAAGTAGTTTAGAGGCAAGAGGGTAAAGGCACATGTAGAGAAGACTGGCCAGTCATTATGGGCATTGAATTAAGTAAGGGAATGAAGGGTAAGAGACCCTCAAAAATGCCCAGCGCAAGAGGAGCGCTATATATGAACCGAAGGTGCAGTTCCGCCTATACTGAGCCCCTAGAGTAATGGTTAAAATGGACAGGGATCCACAATGGGTAACTGGGTTACCAAAGTCCACAGGGACTAAGAATCATGCAGAGTAAACAGCTAGAGAAACAGCTATCTATGTGAGTAGGATGGATCAAGGGTGACATTAACACTAGACAGAAAGGGACATTTTCATGTTAAGTCATGGGGTGAATTTGGGGTCAGGCACTACAACTAGTAAAGTCAAAACAGAGAAATGAGAGGTAAAACTGAATACTTTATATGTTGTCAGAGAGAGAAGATGGGATGAGCACTCTGGCTGCCTGTCTGATCATAGAAGCTAGATATAAAAGATATATGAACAAAATAAGAAAAGCAGAAATTAGGTAGGGAAATATTAATGAGAGTTAAAAGAAAGTGAGAGAATGATATGCATGTGTTGTGTACAAATGGGAAAAATGTAAGCTATTTTAGAGAGATATTGGTGTATGTGTGTGAATGCTGGGACCTTTAGTTCTATTGCTTGTGTGTGTCATGTATGCAGATGTGACCCCCTCCTTTGTGCTCTCCTGAAAGAATGTGGCTGAGATGAGAGGTCAGTGATAAGCTGGAAGGACACCATGCCAATTCCATTTCTTTGAACAAAACATTTATAACAAAATGTGCCGGGTTAACGAATCTAATGGTAAACAATGTGATCACAATTATTTTTTTTAATCTGTTTTCCAGACATGGTAAAATGAAGGTTACATTTAACTGTGTATTACACAAATTGAATATCCTTTGATAGTGGAAACAGTGCATTTAAAAAAGGGAAATTAAGTAAAATTAAGTAATAATGAGTATTAATTTCTAATAGGAGTTGAACAATTTTATTAATAATATAGATATATTGAAACTGGTTTAGACAACCTTTGGTTGGAAATGAAATCCAGGTTAATGGGGAAATTTGTAAAAATGGGATTAGTTTAAATTAAGATAACGATTTTGTAATTTTACATTTATTCAATAAGCCCTTATTGAGAGAAAAAAAGATTAAGATGAGGTTGTTATTTGGAATACAGCTGACATAATATTTAACAAAGCCAAGATGCATGGGATACATAAGAAGTTTTTCTACAAAAAATGAAATTTTAAGGTTTTTGATAATAACTTGATGTGCGGTCCATGATGTGAAAGTAATAATAAATACAATTTAAATATAACAGACCCATCGCATCAAGTCCACACACCCTGTTAGGATAGATGCCACCTGCAGCCAGTTGTTTTATAGTTTTTGATGCTTTCTGGTCCATCATACAGATTGTTGATCCTTTTGTTTTTATTTATTTTTATTTTTGAAATCCAAAGCAGAATGTGTGGATTGTGAAATGATGTGCCCCTTTTCCTTGTAAGTGCAGTGGTATAAGCAGAAGAATATTTTGGATTTATGGGCATCTCTCCATGACCGCAGGGTATTGTTATCATTTATTATAATATTGCCAGGAAAAAGTTGTCTTTTGAAACATGAAACTGGAGTTCTTACACAAACAGCATGATAGAAAACAAGCCATTGTAATATATTTATGCAAGCTTGACCCAGTAATGAAGAGTTCACCCCGATATATCAGAGCTGTAGCTTTTATGCAAAGGTGCTATTAGACAAAGTTAAATATTGTTTTGGTCAAACATTTAATTTTTAATGGTCCGACATTATGCGCAGCAAATATACAGCTAACTAAATGTTTCTCTAATGAAAGGTTTAAAATATGAGTTTGTTTATGTACAAATCTAACAATGAAAAATGCGTACATTTGAATCCAGCCACCTTATTGCCTCTATTGGAGGAGGCTGGAGACAAAGGAAGTCACATGTGTTAAATTGATGGTGTAGGAATCAGCTGCTGTGAGCCCAGTGCAGGACACACTCCCTGAAGACCTGCATATTACATTTTTTGAAGATTTGAGTATGCAGTTTATCACCCAGAAGGATACTCTGTATTCAAAGTCATTGGATCCTTTTTCCCCAGCTCAAGAAGCAGAGCTCCATGTTTTAGCAAAGCCTGTGAGATATAAAAAGAATGTATATTTATATAGATAGTCGAGATATAGAGAGCTTTTGGTTCCATTTGAAGGGCAAGAAGTTTGTTTCTACTTCGGCAGGTAAACCAATAAAGCATGCCAAGTTAATTTGATTGGCTGTTTTCAGCCTTCCAGGTTCTTGCTGAGGTAGCCATATTAACTTTCACACATGGAAGCAGACCAGGTGACTAAGGATGCTGCATTTACAGCTCCGGACACTTGATGGGTTTGTGCAACTCACAGATTCCACCCTAGTTCTGGCCCAGCTGGGATTAATAATTCAACTTTAAGGACCCCAGAACGAGAAGAACAAGTGGTCCACAGGTGGCAACTTCTTATGAAACAGGACTTTGGAAAAAGGTGATCATTTATGTCTGCCTGCCACTCTTTTCCCTCCAGCTTGACACATGGACCGTGTCATCAGTCACAAGCAGTTATGGCTGCCTTAGTAAATGAGCGTGGGATAGAGCCAGGGTTCACCACAGTTGTTTTTATAACATACCACTTCTTGTTTAACCTGTTACCAAAGGTGTTACCAAAAGCTGAACATCCCTTCCAGAGTTTTCAAAAAGATATATCCAGATGCCCAAGTTAGGATCTTACAAGTATGCATTTTGTCTGTATGGACATGTTTTTTGAATGTCCAGTGGCAAATGCTACTGCAAAGGCCACAGTAAAAAGTGTTATCAGAAGTAGTTTGTAAGTACAGAGTGCCAGAAAGTACAGAGAGTAACAAAGGAAATCATTTTTATAGGAGAGTCCTTACTAGAAGTTTTGAGGTTTTATTTTTACACCCCCTACTGTCTACAATGTAGCGGACAAAGTAGAGTAAGAAACTAGAAAACTTTTGCCTGAATGTTTTCTTATATTTTATGAAGCCTCTAAGGGGGATGGTGGACTCTCTCCCTATGGGATTTGGTTTGGGAGTGTGTTACTCACTTGCTTATATTTTGTCTCACCAGCTGAAGTCCTCCATTCGGATCTCACAGAGAATGTTGCTGATTTTTTAAGGTTTTTGACAAACTCATTTATGTGTTTTCTCCCCAATTCCAGATCCTAAAAGTTTGGAAAGATCTAAAACTAAAGCCAGGTGACTTGTGGATTGTTAAGAGACATTTATATATAAGGAAATGTTTGGAGACTCAACACAGCATCGATTTCATGTACAGTTTTTGCAAAACTTGAAGGAAAAGTCACCTGGATCCACACCAGACACTGCAAAAATGACTAACTTAAAGAAATCTCTGTGTTTGATTTGTTTCCCTCTTGTAATCACAGTCTAGGGTACTTTTTGATTCAATTACTTTAATTGTAAGGGATATATATATTTGAAAAGTAGTTTAGCCATGTTGAAGTCATATTTGTCTTTTGTACAACTTCCATTTTATGTAGAATTGTCTGTGTTTACATATGCTGATAAGTCAGCATGCCCACAATTCAGCTAGAAGGCCATTCTGGCCACAGGAGTGTACAACCAGTACTCTGTAAATATGTCTTATCAATCATTTGTTTTTCACAATGAAAAGTCATTTTTTAACAAAAAAGTTGCTCAGCTATTATTTTCTCCACAATGGAGTTTTTTGCCTCTTTGGCCAGGACTACCTCCACCTAAGCGTGTGGAGGTTCCAGGTTAAATGTGATAGCAGGTATGGTTAGTGATCAAAATATTGATCAAAAGAAGGGAGACTGTAATGGAAATTTGTACGTTCTGTAAATAATTGTATTCTATTTTGTATGTATTGCACACTGCCCTCACTGTGCACACAACACTAATAATGTTTTCATTACATGTTCACATTCTTTCGAATGTAACGCCCCTATGTAACGCCCCTTGTTACCATAAACGTACAATTGTAATATTAATGTGATACCTACGTAATCATATGTATAAAAACCTTCACTTGCGTCATAATAAAGCAGAACAGTTATTTGGAAAGATGCTGAGCGTATCTTTTGTGTCTGTTCCCTACTACAGTAGTTATTATTAATTTGGAACCACTAATCAATATGAGGATAGGGGCCTATCATCAATTTAACCGAGTCACATGTACAATGCAGGACCAGCAGTTCCATTGTGTGGAAGGACATAAAGGGCCCCTCTGTTGTGTTTGTCAATGGACACACAGAGGGAGGCTTGGGATTGAGCCCACACAAATGCCCCAAAAGCAAGCTGCTTGCTATGAGGGTACTTGAAAGGAGGGAGGAGTTGGGAGTGCTAGCGGGGACCCCAGAAGAGGAGGATCTGGCTTGCTCTGTGCAAAACCATTACACAGAGCTGGTAAGTATAACATGTTCGTTATTAAAAATAGATTTACACTATACATGCCTGTTCAATGTCGTCCCCGTATGGGCAAATCTTGGCTTGTTATGATTTCTTGAAATTTCAATAAAAATATTGAAAAAGAAAAAAATAGGATTACAATCACTTTAAAGTGTAACTAAAGGCAAAACATTTTTTAGTTTTGGATGTAGTGGAGAGGGATTAGAACACCAGTCAGTTTTTATTGCTGTCTGTTCCTTCACCCTCTCTATTTGTCCTGTTTACCATTATTATTGAAAGTAAAAGAAAATCCCACATTTTGTGTTTTAAGGAAGTTAACAGGAAGTAAGGTCAAATGTTCCCAATGGGACACCGATGGCTGAAAAAACTGGGGGTTATAACCCTCCCTTACTCTATCCAACATGTAAAAAAAAAGTTTTGCCTTTAGTTACACTTTAAAGTGTTACTAAACCCACAAAGTAAAATCAGTCTGTATATGCAGTAAAGCATCCTTGTTATACTCATGGTGGAACCTAAAGGGTTAATCCTGCACACTATGTAAAAAGGCTGTTTGATCCTGTCTTCTCTGATCCTCCCTTTCTTTTACTGCCCCCAATCAATCTCCTGATAGTACAGAGCCTTTGGAGTCACTCTGCATGTGCTCAGTTTGGTGTGTATTGCTAGAGAGTTTTTTTTGGGGGGGGATCCCTATGATCAGCACAGTGCCAATCAGCACTGTTCAGGCAGAGTGTCAGGGGTCCTGCAGCCTCATAGGATTGTCAGAAGAGAATGACAACTCCTCCTACAAGTTTTAACCTGACACTGATAGAAGTCACAAGACTGTTATGTACTGCTGATGAGAAAAGGTATTTAGGAGTTTATATTTACCAAATAATTACATTTTCATGTTATTTGTACTGTGGGAGACCAGATATAGTGAACGCAGGGTCCTGGGTTTAGTAAGGATATATACGTTATATATCCCCATATGTTGTATTCATGGGAATACAGCTGGTAGTTTTTTTTAATTCATCAGTAATCCCAGCTCTCATGCCTAGTGTGGTTAGTTTTTAATAGGAAAGCAGAGGGACTGGCAGGAACACCAGGGATTTCACACAATGGAAGTAATACAAAGAGAACGGGATTCTTTTTCATACAAGTACATGCTACAGCAGGCACATACAGGTTTATCTCATAAAATTAGAATATCATCAAAAAGTTAATTTATTGCAGTAATTCAATTAAAAAAATGAAACTCATATTTTTTATATAGATGTGTTACACACAGACTGATATATTTCAAGCATTTCTTTCTTTTAATTTTGATGATTATGGCTTACAGCTAGTGAAAACCAAAATTCATCTTAATCTCAGATAAGTGCAATATTACATAAGACCAAAAAAAAAAAAGGATTTTTAATACAGAAATGTTGGGTTACTGAAAAGTATGTGCATGTACAGTATAGTATGCACGCAATACTTGGTCGGGGCTCCTTTTGCATGAATTACTGTATCGATGCAGTGTGGTATGGAGGCGATCAGCCTGTGGCACTGCCAACGTGTTATGTAAGCCCAGGTTGCTTTGATAGCGGCTTTCAGCTAATCTGCATTGTTGGGTCTGTTGTCTGCTGTCTCTGTTGTCTCTCATCTTCCTCTTGACAATACCCCATAGATTTTCTATGGGGTTTGGGTCAGGCGAGTTTACTCGCCAATCAAGCACAGTGATACCATGATCATTAAACCAGGACTGGTACTTTTGGCAATGTGGGCAGATTCCAAGTCCTGCTTCAAAATGAAATCAACATCTCCATAAAGATGGTCAGCAGAGGAAGGCATAAAGTGCTCTAGAATTTCCTGGTAGAGGGCTGCGCTAACTTTGGATTTGATAAAACACAGTGGACCAACACCAGTAAAGGCCATGGCTTCCCAAATCATCACAGACTGTGGAAAATTTTGCATTTCATTTGGAAATCAAGGTCCCAGAATCTGGAGGAAGAGTGGAGAGGCACCAAATCCAAGTTGCATGAGGTCCAGTGTGATGTTTCCACAGTCAGTGATGATTTGGGGAGCCATGTCATATACTGGTGTTGGTCTACTGTGTTTTATCAAGTGCAAAATCAGCACAGCCCTCTACCAGGAAATTCTAGAGCACTTCATGCTTCCCTCTGCTGACCAGCTTTGTAGAGATGCTGGTTTCATTTTCCAGCAGAAATTGGCACCTGCCCACACTGCCAAAAATACCAATACCTGATTTATTGATCATGTTATCACTGTGCTTGATTGGTCAGCGAACTCACCTGACCTAAACTCCATAGAGAATCTGTGGGGTATTGTCAATAGGAAGATGAGAGACACCATACTCAGCAATGCAGATGAGCTGAAAGCCACTATCAAAGCAACCTGGGTCTCCATAACACCTCAGCAGTACCACAGGCTGATGGCCTCAATGCCACGCCGCATTGATGCAGTAGTTCATGAAATAGGCGCCCTAACCATGTTATGAGTGCTTACTATACTGTAGAGCTGCACAATTAATCATCAAGAATCGTTATCGTGATTAATCGTCAAGAATCGTTATTGCGATCTTGACCAAAGTGTTTCACAATTCTTTCTATGCAAAGAATTCTCTCTGCTCTTCTGAAGCCACAGCCCTCAAAAGAAAGGAAGAGAAAAACCGGGTAGTCTGCCAAGAAACAAAACATTCTTTATCAGTTGAACTTAAGTATAAACATTGTAACAGTTTGTCAATGGAATAGACTTCCTGTGTAAGTGAAAAAAGTTTAACCACTTAAACACTAAACCTTTTTGACATTTGTTGGTTTCAAGTTAAAATCATTTTTTTTTTTTTGCTAGAAAATTACTTAGAACCCCCAAACATATATATTTTTTTAGTAGACATCCAAGAGAATAAAATGGTGGTTGGTGCAATATTTTATGTCACACTGCATTTGCGCAGCGGTCTTTTAAATGCAATTTTTTTTTTTTAAATTACTTTAATGAATTAAAAAAAAAAATTTAACCAGTAAGGTTAGCCCATTTTTTTTTTTTTGTATAATGTGAAAGATTTTACATCGCGAGAATTGAGAGAAAATCGTGATCTTTTTATTCGTGATTTTCATTTTGTCTAGAATCGTGCAGCTCTACTATACTGTACATGAACACTTTTCAGTAAGCCAACATTTCTGTATTAAAAATTCTTTTTTTCCCAAAACATTTTTCAGGACAGCACCGAAAGATCATGGCTCCTCCCCAACAGGAAACACCTCATCATCCAACACTTTAACAGGAGGCCTCCACCCAGCTTCCTTCAGTTTTTTGTGTTTCCTTCAGGCGGTAGCAACACCTCTGGTGGGAGCCATGATCTCTCAGGGCTATCCTGGGAGACAAGATGTTATTTTTTCCATTCCAGGAGACTGTGATCCTCCCACTTGCCTTTGGCTGGATGGTTCCCATGGGCTCTCTCTCCCCCTTCTGTTCTGGGGGAGAGCCTGTACTGCCTGGGAGTGCTGCCCAGTTTTTTGGCAGATGGGCGATGTGC
The DNA here is from genome assembly GCF_042186555.1 of Aquarana catesbeiana. Lineage (NCBI taxonomy): Eukaryota > Metazoa > Chordata > Amphibia > Anura > Ranidae > Aquarana > Aquarana catesbeiana. The sequence continues at coordinate 285,911,880 of NC_133330.1, read as the reverse complement.
GGAATATCCCCCGCTTGCTTCCCACATTGCGGGACAGCGGCGGTGTAAGATTAAGCAGCTGCCATAGTTCTGGTGATCAGGGAGAGCCCTTGGCCACGTCCAGTGCAGTACACAGGAAGAGGCGGAACTTCCGGGCCAGCGCTCGGCGTCATTTCCCGCCTGCAAAGTGCAGGGGGAGGGGGTAGAGTCACCTGGGGCTTTTTATTTCCGGATGGCGTTTCTGAATCCTGGAACCAGTTTTCTTTCAGCTATGCGACCGCAGTGCGCTCTCAGTGGTGGAAAGCTCAGCTGATAAGGGGGCAAGCCAAGGCACCAGCAAGGCCAAGGTAAGGGACTGGGTTCCTTTTTACTGTGGGCCGTTTCTCCTCTGGGTTATCACCCCAACCCCCCCACCTTTAACAAGAAATTGACTGTGGTTGTGGGGCTTGCTTGGGCACAGGGAAGTTAGGAGGCCCTTTCCCAGTGCACCTGGGTGTTTTTAGATTTGTGGCCTGCTGTTTTTTCAGCGTGGTTCTATTGTTTATTCTTCTGTTTGTCCAGGCTAAGAGCTCTGTTCAACCAGTAAAGAGATAGTGTCCTGCTTGCAAATAAAAGTTAAGCAAATCCTGGACAAAGCCTCTTTGTGCGGATTGTATCATGGATTTAGTCAAGAAGCAGTCGCCAACCATTTGTGGCGATCTTGTTACAACCATTAAAGTGGATGTAAACCCGAATTTTTTTTTTTATATCATACTGTAGAGTATAGGATTTCCTATCATTTGAGCCCAGTCTTGCCACACAGAGTTAATCTATCTCTGAGCAATCCTCTTTTATTGTTCAGTGAGACAATTCTTGACAAACTGAGAAAAACTTTGTCAAATAATCCCCCTTGCTGTGAGTGACAGGTGATTTACATCTCGTGCTTCAGCCTAAGAGACATGCAGTATTTTTTAATTCCCTCCCCCCCACTCCTTTTTTCAGCAGCTCTGCAAGGATTGGCTGTTCCACACCTCACCATGATTTGGCATGCTGAAGTCATGTGGTTACTTTCCTGTCTTTTCACTGGATGTTAGAGATCATAGCAGAAGTTCAGTGTTAGAAATACACAGGGGAGTGTAGAGGTGGGCGGGGAGTCTACTGACATCACGACTCCACCCACCAAGCTCCAGACAACAGACCCACCCACAGAATCTGCAGTTTTTCGGGTCTAATAACAGACAGAGGGGAGACATTCGACAGGTAAAGATACATGCAGGAGGCATGTATATCCTTATAGATAACCCCTATGGCAGTAGTTTAGAAAGGATGACATTGGGTTTACATCCACTTTAAGGATGAGCTCCCTGCTACTTTTCAAGCTTTCAGGTCAAATCTGAAAGAAGAGCCAGGGCCCTCAGGGGAACTCAGGGCCCTGTAGCCAACTCCAGAGTCTCAGGGGGCTTCTCTGATGTAGCCTGAAGGTCCGGCTTCCCAAGAGCCTTTTTCCTCCTCTCAGGGTGTGATGGATTCAGAAGAAGAGGATGAAGAAAATGAGGCAGATGCCACCTCTAAGTACAAAATGTCCCTGGAAGAGGTGGGGGACTCCTTAAAGTGATCCACACTACCTTGGGGACAGAGGAAGAGAAAAATGAGCTCTTCCTGCACAACCAGATGTACGCAGGTCTAGGAGACTCCAAAGACTGCACTTTTCTGGTCCATTCGATCATCACAGACATGTTTAAAAAAGAATGGCTAGAGCCTGAGAAGAAACCATTCTTTTCACGGACCCATAAAAGAGGATTCCCATTTGAGGAAAATCCTTACTCCATCTGAAACAACGTTCCAAAACTAGATTCTGCCTTCTCACAGATTTCAAAGTCAACCGAACTTGCCTTTGAAGATATGGGCACGCTAAAGGAGCCCATGGATAAGAGTATGTTCCTACTTCTTAAAAGAGCCTGGCAATCTATTATGAACAATCTAAATCTGAAACCGGCGATGGCAACAACATGCATTTCTAGGAATTTACATCACTGGGTTAATCAGATGAAATTTCATATTACAGCAGATTCCCCGAAACAGGAGATTCTGGATTCCTTCGCAACCTTATCTGCAGCAGTGGCATACATTGCTTATGCTTCAGCAGAGTCCATACTTATGTCTAGGAACTAGGTCCGCGGCGTTAATGGCTAAAGACCTATGGCTAAAGACCCGGGCCGGAGATGCAGCATCAAAGAACAGGTTGTGTGGCATCTCTTTTTGCAGGGGTTTGGGATTTGCTGTTTGGATCAGAACTAGAATCCATCCTTGACCGTGCAGCCAATAAGAGATTGTTTCCGGTCAAGAAAAAGAAGGTTCAGACACGTAAGTGTTTCTTTCATCATCAGAGGGGTTAGCAAGAAGATAAAAAGCAGGGAAAAAGGAAGCCATGGTCCTTCCTGAAGCCCAAAGGCAGGCGTGGAGTGCTCTATAATCCTCCCGCGACTTCTGGAAAGTCGCAGTGACTCCCTCCATGCAGTCAGAGGAAGGCTCCAGGAGTTTCTTCTGCAGTGGAGAAGCATTACACAAAACCAGTTTACTTTAAACATGCTTTCCCAGGGTTATGATCACATTCCCAGAAGAACCTCCAACAAACGCTCCAAGGTATCCAACCAAGGCTCTCGCCGTGAAGTCCCTAATTCAGCAACTGAGATCTCATAGAGTCATTGTTCCAGTCCCTCCAAAGGGGTTCTTCCAGGGTTTCTACTCGCATGTGTTCTTCGTTCAGAAACCCTCAGGAAAGTTCAGTCTCATTCTAAATCTCAAAGTGCTTAATTGCTCGGTAGAGTACAGAAGATTTAGAATGAATTCCATCTTCTCAGTCAAAAACCCCCTCAAACAGAGGTGCTACATGGCATCAACAGACTTACAGGATGCCTACCTTCACATACCTATTGCCGCCAGGTCCCAAAAATATCTGAGGTTGGCATTGAACATAGGGAAGAAAGTGCTACACCTGCAGTTCAAGGCGCTCACATTTGATCTGTCATCGGCCCCAAGGGTGTTTATGAAGGTGATGACCAAAGCATTGGCACCTTTGCATCTAGAAGAAATCTCTGTGATTCCTTAACTAGACAATCTCATTTTTTCCACTCAAACCAGAAAGATGCTTCAGCAGAACTTGGCCAGAGCTCGTGCTCACCTAGAGTCCATAGGATGGATCTTAAACCTTCAGAAGTCAAACCTGATTCCCTCGCAGGAGGTGTTATTCTTGGGGTACCGTATCAACTCAGCTGAGCAAAGAATTTTTCTTCCAGAGGAAAAGGAAAAAAAGATGGTGGAAGTAGTGTCTCTGTTGTAGTCCAGTCAGCTCCTGCCCATCAGGTAGATCATGTCAGCCTTGGGAACCCTGACCTCTTCCATACCTGCAGTTCAGTGGGCAAGACTTCACTTCAGCAGGATTAGCTAGACTCGCTAGTGAAGATTCCCATCTCGGTAAAAAGGAGTCTTTGGTGGTGGTAGAACCAGAAAAGGTTTTCAGCAGGTCTGTTATTCTTACTTGGACCAGGAAGGACCATAACAACATATACCAGCTCCTGGGGCTGGGGGGGCTCAAATGAGCGACCGATGGGCTCAGGGCTCATGATCCACAGAAGAAGCAGTAAGATCCTTAAATTGGAGGGAACTGAAAGCAATAAAGATGGCCTTACTGAAGAAGTTCAGGGACTTCGTGCCACCACTGCGGTGGCCTACATAAACAGGCAGGGAGGCACCAGAAGCACAGTTCTTCAGGATCTAGCAGGAAGTATTCTGAGATGGGCAGAGCTCCATATTCGAACCTTGTCCACGGTCCATCTAAGAGAGACTCTAAACAAGGTAGTGGATTTCCTCAGCAGAAACCAAGTATATGAAGCTGAGTGGCGATTGAACCCAAAAATCTTTCATTTGATCGTCAAGAAATGGAGGCAACTGAAATTTCATCTCTTTGCGACTCAGCAGAATGCACAGGTGCCTCTATTCTCCCCGAACAGAATTTAGCCATCCCTGGGGTTAGATGCTCTGGCGCACAGTTGGAAGTTTCAGCTTATTCCTCGGGTCATAAGAAAAATCCAGAAAGAGGATACGACAGTAATCCTCATCACTCCCTTTTGGCCCAAGAGCTTGGTTTTCATCACTTTTTCAGATACAGCTCAAACTGTATTAGCACCTGCCGCTGAGACAAGACCTGCTGATACAGGGCCCTCTATTTTACTAGGAGGTAGCGGAGCTAAAACTCACAGCCTAGATTCCGAAGAGCAGCTTTTGAGGAAGAAGGGATTTTTGGATAGGTTGGTTGCTACCCTCCTATCTAGCAGAAAGTGTGTAACCAGAGCAATTTATTCCAAAGTCTTAACAGTTTTCAACTCCTGGTGCACTACATCTGGCCGGTCTCTAAAGGATATTTCTTCTGTCCTGGAATTCCTGCAAGATGGAGCGGATAAAGGTTTGGCGGTCAGTACCCTCAAAGTTCAGGTTGCCGTGCAGGGGGTATTTTTGGAAAAACCTATCTCATCGGAAACCTTAGTGAGTAGATTCTTCGGGGCCTTCACCCGGTCCAGACTGCGCAGTTCAGATGCTTCCCAAAGTGGGACTCAGTTGTTGTACAGTCTCTGACCAGGGAACCTTTTGAACCTATGGATTTCTCCTCCCTGAGACTGATTACATTGAAAACTGTTTTTTTAGTTGCTATAACTACAGCACAAAGAATTAATGAGCTTGAAGCCTTGTCAATCAGGGAGCCATTTTTTTCTATTTTTTCAGACAGAGTTGTTCTGAAAACAGACCCAAATTTTTTTACAGAGAGTTACTTCGTACCAAAATTGAGCTCCGGAGATTATACTTTCTAAGTGTTGCTCTAATCCATCATGAAAGAAGGAAGAAGAAATCCATACTTTGGATGTTACGAGATCAGTTACCTTGAAGCCACTAAGAACTTTAGGCGTTCAGACACATTATTTGTTTTATATGCTGGTAGTAAGAAAGGAAGACAAGCTACCAGGGAACCATTGCCAGATGGTTGAGAATGGCTATCACAGAGGCCTATTCCTTTTCAAGTCAAGAGAGTCCAGTTGGTATTCCTGCTCATTCTACGAGAGCTTTGGCGGTAAGTTGGGCAGAGAAAGCTGGTGCCACCCCCAAACAGATCTGTAAAGCAGCTACGTGGATGAGTCTGACGACCTTTGCCTGTCATTATAGGTTAGGTTAGACCTTCATTATAGGTTAGACTTTCTGACGGCAGGGGACCAGGCTTTCTAGGAAAATCTTACAGGCTGTTGTCCCACTCTAATGGGGTATCTCTCAATTATCCTCTCGGTGCTGTCCTGAAAGAAAATTTGGGGAAATTCAAGTTAGACTAAAGCCACAAACACACGATTGCATTTTCCGCAGACAAAACCTCAGACTTTTGTCCGAAGGCGTGTGCCTGGATTTTGTCTTGCGTACAAATGGCAAGGAATTGTCGGCCAACAAACATGAACATAATGACGTACTACGTCTTTTTTTAGCTCTTTAGTGTCACCCTTTGGGCTTCTTCTGCTAATTTCGTGTTAGTAGAAGTTTGGTGAGTGTTGATTCGCGTTTTTCATTTCGCACTTTTCAGTTTGTTTCTGAACGGCCTTTCGTCAACTAGACATGTTGCGAAATCGGAGGAGATAACGTGTTATTTATTATTGGCCTTGGAGTTATTGCTTTGACCCAAAATCCAGTCCAAGAACAGGAGGAGGAGGATTTCTTGGACCAAAAATTGGTTGCTTTATTAATCGTGACCAATTATGTCATATGCCTTTGCTGAGGGAGCTCCAGGAGAATAATCCAGATGATTTTCGGAATTATCTCTGGATGACGCACCCCTGCTTTCAACAACTCTTGGCATTGGTGACCTCCTATATTAAGAAGCAGGACACATGCATGAGGATTTTATTTTATTTTTTGGTTGAATAATGATTTGATTTGGTATATTTTCTATATTTTTGGATGCATAGAAAGCACTTTTTGGTTAAGTTTTATTGGCAGATAGCATGTCTAATTTTATTGTTTTCTTTTTTTAATGCACAATAAAAAAATTGTGGAGAATAATACTTGGCTATGTGTTTTACTTCAAATGAGGGTTTGGGAGTAGGCAGTTACATTTAAAAAAAAAATACAATGTAAAATTAACAAGGAACACCAACATAGTATCTTTGAGCTTTGAGCTTAGTATCTTTTAAGCTACAGGATAATGGTGTTGTGGTAACTTGCCAAAAAGAAAAAAAAGCATATTAAATATTATCACTAGAAAACAAAAGCCTTTTAAAATACGTTTGCCATAACTCCCTAGAAAAAAACTAGAAAATAAAAGCCTTTTAAATTACGTTTGCCATAACTCCATCAGTATCACCAGCAAAGCAGCTTCATTATTATCCCATTAAAGAAGAAGAGAATGTGTGCTGCATTTCGATATTTCATAATTTGCCACGTCATGAATGTTAATCCTCCTTTACGAACGCTAATTTACAAGACCGACCGCTTCCAGCTCGTCCTTGCTTCCGAGCAACTTTGGACTTTTATCCAACGGACTTGTGTACACACGCTCGGAAAATCCGACAACAGACATTTGTCTGCAGAAAATGTTAAAGCCTGCCATCCAACATTTGTCCGCGGGAAAACCGACAACAATTGTCCGATGGAGTGTACAAATGGTCGAATTTTCCGCCAACAGCCTGTCATCACACATTTACCATCGGGAAATCCAATTGTGTGTACGCAGCTTTACCAGTAACTTGTTTTCCAATAGTCTTTAAGGACAACAATGACCCGCCCTTTTTTTTGCTGTATACTATGGTGTATCTGTTGCTTATAGGTTTCAGCTGGGGCTGGAGGTTCTCTACAAACAACTGAAGGAAACTGGGTGGAGACCTCCTGTTAAAGTGTTGGATGATGAGGTGTTTCCTGTTGGGGAGGAGCCATGATCTCTCAGGTGCTGTCCTGAAAGACTATTGGAAAACAAGTTACCAGTAAGTCTAACTTGAATTTTTTATTGGTCTTATGTAATAATCTAATTTTCTGAGATACTGAATTTCGGGTTTTCACTAGCTATAAGCCATAATCATCTAAATTAAAAGGAAGAAATGTTTGAAATATATCACTCTGTGTGTAAATGCATCTATATAAAATATAGGAGTTTCACTTTTTCAATTGAATTGCTGAAACAAATTAACTTTTTGATGATATTATAATTTTATGAGATGCACCTGTATTAGAAATATGAAATGTTGGATTTACATATTCTTTTAGCTAAAAAAAAAAACGTATGACTTTAGAACCACCTAGGCCAAACCACTCTTTTGTAAAGCAGTGAGAGTATTGATTTATCTATGGAATACTCTACCCTTTCTAATGCAGCAAAATTATTTGCTTGATTTGCTGGCTGAAGCCTGACATTGCTTGCTTTTACTTAAATTATTGTCCAATAGGACCCCCAAATCTCTTTCAATCACTGACACTCCCATTGTAGCCCCACCTAAGGAGTATGGTGCCAGAAATTTTTTCAACATTAAACCTCATTTGCCGGTTTTGAACTCATTCCACTATTGTGTCCAGATCTTTCTGAATTGTTGATACATTCTGTGCTGAAGTTATTTTTCTACATAATTTTGTGTCATCTGCTAATACAGAATTGTGCTTTTAATTCCAGCCTCAATGTGGATTGATAAGCACATTAAACAGCATGGTCCCCAGGACAGACCCTTTGGGCACCTCACTAGCAACCCTAGATGACTCAGAGGATGACTTCTGTTCCCGTGCTTAAAGTCAGCCCGCTATCCACTTATATACCTTTCCCTCCACTCCTATAGACCTTAGTTTATAAATTAAGCATTTGTGGAGTATATCATTAAATGCTTTTGCAAAACTGAGATAAATTATGTCTGCACTTCCTTTGTCTACTACTACTCATTTCCTCATAGAATGTTAACAGGTTGGTATGAAAAAAGCGGTCCGAAATTTATGTTGATTGTTAATTATAGTTTCATTTCTTAGAATTAATTCTTAAATAAAGTCCTTTAACATTTCCTCACTCAAAACACTTTCTAAACTATTGATGTTAGGCTGACTGGTATGTAGATATCTAGATGCTTTCTTGAATATTGTAACCACGTTTGTGCAACACCGTTCAGCTGGTACCATTCCTGTAATTAAGGTGTCTTTAAAAATCAAGAAGAGTGTCTTGGCTATCACTGAACTAACCATGAGGCTAGGTGACATTTTTACATTTAGCTTTTCAAGGTTGCTTTGGGTCCCATTTTCTGTCAATCACAAGGGTACTCCCCTTTCATCGTTAAGAATTCTACCCACTTCCAGTATTCCTTCTTTTTCCTGTGTATAAACCAAAGAGAAAAATGTATTCAACATGTTATCCTTATCTATGTCATATGTGACCAAGGTTTCTGATTCATCATTTGGGGGGTTGAAATATTTATAGAACCTTTTTGGGTTATTCTTGCTTTCTGTAGCGATGTGTTTTCCATAATCTAATTTAATTGTTCTGATTGCACTGTTGCAAATCTTATTACATTCCTTGTAACCCTTATAGGCTGAATCTCCTGTTTTGTATTATTTGTATTTTTCTATTTGAGTTCAGCTTTAATTGTTGCTTGTACAAACATTAAAATATCCCTAGAGTGGTAGGATACAACCTAGTTTTTTACATATGGAAAATTTCTTCAATGGTCCAAATTTCAATATAGACATACATTTTTCATGTCAATTATACTTATGTGACCAATGAAAGCCTTGCAACAAGAATTTTAAATTCTAGGAAGTTTTTCTCATGATTTCCTGAAGCTTCAATATAGTGTCTAGTCACTGGGGAATCCTTTATTCAATCACATCTTTGCACTACAGTAAATGGACGTGACCTGACACACACTGTATGAAACATGGCGGCCTCCATCCCTGATTTAGTAGATAAAAAGGAGGAATTTTGTGGGACTTTAAATGAGGGTACACCATGCTGAAAATAAGTGACAACATAAAAATGAAAGTACACTACATGATTTATTTATTACAATTTAGAATACATATCAGATATTTTGTATCAAATAGATAGGTAGTCACAGACTTACACTAAATATGCTGTTCATAGCATGCAATACAAATATAAAGTAGACATGGCAAATATACATGGTATAATAAATTGATTGAAAGACAAATGTAATAAAAACAAGTAACTGTTGGCATCTAGTGGCACTCTATGCATTTCCTGACATTACAGCCATTCATCAGGAGTGTTATGAGGTATTGTACTAGGAAGGAAAAAACAGGGATTAATAACAGTACCCTAAGAATAAGGGGGGGGGCAGGGGAATTAAGTCCCAATAAGGTGGAGATAGATTGGGATACTTATTACAACCTCAAGGCCAAGTCCGTTATCAGCCAAGGAAGATGGGGGTATGAGGCATGATGTCTCCCCCGGGGTTGAAATGGGGTAACCCTCCAAGGAAGGAGAACAGCGCCTGAAGCCCAGCATAGTGGTCACAGCATGATCCAATAGGCTATGTGTACACCGAAAGTGCATGGTGTTCCTAGAAAAATGTGTCAAAAAAGGGGATTGGTTAAATGTGTAAAGGTGTGAAAGTAATGGAGAAAAAATGTCTATGTGTTCCCACAAGGGGACTACACAAGGGAGTGTATGTAAAAAAAACAAGTAAGGGGAGAAAAACATAACAAAAAAAAAAAAACATACCCAAAAGGGATGGCTGATCTTTGTACTACAAGTTTCTTAAAAACATTTAAAAAAACAACAATTTGTATTAAAAAGGTGTAAAAGAAAATGATCTAGAAGTCATATGAATTCCACGCTTAACATGTGAAGCCAGGCCCACAGTATCAGAGTCAGAACATGTCAGAGATGGTTTCTGATTAGTTATTATGGGTAACTGCACATCTCCCCAATGGAGACACAGACAGCAATAAACTCCTTGCAGATGGTCAAGTAATCTTTAATAATTTGTCTCTGTTGGGGAGATTTTCCTCTACTTTCTGTACTGTCTGAACGGATACGTTTACAGTCAAACAGTAAAAAGTTGCAAAAAAAGAAATCAAAGCACTAAACCACTGCCAAAAGGTCCAGATACAAAATTATTCCAATAAAATTCAGGGGGGCAATCCAAAGAGTAGCCACTAGGGTATGTTTTACTATTCAGACTCTCACATTTGTCTGTGGTTTGGATTAGGGATGAGCCGAACACCCCCGGTTCGGTTCGCACCAGAACCTGCGAACGGACTGAAAGTTAGTGCGAACTTTAGCACCCCATTAAAGTCTATGGGACTCGAACGTTCGAAATCAAAAGTGCTAATTTTAAAGGCTAATATGCAAGTTATTGTCCTAAAAAGGGTTTGGGGACCCGGGTCCTGCCCCAGGGGACATGGATCAATGCAAAAAAAGTTTTAAAAACGGTCGTTTTTTCAGGAACAGTGATTTTAATGATGCTTAAAGTGAAAAAAAAAGTGAAATATTCCTTTAAATATCATACCTAGGGGGGTGTCTATAGTATGCCTGTAAAGTGGCGCGTGTGTCCCGTGCTTAGAACAGTCTCTGCACAAAAACATTTTAAAGGAATAAAAGTAATTTAAAACTGCTTGCGGCTTTAATGTAATGTCGGGTCCCGGCAATATAGATGAAAATCAGTGAGACAAACAGCATGGGTACCCCCCACCCCCCAGTCCATTGCCAGGCCCTTTGGGTCTTGTATGGATATTAAGGGGAACCCCGCACCTAACTTAAAAAATGGAAAGGCGTGGGGCCCCCAGGCCCTATATACTCTGAACAGCAGTATACAGGTGGTGCAAACAAGACAGGGACTGTAGGTTTGTTGTTAAATAGAATCTGTTTGTAATTTTGAACTGGTACATTTTTAAAGCGTAGCTCCAGCCCAAAAATCTATTTTTAAGCTTTTTTGAAAACATAGGGAAGGGTTAACACCCCTGTAACATTTGTTTTGCTGTCTGTGCACCTTTTCAGAAGATTTCACCTCACTTTCTGTCCCAATGACAAATGTTTTTTGAAAATTTGGGGTTTTTAGTGAAACAAGGATTGGTGATAAAGCATCAGTGAAGAGGAGACACGTTTTTTCCACATTAACTCTTACAGGAGAGAATTTCCCTTCCTAGGGTTAGATTTCATCTCACTTCCTGTTGTCTCCTTCCGTTTGCAAGTAGGAGTCGTTTGTAAGTTGGATGTTTGAAAGTAGGGGCCTGCCCTATATACTCTGCAGAAATTTGGGCCTTAGGTGTTGGTGTTGCCACAACACTGTAAGCCCTCACAGTTACTCTTGGTGGGCACAGGAATGGGCCCTGCTGTGAAATATTATATCAAGAATTGTAATTACATGTCCCTATTGGGGAAAGGCAAAAAAATTGGGCCTTAGGCACTGGTGCCACAACACTGCAACCCCTCACAGATGCTATAGTTGGAGCGCAGGAATGAGCCCTGCTGCAAAGTATTGCATCAAAAATTGTAATTATACGCCCCTGTTAAACAGGGGCTGAAAATTTGGGCCTTGGGCACTGGTGCTGGTGCCACAACACTGCAACCCCTCACAGATGCTATAGTTGGAGTGCAGGAATGAGCCCTGCTGCAAAGTATTGCATCAAAAATTGTAATTATATGCCCCTGTTAAACAGGGGCTGAAAATTTGGGCCTTGGGCACTGGTGCTGTTGCCACAACACTGCAACCCCTCACAGATACTATAGTTGGAGCGCAGGAATGAGCCCTGCTGCAAAGTATTACATCAAAAATTGTAATTATACACCCCTGTTAAACAGAGGCTGAAAAATTGGGCCTTGGGCACTGGTGCTGGTGCCACAACACTGCAACACCTCACATATACTATAGTTGGAGCGCAGGAATGAGCCCTGCTGCAAAGTATTGCATCAAAAATTGTAATTACACGTCCTTGTTGAACAGGGGCAGAAAAATTGGGCTTTGGCCACTGGTGGTGGTGCCCAGAACCAAAAATGTTCTTACAAGCTATCAGCATAAAAATTGAGGAGGAAGAGGATTGTGAACAGGATAGTCACTCAGCATCAGCATAGACAGTCTTGAAGGGATCTCACATTAAAAAAAAATCGGTTACATCAGCATCAGGTGCTTGGTAGCTGGTGATCCAAGACTGATTCATTTTTATGAAGGTCAGCCGATTGACCGATTCGGTGGACAGGCGCACCCTGTGATCGGTTACAAAGCCTCCAGCAGCACTGAATGTGTGTTCCAAAAGAACGCTGGATGCAGGACAGGCCAGTAGCTCAATTGCATACTGTGCAAGCTCTGGCCAGTGATCCATCCTCAAGACCCAGTAACCCAGAGGATTTTCGGTGGGAAAGGTGTCCAAGTCTGATCTTGCCCCTAGGTAATCCTGCACCATGATGCTGGCGATGGTTGCTGGAACCGATCAGACCTTGGGGCTGCGGACTAAAGAATTGTCTGAAAGCATTGGTCAGACGACCACCTTCTCCACCGCTCCTTCTGTGACTGACCGAAGCCTCAGCAACACGTTGTCCAGGAGAACCAGGAAATTGTAACCTCCCAGGCTCTGGAAACGTGTTGCACAAACCTTTCTGCAAGGCCTCCGAAGATGTTTCATCTTCTGCTCTCTCTGCGACGGCAGGATAAGGTCTGCAACCTTACTCTTGTAACGTGGATCAAGGAGGGTTGCCAGCCAGTTATCATCCCTCCCCTTGATACCACGAATACAAGGATCCTTCCGCAGGCTTTTCAGGATCAGGGAGGCCATGCAGCGTAGGTTTGCTGAGGCATTCGGTCCAGAGTCCTCTGGGTCACTAAGGACGACATGATCCGCAGCCACCTTCTCCCAGCCATTTACAAGTCCATGGGTTTCTTGGGACTGTAAATGATCCCTTGAAGACTGCTGCTGATGCTGAGTGCCAGGGTCCACCTCCATACTGACACAATCCTTCTCCTCTTCCTGTGTGATCGGCGGGCACACAGGAACAATGTCTGGATAAAAGGGGCCTTGAGCGGTAAGGAAGTCCTCCTCTTCCTCCCTCTGTTCTGCCTCAAGTGACCTGTCCATTATTCCACGCAGTGTGTGCTCCAACAGGTGGACAAGAGGGACAGTGTCACTGATGCATGCACTGTCACTGCTCACCATCCTCATGGCCTCCTCAAATGGTGACAGGACAGTGCATGCATCCCTGATAATAGCCTACTGACGTGGGGAAAAAAAACAAGGTCCCCTGAGCCTGTCCTGGTGCCATAGTCACATAGGTACTCATTGATGGCCCTCTGCTGCATGTACAGCTGCTGCAGCATGGCCAACGTTGAGTTCCACCTGGTGGGCATGTCAAAGATTCGGCAGTTCTTGGGCAGGTTAAATTCCATTTGGAGGTCAGCCAGCCAAGCACTGGCATTATATGATCTGCGGAAATGCAGACAGACTTTCCTGGCCTGCCTCAGGACATCCTGTAAGCCCGGGTACCTGCCCAAGAACCGTTGCATCACCAAGTTAAGGACGTGAGCCAAACAGGGCACATGGGTCAGTTGTCCCTGTCAGAGGGTGGAGAGGGGGTTGGTGCCATTGTTGCAAACCACCATACCTGGATTAATCTGGCGTGGCGTCAACCACCTCTGAACCTGCCCCTGCAGAGCTGACAGAATCTCTGCCCCAGTGTGGCTCCTGTCCCCCAAGCACACCAGCTCAAGCACCGCATGGCATCTTTTTGCCTGCGTGCTTGCGTAGCCCCTTGAACGCCTTCGGAGCACCGCTGGTTCCGAGGACAAATCAGTACAGGAAGAGGCCATGGAAGAAGAAGAAGAGGAGGGGGTGGAGGAGAGAGGTGTGGCAGAATCACCATTAGTAGAATTTTGGAGGCGTGGTGGCGGAACAACCTCCGACACTACTGCGTCCTGCATCCTTCCCAGCTGCCAGAAGAGTCACCCAGTGTGCGGTGAAAGATAGGTAACGTCCCTGTCCATGCCTGCTGGACCATGAGTCAGCGCTAATATGCACCTTACGCTGACCACCCTGTCCAGCGAGGCCAAGACATTGCCTTCCACATGCCGGTAGAGAGCCGGAATCGCCTTCCGTGAGAAAAAGTGGCGTTTGGGAACCTGCCACTGAGGAACCGCACGTTCCACAAACTCACGGAAGGGGGCAGAGTCTACCAACTGAAAAGGCAGCAGTTGAAGAGCTAGCAATTTAGCCAAGCTAGCATTCAACCGCTGGGCATGTGGATGGCTGGGAGCAAACTTCTTTCGGCGGTGCAGCAGCTGGGGCAGGGAAATTTGCCTGGTACAATCTGACGTCGGTGTACCGATAGCAGATTGCCCGCAAGTACTTGGCTGTGACACACCTAATTCTACACCTTCATTCCTCTCAGTGCAGGTTTCAGAGAGGACTGAAGGTATAGTGGGGTTGGAGATCCCAGCTGATGAGGAGCAAGGAGAAGTCCGCTTTGTTCTTTGGTGTGGGTCTTTTAGGTACGCTTGCCAACGAACTGCATGGCAGGTCGACATATGTCTGGTCAAGCATGTGGTGCCCAAGTGGGTGATGTTTTGGCCACGTGAGATACGTTTGAGACATATGTTGCAAATAGCAGCGGTGGGATCTGATGCACTCGTCTCAAAAAAGGCCCACACCAAAGAACTTTTGGATTACGCTTTGGATTACGTGTGATGCAGTCGTTGTGCTGCCCTTAAGCTGGCCCCTGGAGGGCATCCTGCCTTGTTGGAGATGTGCCTCCTCCTCCTCTCTCCTATCAGGCACCCACGTGGAGTCAGTGACCTCATCATCCCCGCCCTCCTCATCACTGGAGCAATGCTGGCAGTATGCTGCAGCTGGGGGAACATGACTGCCAGATTGCTGTCCTTCTTGGGCACCCCCTCTCTTTTTGAGCTCACGTTACTGCCTTCCTCTAGCTGGGTACCATCATCGGAGCCTTCAAAACGCTGGGCATCCTCCTGGAGCATGTACCCAACACTGTGGGTCAAACAGTTCAGGGGACTCCTCAGGAGGACATGGTGGGGCTAGGGAAGGAGTGACTGATGCCATTGAGCTGAGGGAAGAGGCCGCGTTGGCAGCTGCTTTGCCAGAAAAGTACCCTGAGCCTTGGTGAGAGAGGATGAGGAGGATGAGGACGGATTGGTCATCCACTCTACCAAGTCTTCCGCATGTTGCGGCTCAACATGGCCAGCTGCCAAAATAAAGGACAAGCGTGTCGCACGGCCATGTGCTGATGTGGATGCACCAACCAGCACTGTTGCCTCTAGACACAGAGCCTGCTTGCCCTCTTTTATTGGCTTGTGACTGTCTGCCTCTCCTTGTTGGGCTTCCAGACATACTAATGGCCTGCAGTGAGATGTAGCTGCACAAAGCTGGGATGTATATATATACTGATACTGCAGCTAGCAGAATCAACTGTGTGCTTGTGGTACTAATAGGACCAGAAGAACACCACCAATTTTCTTCAGGTAGCTTTAGGTACACACTGTGCACACAGTGCAGAGGACACAGTACACTAACTGTAAATACTGTAAATGCCTGCCTGTGGTATTAATAGGAGCAGAACAACAGCAATTGTCTTCAGGTAGCTTTAGGTGCACACTGTACAAAGGACGCAGTACACTAACTGTAAATACTGCAGCTGCCTGCCTGTGGTACTAATAGGATCAGAAGAACACCACCAATTTTCTTCAGGTAGCTTTAGGTGTACACTGTGCAGAGGACACAGTACACTAACTGTAAATACTGCAGCTGCCTGCCTGTGGTACTAATAGGATCAGAAGAACACCACCAATTTTCTTCAGGTAGCTTTAGGTGCACACTGTGCAGAGGACACAGTACACTAACTGTAAATACTGCAGCTGCCTGCCTGTGGTACTAATAGGTTCAGAAGAACACCACCAATTTTCTTCAGGTAGCTTTAGGTGCACACTGTGCAGAGGACACAGTACACTAACTGTAAATACTGCAGCTGCCTGCCTGTGGTACTAATAGGTTCAGAAGAACACCACCAATTTTCTTCAGGTAGCTTTAGGTGCACACTGTGCAGAGGACACAGTACACTAACTGTAAATACTGTAGCTGCCTGCCTGTGGTATTAATAGGATCAGAACAACAGCAATTGTCTTCAGGTAGCTTTAGGTGCACACTGTGCAGAGGACGCAGTACACTAACTGTAAATACTGTAGCTGCCTGCCTGTGATATTAATAGGATCAGAACAACAGCAATTGTCTTCAGGTAGCTTTAGGTGTACACTGTGCAGAGGACACAGTACACTAACTGTAAATACTGCAGCTGCCTGCCTGTGGTACTAATAGGTTCAGAAGAACACCACCAATTTTCTTCAGGTAGCTTTAGGTGCACACTGTGCAGAGGACACAGTACACTAACTGTAAATACTGTAGCTGCCTGCCTGTGGTATTAATAGGATCAGAACAACAGCAATTGTCTTCAGGTAGCTTTAGGTGCACACTGTGCAGAGGACGCAGTACACTAACTGTAAATACTGTAGCTGCCTTCCTGTGGTATTAACAGGATCAGAACAACAGCAATTGTCTTCAGGTAGCTTTAGGTGCACACTGTGCAGAGGACGCACTACGCTAACTTGTAAATACTGCAGCTGCCTGCGGTACTAATAGGATCAGAAGAACACCACCAAATTTCTTCAGGTAGCTTTAGGTGCACACTGTGCAGAGGACGCACTACACTAACTTGTAAATACTGCAGCTGCCTGCGGTACAAATAGGATCAGAAGAAGACCACCAATTTTCTTCAGGTAGCTTTAGGTGCACACTGTGCAGAGGACGCACTACACTAACTTGTAAATACTACAGCTGCCTGTGGTACTAAAAGGATCAGAAGAATACCACCAATTTTCTTCCGGTAACTTTAAGTGCACACTGTGCTGAGGACGCACTACACTAACTTGTAAATACTGCAGCTGCCTGCGGTACTAATAGGATCAGAAGAACACCACCAATTTTCTTCAGATAACTTTAGGTGCACACTGTGCAGAGGATGCACTACACTAACTGTAAATACTATAGCTAATAGGACTAATAGGATCAGAAGAACACCACCAATTTTCTTCAGGTAGCTTTAGGTGCACACTGTGCAGAGGACGCACACACTAACTTGTAAAAACTGCAGCTGCCTGCGGTACTAATAGGATCAGAAGAACACCAGCAATTTTCTTCAGGTAGCTTTAGGTGCACACTGTGCAGGGGATGCACTACACTAACTGTAAATACTGTAGCTAATAGGACTAATAGGTTTAGAAGAATACCAGCAATTTTCTTCAGGTAGCTGTAAATACTGTTAAAACACCTGCCTGCCTGTCAGTAGGAAGAGAATAACAGGAACGGATCTAGCTAAGCTGAATACAGTGTACATATATATATATATATATATATATATATATATATATATATATATATATATATATACACAACACCTAGGATGCATATATATATATATATACACAATACACTGTAAGTGCAGCTAATTGACTCGCCTGCCTACTCTGTCTAACTTAAATCAAATGTCACTGTCTCTCTGTCTATCTCCCCGCCGCCCTGGCTTTGGCCAATTATGGCTCTCCGTTCTTACCGCGCTGTGATTGGCCAAAGCATGCGGGTCATAGTGCATGCTTGGCCAATCATCAGCCAGCAATGCACTGCGATGCCGCAGTGAATTATGGGTCATGACGCGCCACTCGAATTTTGCCCATAACGTTCAAAATTCGACGAACGGTCGAACATGGGTTCGACTCGAACTTGAAGCTCATCCCTAGTTTGGATATTGGTTATCTATTCAATGTTATCTGACATTAAAGCGGAACTTCACCTAAAAAGGGAAGTTCCACTTTTCCTCCTTCTACTCCCTCCTCTAACACTTTTGGGAAGTGGGTACCAATTTCAGACAGGTGCCCGCTCCACTACCTAGGTTAGAACAAAAAGAGGATGTTTGTTGGGTACCAGTTTCAGACAGGTGCCCGCTCCAATACCTAGGTTAGAACAAAAAGAGGACGTTTGTTGGGACTTTATATGAAGCACAGCTAAAAGTATTGAATGAGCAATCACACGTTAATGGATTTGAAATAATTTATACAAAGAATCATGAAATAACATAATACGCAAGAATAATATCTTCACAATTTATTGTCCATAATGACAACATAATTCACAGTTTATTAATAGTAATTTCATAAAACGTCATTATAATTCATTATCAACATAATTGAGTTAATGGAGACAATAAAATCCATAATTATCTATCTCAGAATTACGTGATTGTGATGGTGTAGCATAAGGCTGGGCTCTACACGTTTGTGGAGATATCCACTCATCAGGAGAAGTAGCAATATGTATCGACCTACAGTGGGGCAAAAAAGTATTTAGTCAGCCATCAATTGTGCAAGTTCTCCCACTTAAAAACATGAGAGAGGCCTGTAATTGTCATCATAGGTATACCTCAACTATGAGAGACAAAATGTGGAAACAAATCCAGACAATCACATTGTCTGATTTTTGAAAGAATTTATTTGCAAATTATGGTGGAAAATAAGTATTTGGTCAATATCAAAAGTTCATCTCAATACTTTGTTATATATCCTTTGTTGGCAATGACAGAGGTCAAACGTTTTCTGTAAGTCTTCACAAGGTTGTCACACACTGTTGCTGGTATTTTCGCCCATTCCTCCATGTAGATCTCCTCTAGAGCAGTGATGTTTTGGAGCTGTCGCTGGGCAACACGGACTTTCAACTCCCTCCAAAGGTTTTCTATGGGGTTGAGATCTGGAGACTGGCTAGGCCACTCCAGGACCTTGAAATTCTTCTTACGAAGCCACTCCTTCCTTGCCTAGGCAGTGTGTTTGGGATCATTGTAATGCTGAAAGACCCAGTTGTCCTGTCGTCCTGTTCCCTTTGCAAAGAAACAGCCCCAAATCATGATGGAAGTTAAGCCTCACCCCCTTCCCTGCCTGCTGCAGGTCCATCCAAAAAGCATGCATATGCACACAGTATTTTATTACTATTATCAAGGTACCGCCACGTCACTTCCTCTTTCTGTCTCAATGTTGTTTGCACTCCCTGTAGGCTGAAAAAGCCTATACATCAATATACTCACACCACATATAGAGGGTGACAATGCTGCTGGAAGTTCATCTACAATCTTGCAGCATTATCAATCCTTTTATGGAAATGATGCTGTTAATAAATTGAAAATTCACCAATATAAATAAAGCAGAATTATAAATAAGCACTACATCAAAAACACTAGGTACATGGTAAGCCATTTTTGTATGCATTTTCAGTTTAAAGAAAAAGCTGTAGAAGGAATAAAAGCCTAGTTGCTTGTCCAAAAAATAATTTGCACATCAGAAATGTTAGGTTCAACTCTTAAATAAGTTGCTTTAAGTTTATATTGCTTTGTCAAATCTTAGCTCTATGAGAAATAGACACAGAGTCAGATATCCGTGTATCAGTCTCGAGCACTGAATGTCCCGAACTGATCTGAACTGTCTTGTTTTATTGTATCTTTTATAAGGTGGGTTATATAAACACAAGTATCAAAGTGCAACATAGATATCAGATAATAAAAGCAGTTTCAACAGATACTGATGTATCAGCAGCCAAAGGTTACAATAAAAGCAGTTTCATTGAAAGAATAATGTGTCAGCAGACAAAGGTTAATTTCATAAGAGACTGAAAAGCAGGCATTCTTTTTTATAACAGATTTACACGTAGACATTCAGATTAAGTTAGAACTCTAAATCAAATCCCTAACCCTATCAATTTCCCCCTTTGACATCATCCTCTCCTTCCCCCTGGGTCCTCATGAATAAGTTCTAGTCAGTTTTTCCCCAGAGTCCTTTCCCTGACCGCGAGTTGTCAGAGGGGTAAAACCCATCCCCCTAGGTATTACCAACATCTTAAATTCAAGAAGAGGAGTTTTGTAGGAGTAGGGTGATGTCAATACACATTTATCAGTATGCCCTGTCTATTCTCCTAATTTTCCTATTTATTTTCCTGTATACACATATATTTGTGATTGTAAGTGAAATTAATATTAAAATAATAATTACCATTGGACTTAACAACCAGTGAAAGGTATTGGTTGCTGTAGAGGACATTCCACTAAATATATCCCACCAATGTGGTGCAGTATCCTGTTGTATCTGTGAGGAAAGATGCACTAGTCTACCTTTGTCAATTATTGCAGATACGAGGTTATTCTGTAGGGTATGTTCTAGTGTTTCTATGTGTCGTCTTAACAACTCTGATTGTTCCAAAATCTGTTTTAGTGGGTCTAAAGAAATTATAAAGGGTGTAGTGTCAGTGAGATTATGTACCTCATAAACTGAAGAGAATACCTTATCGGCGTCTGGTTCAAAAAGATAGGTATCGTTACCCCATTGTAATATTTTAATCTTTTTTATACATCCCGCAAACGGCGCCGATTTATTTAACGCTAACATGGTGCGGTTGTTATTAGTAATGATACAAATATGCTGGGGTCCTATTTCTATGAATCTATTGTTCACATTTATTGGTGTTCTTTGCAGTTTGCATATGCTAGTTTGGTATTTTAACAAGCAAGGTTCATATACTGGGGAACTTCTGCCGCATACCATTCCCTTATTAGTTCCTTCACATAGATTTAAATCATGGGTTCTGTTTCCTTTATCTACATATTTCCCATACATTTCTGGATACCAAAACTCGTCTTTAATTACTAGTGGCATGACCACTATTTTACACATTTCCATTACATCTGCTACCCGGTATGCTTCAAACCTTCCTACACACCATTTATCCTCACATTCTACCTTATCCCCTTTTATTTGGAACCATACACCTTCGTCAGTTAGACCTTTAAAATATTTCATCCAGGTATGATAATTTCCCAACTGAAGTTCAGTCCTTGCCCTATTTATTTGTATATGATAGGATAAGAGGTTAAAAGAGCACTGTGTGAAATTTACAAACTGTTGACTTTGATTCCACAGCTGGAGCTCTGCTCCTATAGTGTGATTTATTAACCCTCCCAAAAATTGTAATAGGGGTATTTCTTGCAGTTGGGTTTCAAAAGCGGTGGGTAACCATTTGCTTGTGATAGTCAAGCTGTCAGCTATGTGTCCCCCTGCATGCTTCCATCTGTTGTTCATTTCTTCTATTTCGACCGAGTTTAAAACTCCCATTCCTGTACCTGTTAATCCCAATAGAGTATCATACCATTCTCGCTTATACCTACACTCTGGTATTGGGGGAAAGGTGATATTGAATTTTATTTTTGTTTTCTGTTGTGATGTTGATACATTTATGCAAGTGTTTGGTACGGGTGTTAATATGGAAGATTCAATTATTGGCGTTACTTCTTCCTCCATTTGTATGTGAAATCCATAGGACTGTGCATTCCAATACCACCCATCATCGCTCTTTTCCCTCCACCAACAGGCACAGAGGAAAGTACTGGATTGATTAACGGTAATATCTGTCAGATTGACCATCCCTTCTGATATATTTTCTCCCCCTGCTATTGTGACTAATATTTGGTACATTTGTCCTACCACCCGTTCCCGTGCTTGTTTCCACGTCTGTGAAAGGGATATTTTATGGCACCTATGATTTTTACTGTTATTGAAAGGAAAGCTCATATTGTCATTCCACTGGAAGGTTATAGTTACTTCTGAGAGTGGGTCTGCCTGTATCCATGCAATACCTACATCTATATGAAATGGTTGCCTGTGTCCTTTAACAGTGTAATTACCTACATCATAATACTTATTCATCTCATATCCTGAATCATTTGCTACTTTAGGATCATCTATAACCCATTGAAAATTTGCTGTTTCCTCTACCTCTATTACATTAATACCAGGAGTCCATGCATGTATTTGTAAAACAACAATCTTCAACAGAAAATATGTAAGTAGATATTTCATCATGTTGTTTTCTCGGGTTGTTTCTTGCAATGTGATGCGTGTATCCAGGTAGGTTTTCCTTCCAGCTTTACTGAAGTGGCCGTGGTCAGAAGCACTTGATAAGGACCTTCAAACCTTGGCTCCAATGTCTTTCTGGTGTGTTTCTTTACATATACATAATCCCCTGGTAGCAGAGTATGTGTACCTGCTATTGAATTAGGGTCTGGAAGAGAAGAATACACACTTTTGTGGATCTTAGTTAGACGTTGTTGTAATTGTATTACATATGCAGTCAAACTATCACATTGCAATTGCATACTCTGTGGAAAGTATAGACCTAATCTAGGTGCACTACCAAAAAGTATTTCATATGGGGATAATCCTGTTTTTCCTGTTGGAGTGTACCTTATAGAGAATAAAGCCAAAGGCAGACATTCAGGCCATGGCTTGTTTAATTCTTGCATGGCTTTTTGTATTTTTAACTTTATTGTTCCATTTACTCTCTCCACTGATCCCGAACTCTGTGGGTGGTAAGGGGTGTGAAAACTTTGTTGAACCCCTAACATGGTCATTACATTCTGCATGATTTCTCCTGTAAAGTGTGTTCCCCTATATGATTCTATGGTTTCAGGAAGACCAAACCTAGGTATTAACTCAGTGATCAGTTTCTTAGCTGTGGCTTTTGCTGTAGCTGATTTTACTGGATAACTTTCAGGCCAACCTGAGAATAAATCGATACACACGAGGACAAACTCAAAGGGGCCGCTCTTGGGCATTTGTATGTAGTCAATTTGCAGTCTCTGGAAGGGGTATTGGGCCCGGACCTGGTGTTTTCGTGGGGTTTTTACTCTGTGTCCTGGGTTATTCAGGAGACAGATTTGGCAGGCTGCACAGTAGTTTCTCGCAGTACTACTGAATCCAGGGGCGAGCCATCCTTGGTTCACAATCCTATACATGGAATTGGAATTGGAACTGACATGTGTGGGTAGGTGAACTGCCGCTGCCATTGCTGGGTACAGAGAGGCAGGCAGGCATATTTTGCCTCCTTCCCTCCATACATTGTCAAGGTCTGGTGCTGCTCCCATCCTGACCCACTTATCTTTCTCGCTCTCCCCTGCTTGCTCCTGTAATTTACTCAGCTGCTGCCATGTTGGTTCTGGGATACTCACCTCTACCGCTGCTAAGGTCTCAGGGCTTCCTTCCCCTAGAGCTGCCTGTTTTGCAGTCAAATCTGCAAATGCATTTCCTTTTGCCTCAATTGTTTTTGCGCTCGTGTGTGCCGCTATCTTCATGATGGCCACTCGTTTAACCTTTTGAAGATTGTTCAGGACTCTCTTAATCCCTTCTCCATGTTTTACAGGTGTACCTGCTGCTGTCAGATAACCTCTAGCCCTCCATATGTGGCCATAATCATGCGCTACACCATAAGCGTAGGCGGAGTCAGTGTAAATATTCCCTTCTCGTCCTTTTAAAGGGGTTGTAAAGGTAAATTTTTTTATCTTTAAAAATAACAAACATGTTATACTTACCTTCACTGTGCAGCTCGTTCTGCACAGAGTGGCCCCGAACTTGCTCTTCTGGGGTCCCTCGGCGGCTGTTTCAGCTCCTCCCCGCAATAATTAACCACCTTAATGCGAGCTCCCTCGCACGGTGGTTAGTTATTGCGGGCGCGCTCCCGTGATACAGCCGGCGGCTATAGCAGCTCGCTGTATCACTCGGCCCCGCCCCCGGCGCGCCGCGTCATTGGATGTGATTGACAGCAGCGCGAGCCAATGGCTGCGCTGCTTTCAATCCATCCACTATAGCCAATCAGCGACCAGGCTGATCGGCTGAATGGAGGTCGGGAACGAGCGGCCGAGTTTCGAGGTGTCAGGTAAGTAAAACGGGGGGGCTGGGGGCGGCGGTATTATCAAAAGTTTTTTCACCTTAATGCATAGAATGCATTAAGGTGAAAAAATGTATACCTTTACAACCCCTTTAAGTATTCTAGGGCTTGTTCTAAAGCTTTTAATTCTGCTTCTTGTGCTGACATGTGGGCTGGTAAGGGCTGTGCGTCAATCACCTGTGTATCAGTCACTACGGCATACCCTGTGTGATATTTACCCTTGTCATCAGCAAACCTGCTGCCATCTATGTACAAAGTGTGCTCAGCGTTTAAAATCTGTGTATCTGTAACATGTGGGAATCCCATTGTCTCCTGTTCCATGAGCTGAAAACAATCGTGTTCTTCTACTTCTTTAAACAAAAGAGTGTCAGGTACCTCATTTCCTTTCTCACTAGTACTATTAGCACTATCATTCCCCCTTGCCAAATCTGGTGACTGAAGAGGCAAAAAGGTGGCCAAATTTAAGGTTGTACAGCGCTGAAAAGTGACATTTGGAGGTAAGAGTAAAGTACACTGTAACCTTAATTGCCTAGCCATGGAAATGTGTTTGGGCTGTACCTGAGACAAGATTGCATGTATGTCATGTGTGGTATGCACTACAACTGGATTGTCTAGAACAATCTCTGATGACTTATCTATGATAATTGACACTGCAGCTACCGCCCGTACACAGGACGGTGAACCTCTGGACACAGGATCTAGTGCTGCTGAAAAGTAAGCGACTGGTCTTTGTTTTGCATGTGCCTGTGTCAGAACACCTGTGGCGTGTCCAGCGATCTCAGCAACGTATAGATTGAATTTCTTAGTGTAATGCAATGGCCGGGGCAGAAATCAACAAATTTTTCCAAGTGATAAACGACTCATAAGCTACTTCTGTAAGCACATACGGTACAATTTTCAAACAATCGTATAATGGCTGCATCAAAGCGCTAGCATGTGGTATCCATTGTCTACAATATGACACAATACCTAAAAACACACGCAATTGTTTGAAATTCCGTGGGGGTAACATTCCCTTTATCACTTGAACCCTCTCCTCAGTGAGATGTCTTGTACCCTGTGATATACAATGTCCCAGAAAGATAACTTTTTCCTGACACATTTGTAATTTGTTCCTATTAACCTTGCAACCCTTTTCTGCTAGAAATCGCAACAAATTAAGGGTGGTATCCAAACAAGTTTCCTTGTCCGGGCAGCATAACAATAAATCATCCACATATTGTAACAATACACAGGAATCTGGTGGTACCCATTCTCCCAACACCGTCTGCAATGCTTGCGAATACAAGGTAGGTGAATGCGCCATACCCTGAGGTAGGCGTGTCCAGGTTAGTTGTCAATTTTTTATTGAAAATGCGAACCATAGTTGCCATTCTTCAGCAAGTGCGACAGAAAAGAAAGCATTCGCTAAATCTATAACCGTAAAGTACATACTAGTTGAGGGTATTTGTGACAGTAACGTATGTGGATTGGGTACTAAAGGTGTCATCGGGGCTAGTATTTTGTTGATTGCTCTGAGGTCTTGGACCATCCTATACTTAACCGGACTACCGGCTATCGTTTTCTTTTTAACTGGGTACAAAGGAGTATTTGCCGGCGATTTTACTTCTTTTAAAACTCCACTTTTTAAGAAGGATTGGACCTGCATTTCAATGGCCGCCTCTTGGGGTGCACTGAGTGGATACTGTTTTTGTTGGGGTAGCACTGCTCCTGGAATCAGCTGTAGGGTAACCGGAGGTATGGGCAAAAGTCCAACATCAGCTGGATGCTTTTCCCATAGTTCTTCCGGAAGGGATGACAAGATCTGATCCAAATCTGGAGGTGATGGACCGGACAGGTCCGATTCCTCCTCTAGGTATTGTATCAGGTTACACATCTCCATGTGTTCTTGATCATCCCTTATAGCTAAGGTGACAGTGCCATCGGGGTGATAGGTAATGTTAGCTCCTATTTTCTGTAAAATGTCAGCTCCTAGCAAATTAGTGGGGGCTCCTCTAGATACCAGAAAACGTGAAAGGAACATATGGTTCCCTACTTTAACTTTTAAGGGTTTTGTGAGCGGGGCGTCTGCTAAAATGCCATCATATCCAGTTATTAATAAAGTGTCAGGTGATTCTTGCTCAGGGAGTAGTTCAGAATCAGAAAGTAACGAGCGTGAAGCGCCTGTATCTACTAGACAAGAGATTTTCTTATTACCAACCGTTATAGTAGTCTTAAGCATCTTAGTTTTGGATCTTTCCAAAACCGGAGCGAGTCATGCTCGTGGACCATCTCCCTGCCGTCTAACATCACCATTATTGCTGTCCCTGGGCCAGTTCCTCCTCTGATTAACTGGGTAATCAACACCCTCCTTTCCTTCATCTCTTATTCTCTTTCTGCAGTGGCGTCTGATGTGGCCAGTCTTGTTACAGTAATAACAAGTAAGGGGTTTGCGATAGGAACCTCTGCTTAGTTCTTGGGGATCTACAACCGTATTGATTGCCGGATGTTTTCTACTTCTGTTTTCTGCTAAGTCTGCTTCTATACCTTGTGCCTTTTGTAACAACGACCCTCTATCTCTAATTGCCCTCCACTCTGGTGTGCAGGCTTTCAGTCTTTCACTTATCTGTGGAATTAATCCTTCCATAAACTGTCTGTTGAAGGTTCGGATCGTAAGTGGCAGTACTAAATCCATTCCCTCGTCTGCCATCATACTTTTCATTGATAAGTAAAAGTCTGATACCGTCTGCCCTGGCAGTTGTTTCATGGGTGAAGTGGATCCCCTCTCTTGCTGTTTTGCCTGACAAAAAGCGTTTAACAAAACAAGAAAAGGCTCCCTTGAGCCGATATGCCTGACATGTCCGTCTGCCAGATTGCCGTCTGCATCTGCTACTTCCACAGGTCTATGCGGGCCTATCTCTGTCATAAACTGATTAAACATAGTTAAAGTCATTTTATGTCTGCACAAATCTTCCCCGTCCTGCCAAGCCGCTCTATGTGTATTCATTAACTGGGTCACAAATCTACTAAAAGCAGCTGGCTTGGCTACTGGATCTGGGGCGTTCTGAATTAGAGCCATGAGTGTGTCTGCCGACCATGGTTTCCAGGTATGTATGGCCACGTTGCGATTAACCACGGCTGGCGCATTTGGATGGTCTGGATGCCCATGTTGAAGATTTGGTAATGTTACCGTTCGTGTGGTGACGTGTACTGGGGCTACAGGTTCCGGGTGAGGTTTTTGCGCCCCACAACCTACACATTCTTGTGCCCATTCGGGGTTTTGTGATCCACAAACCTGGCAAACCCATCCTCTACCCTCAAGCACAGGATATAACCCTGACTTATGTGAATTTTTCTCTATATCAGTGTATGGGGGTGGGATGGTTGAAGTAATATTATTTAAGGTTTCAACATTTTTTGTTCTTCTATCTTTCATATCCCAACCATCACAATCTGGATTATATTTCCACCCCTCTTCTTTTGCTCTATTTGAAACCTTAATTAAGCATTGAACCTGACGCATCCATTGCTTCTCTAACACCTCTCCTTGTCTGTCCCTTTTTATCTCACTCCATACATCCGGGTCTAAACCCGCTGCTCCTTTCACCTTAAATTTACAAAGGACAGCCTTTAAGTCCCGCGCTTCATCTTCCCCACAGATGTTTTTAATTATCTGTGGCACTGTGTAATGTGCCACAATTCCCTGACGGGGTTTTGTGTTCCTCTGGCCCATTCTGACAGTCCTGCCTAGGTAGCGTTTTGGGACACTTAGTGTACAATATAAAACACTTAACCAAGTTACACTAGTTCCTCGTTGCCTTTTCCTCCTAGGATGCCAGAATACTAAAAACCTCTCCTGAATGAGATTCTTGAAACCAAATTACTTTATATGCTAGTCAACTGACAAATATTATGACCAGACTGACGACTACAACATATACAAGCATTCCTTGAAGTGACCAGGTATCCGACTAGATCTCCGGACTTTATGGAGACCTTATTTCCCCCCCCCCGTATCTGGGATCCCTCTCATACACTCTTATCCCTGCTTTATGGAGCAGACAGGGCTTATACTCGCAACCCGCCTATGGTTTATGAATTAAATTGAATATCAAACTTAAGCGGCAGACCCCCAAAGTCCTCTTGCGAGGTAAGGGCGCATTCCGCTGCTCATTGGGATGATATTCTTTCAATTCATACCAACCTAGGCAAGGCTCATTCACTTTCTCAACAGACAGACAGACAACAAACAACAAATAATTCCAGCAATATAAACCACAATATGCAGTAATTCTAGACTCACCACTACAGAGGCTGGTGTTTTAAAACCAGGAGAACCGTAACTGACAGAACGGATAGGCACAAATCAGGGGAGCACAGAATATAAGAAAAATAAAGCTTTTTCTTACCTGGCCAGGTTTTTGATCTGTGGTTCCCGGAATGCCTGTCCTTTCGTTCCGTCAGCGTAGCTCAGCCACCTCTTGTAGTATCATCGGTGGGTCCCTGTTATTTCGGGCGCCAAAATGTTAGGTTCAACTCTTAAATAAGTTGCTTTAAGTTTATATTGCTTTGTCAAATCTTAGCTCTATGAGAAATAGACACAAAGTCAGATATCCGTGTATCAGTCTCGAGCACTGAATGTCCCGAACTGATCTGAACTGTCTTGTTTTATTGTATCTTTTATAAGGTGGGTTATATAAACACAAGTATCAAAGTGCAACATAGATATCAGATAATAAAAGCAGTTTCAACAGATACTGATGTATCAGCAGCCAAAGGTTACAATAAAAGCAGTTTCATTGAAACAATAATGTGTCAGCAGACAAAGGTTAATTCCATAAGAGACTGAAAAGCAGGCATTATATTTTATAACAGATTTACACGTAGACATTCAGATTAAGTGAGAACTCTAAATCAAATCCCTAACCCTATCAGAAACAATATGTAGAAATATTGGGCATTAAAGCACTTATTTAAGTCCTGTATATTTAGCTCTTAGCTCCACCCTTGTTTAAGCCTGATTTGTGAGATCGTCCAGTTCCTGCTACCAATCTCAGTCTTTTCCTCCGCTATTCTTCTATTTTGTCCCCTGGATCCTCACAGTTATTTCTGTTCCCCAACTTCCGCTGGCAACCTCATTATCCTACTATCCTCTCCAGAGACCCATATTCAGTCCCTTTCCCTCCTGCAGTCACCCCCCCCCCTCCCCCCACACCACTGCCAAATTAATTTTCCTTTTCTTCTTTCCTGGCAAATGTATTTTGTACCCTTGCCACCAACAGTCATTCTTCTCCCCACAACCCACTCATTCTCCTCCTCTCCTTCTACTGCAAATCCCCCTACATGTGTCAGCACTTGGGCATTTGCCTGCTTCCCGAAACAGGCATTGCCACTTAGAATTAATTAAATAATTGTCTCCTTGTGAGCATGGTCAGACAGTGGTGAGCAGATGGGGCACGTAGTCATCCACACTAGCTCAGGATCCACATCACCTAGAAATGTTATATGCACTTTGTCCCCTGGGGACAGGATCAATTAAAAAAAACTTTGGTGAGACTTCTTCCTCAAGTGCCACACAAAAATGGGTCTGGAGGCTTATATCAATGTTTCTCAACCTTTTTTCAGTCAAGGCAACCTTTAAAACTATGGGCAATCTCAAGGCACCCCATTCTAAAATGTAAAAAATGATTCTAATAGTTTTATAAAACGCAGCAGCATCAGTACACGTAAGACACCCCACATTAGAGGTGATTTATACTTCCAAAGCAAATACACTTTTGCATACTAGTACCGACTATTATTCCAGTGTTTCTCCTCTTCCTCAGTTTCTCTCCATCACTCAGCTAATGTGACCCTAGTGTTGACAGAGAGGGGCAGGGGAGGGTCAAACAAGGATGCTGTGCAGGTGATCAACTCCCTTTTTATCAACACTGTTGACAGCACTGGTTGCTAGGATGCCGGTGGCTGGAAGGTTGAAATGATGCACAATAAAAAACTGTCGTTTTCTATAACTAAAGGGCAGGCTTGATCCACCTGCTGGCTTGTATACATTTTTTGGCAATTTTTAGGCTTTTTTACCAAGGCACCCCTGAAGAAACCTCAAGACGCCCCAGGGTGCCTGGGCACCCTGGTTGACAAAGGCTGGCTTAGATAATAGAGGTTTCATTGGTGTGCAGATACAGCCTTTTCTTTGTCAAAGATCTACCATGCCCCAGACTGTAAAAAGTTAGCACTTGTAAAATCACCTCATTTGCCTCAGTTATAGCTTCATCCCATAGAATAGTTACTGGACATTCTCCTATACTAAACGTCATCCTAGACCAATGTCTTTTTGCCAGAGTGCACCAGCCTTGCCCAGTTTACATATCATGTAAGCTTTGTATCAATTTGATAAGAAAGTTTGATGGCATTTTAGGACACGTGCAATTGAAAAATCTTTGGTTTATCTCCTCTTGATTACAAACACGCATTCAAGGTTTACCTTTCATTTGAACACACATGTGCAGATAAGGATAACATCTGAGAAGAAAGGATGAGGGGGGTTATTGAAGCAAGAGATAAAACAGCACTCACTATGGGGCATCATTCTCTTTTCTAAGAGATTTTTTATGAAAATCTTAATTTCCACCATAGACAAGTTTTCCCATCTCCAACTGCATCTGCAGATTTGTTTTTATTATCTGAAACTTCATCCACTGGCATTCACAGACAGCTGGCTTTAATCATGAAGAAGCAGAATTTGTTAGGCTGTCAGATAATCTTAGTAAAAAAAGATTACTGTAATCTCTACTTTGAGCCCAGCGCTGGAGCCGAACTGTAGCAAACCACCAATTTACACATCCTGCTCCTTGACGATGGCTACAGAGTTCTTCCTCTGAATTTCAGCTTCTCTTTGATGTCAGCAAATTGCTTGTGAAGGGTCCAAAACAATTTGCTATGCTTTAGAAAACATCAGACATATCTACTGTCTACAGGTATGAGCAAATTGATAAGGCATTTCCAGGATGGCAGGCAGAAAGGAAAATGGGACACATGCATGAAAGCATCTATAAAAAGAAACACATAGCTCAGTGAAATTGACCAGAGAAGCCTTTACAAAATGTAGGGCTGAAGGCTGATTTGACTGTGGAGTCTCAGCATTGGTCCACATGTGGGCAGTTCAACTGCGGTTGGTATTTTAAGTGTGCAACATTCCAAAAGCACTCTAATTAAACATGTACAGTGACTGAATGCTTAAAGAGACCCTGTCACCTGACCATTCATTTCAACAAAAATCATCCTGTAGGATTATTTGCGCATTTGCATATTTTATGCATTTTATTTACCTGTAGAAGTCTCCCTTGTGTAGATATCCAAAGCCCTGAAGCTACTTCTGTGTGCCATCATCTTGGATGTGAGGACAGCAGCCTCAGCAGATTGCCAACTGACTCAAGTGACACTCTAGTCTATAGCAACCTTGGAGAGTGGAGATTTACCTGAATGACATGGAAGAAATCAAAGATTGCCAGGGTGCAGTGCTTGATGAGATAATATAGCAGGGCCCTATTAAAAATAAGGGAAGTTTGAAGAAAATATAATAATACAAATGTCACTGTAAAAATATAAACGTATCCTACCTCTTTATCTGTAGTGACAAACCTGGCATTCACTTCCATTCACAAATGTTTTCATAAGTGGAGAGCAATTTGTTACCCCAAGTCTAATGCAGGAGTCCAGATGGTCACCTGTCAGTCTGTTTTTGTATTTGTTCTGGCTGGCCAGGCTGTGTTTTGGCCCAGCTGGTTGACTGGTTGGTTTGAGTTCTAGCCTGGCTGGCTGGCCTGAGTTATGGCCTTGTTCACTGGTTTTTGTTCTGGCCTGGCTGGATGGGCAGGCTGGACTGGGTTTGGCCATTGAAGTATAAATCTGCTTATTTTTTAATAGAAAAAAACAACAGCAAAAAAACCCTGAAGATTTACAACCCCTTTAGCTCTGATTGCAGTGGTAAGGAGTGAGTAATGAAGAATGCGGGGGTCATTAGTAAGTAATGCAGAGTCCAGAGGTCAGTAGTATGCAACACAGAATGAAGAGGTTATAAGTAAATAATGCAGAGTTTTGAGCTCAGAGCTCAGGGGTCAAGAGTAAAGCAGAGTTCAGAGGTTAGAAGTATCTAATACAGAGTGTAGGGGTGAAGAGTAAGTAACTGAGAATGCAGGGATCAGCAATAAGTAAGGTAGAGTTGAGAGGTTAGGAGTAAGTAATGCTGAGTTCAGGGGTCAGTAATACATAACAAAGAGTGCAGGGATCAGTAGTAATTTGCGTAGAGTTCACAGGTCCCTGTCAGGTAAAGCAGAGTGCAGGGTCTGGAGTGTTTGGTAAAGCAATCATGTTTGTTTTCCTCACCACTGGTCATGAGATATTGATCAATGTTGTTTACCAGACGTCCTTCATATATACATATACAATGGATATAAAAAGTCTACACACCCCTGTTAAAATGTCAGGTTTCTGTGATGTAAAAAAAGAGACAAAGATAAATCATTTCAGAACTTTTTCCACCTTTAATGTGACCTATAAACTGTACAACACAATTGAAAAACAAACTGAAATCTTTTAGGGGGTAAAATCTAAAAAACTAAAATAATGTAGTTACGTATGTGTGCACGCCCTAGTATAACTGGGGATGTAGCTGTGTTCAGAATTAAGCAATCACATTCAAACTCATGTAAAATTGGAATCAGTACACACCTGTCTTCATTTAGTGCCTCTGATTGAACCCAAATAAAGTTTAGCTGTTCTAGTGGGTCTTTCCTGACATTCTCTTAGTTGCATCCTACAGCAAAAGCCATGGTCCACATAGAGCTTCCAAAGCATCAGACGGATCTAATTGTTAAAAGGTATCAGTCAGGAGAAGGGTACAAAAGAATTTCCAAGGCATTAGATATACCATGGAACACAGTGAAGACAGTCATTATCAAGTGGAGAAAATATGGCACAACAGTGACATTACCAAGAACTGGACGTCCCTCCAAAATTGATGCAAAGACTAGACGAAAACTGGTCAGGGAGGCTGCCAAGAGGCCTACAGCAACATTAAAGGAGCTGCAGGAACATCTGGCAAGTACTGGCTGTGTAGTACATATGACCACAATCTCCTATATTCTTCATATGTCTGGGCTATGGGGCAGAGTGGCAAGATGGGAACTCTTTCTTACGAAGAAAAACATCCTAGCCCGCCTAAATTTTGCAAAAACACATCTGTAGTCTCACAAAAGCATGTGGGTAGTGCATTATGGTCTGATGAAAGCAAGGTTAAACTTTTTGGCCATAATTCCAAAAGATATGTTTGGCACAAAAACAACATTGCACATCACCAAAAGAATACCATACCCACAGTGAAGCATTGTGGTGGCAGCATTATGCTTTGGGGCTGTTTTTCTTCAGCTGGAACAGGGGCATTAGTCAAGGTAGAGGGAACTATGTACAGTTCTAAATACCAGTCAATATTGGCACAAAACCTTCAGGCTTCTGTTAGAAAGCTGAACATGAAGAGGAGTTTCATCTTTCAGCTTGACTACGACCCAAAGCATACATCCAAATCAACAAAGGAATAGCTTTGCCAGAAGAAGATTAAAGTTTTGGAATGGCCCAGCCAGAGCCTAGACCTGAATCTGATTGAAAATCTGTGGGGTGATCTGAAGAGGGCTGTGCACAGGAGATGTCCTCGCAATCTGACAGATTTGCAGTGTTTTTGCAAAGAAGAGTGGGCAAATATTGTCAAGTCTAGATGTGCCATGCTGATAGACTCATACCCAAAAAGACTGAGTGCTGTAATAAAATCAAAAGGTACTTCAGCAAAGTATTAGTTTAAGGGTGGGCGCACTTATGCCACCATATTATTATTTTTTTTATTTTATTTTTACTTCCCTCCACCTAAAAGATTTCAGTTTGTTGTACAATTTATAGGTCACATTAAAGGTGGAAAAAGCTCTGAAATGATTTATCTTTGTCTCATTTTTGTATATCACAGAAACCTGGCATTTTAACATGGGTGTGTAGACTTTTTATATCCACTGTATACAGCCGGGAACATTATTTGATCCCCTGCAGATTTTGTAAGTTTGTCCACTTACAAAGAATTGAAGGGTCTATATTTTTTTTATCATAGGTGTATTTTAAATGATAGAGACAGAATATCAACCAAAAATCCAGAAAAAGCACATCATACAAATTTTATACATTGAGTTGCAGTACAGTGAGAAAACTAAGTATTTGATCCCCAAACAAAACATGACTTAGTACTTGGTGGAGAAACCCTTGTTGATAAGCACAAGACGTTTCTTATAGTTGCTTACCAGGTTTGCACACATCTCAGGAGGGATTTTGTTCGACTCTTCTTTACAGATCTTCTCTAAATCCTTAAGGTTTCTTAGCTATCGCTTGGCAACTCGAAGTTTCAGCTCCCTTCATAAATCTTCTATAGGTTTAAGGTCTGGAGACTGGCTAGGCCACTCCATGACCTTAATGTGCTTCTTCTTGAGCCACTCCTTTGTTGCCTTGGCGGTATGCTTTACGTCATTGTCATGCTGAAAGAGTCATCCATGCCCCATCTTCAGTGTTCTGGTTGAGGGAAGAAGGTTCTCAAATAAGATTTTACAAAACATGACCCCATCCATTGGCCCCTCCCTGCGGCAAAATCGGTTTGTACTTTTAGCAGAAAAACAGCCCAAAAGCATAATGTTTCCACATCTGCACTTGTAGGGATGGTGTTCTTAGGGTCATAGTCAGCATTTATCTTCCTCCAAACACGGTGAATCCCCCTCCACAAGAAGGCACATGTACAGTCATGCCAATGAACATCTAAATAATTCAGAGAAGGATTGGGAGAAATTGCTGTGGTCAGATGAGACCAAAATTGAGCTCTTTGGCATTAACTCAACTCACTATGTTTAGAGGAAGAAAAATGCTGACTATGGCCTTAAGAACCCCATCCCTATAGTCAAGCACGGAGGTGGAAACATGATGCTTTGGGCTGTTTCATTACTAAAGGCCCAGGCTGACTTTGCCACATCGAGGGGCCAATGGATGGAGCCATGTATTGTAAAATCTTGCATGAGAACCTTCTTCCCTTAGCCAGAATACTCAAGATGGCATAGGCGTGCGCAGCCTATTGGATTAGGGTGTGCACCCCAAAACTCAAACACACGTGTGTGGATATATATATATATATATATATATATATATATATATATATGTGCACACTTACTTTTTTTGCTGATAAGTCAACCAGGGAGGGTTCATATCGAGTTGCCTTTTTATTTTTGCTCCATCGTGTGTCTGGCTGCCAGTGCCTGCCCTGCTCAGTGCTGTCTCTCACTGCTCACGTCGCCTCACTGAGAAGTGTTGCCAACCTACCAGATTGAAATTTACTGGCACAACACCCAAAATTTACTGGCACAGGCACATTTTTACTGACATTTTACAAAATTACAGTTTTAAGTGCACATTTCAGTATTTAGGCTACAAACAAGTACACTATGCAAATAGCAATGCGATTTAAGGTACATATTTACCTTACCTTACACATTCTGTTATTTTCGATATAATAATAGTCCATCGGTTTCTGTTCCCCATCACCTCCTGCCCCCACCACCATCACCTCCTGCCAGCTCCTGCCACCACTACCTCTTGCCCCCATCATCCCCTGCCCCCATTACCTCCTGCCAGCTCTTGCCACCATCACCTCCTGCACCCACCGCCACCACCAGCTCCTGCCACCACCACCATCACCTCCTGTCAGCTCTTGCCACCATTACCTCCTGCCCCACCACCACCTCCTGCACCAAACACCATCGCCACCTCCTGCCTGTCAGCTCTTGCCACCACCACCCCCTGCCCCAAATACCTCCTGCCCCAAACACCACCACCACCTCCTATCACCTCCTGCCACCACCAGCTCCTGTCCCAAACACCACCACCTCCTGCACTCACCACCACCACCTTCTGCCACAATCACCTCCTGCCACCACCAGCTCCTGCCCCAATCAACTCCTGTCAGCTCTTGCCACCACTACCTCCTGCCCCACCACCCCCTGCCCCAAACACCACCCCACCTTCTGCCACCACCAGCTCCTGACCCAAACACCACCACCACCTCCTGCACCCACCACCACCATCTTCTGCCACAATCACCTCCTGCTACCACCATCTCCTGCCATCACCAGCTCCTGCCCCAAATACCACCTCCTGTCAGCTTTTGCCACCATCACCTCCTGCCCCACCACCACCTCCTTCTGCCACCACCAGCTCCTTCTGCGACCACCTAGACCACCATCACCCCCTGTCACCACCACCTCCTTCCCCAAACACCTCCTGGCCCAAACACCACCACCACCACCTACCACCACCAGCTTCTGCCCCAAACACCATCACCTCCTGCCCCAAACACCACCACCACCTCCTGCACCCACCACCACCAGCCACCATCACCTCCTGCCACCACCAGCTCCTGCCCCAAACACCACCACTACCTCCTGCACCCACCACCACCACCTTCTGCCACAATCACCTCCTGCCCCAAACACCTCCTGCCACAATCGGCTCCTGTCAGCTCTTGCCACCACCACCTCCTGCCCCAAACACCTCCTGCCACAATCAGCTCCTGTCAGCTTTTGCCACCATAACCTCCTGCCCCACCACCACCTCCTTCTGCCACCACCAGCTCCTTCTGCGACCACCTCCACAACCATCACCCCCTGTCTCCACCACCTCCTTCCCCAAACACCTCCTGGCCCAAACACCACCGCCACCACCA
The DNA here is from genome assembly GCF_042186555.1 of Aquarana catesbeiana. Classification (NCBI taxonomy): domain Eukaryota; kingdom Metazoa; phylum Chordata; class Amphibia; order Anura; family Ranidae; genus Aquarana; species Aquarana catesbeiana. The sequence continues at coordinate 285,875,324 of NC_133330.1, read as the reverse complement.
GCTTCTGCCCCAAACACCACCACCTCCTGCCCCACCACCTCCTGCCCCAAATACCTCCTGCCCTAAACACCACCACCACCTTCTGCACCCACTACCACCAGCCACCATCACCTCCTGCCACCACCAGCTCCTGCCCCAAACACCACCACCACCTCCTGCACCCACCACTACCACCTTCTGCCACCACCACCTCCTGCCCCAAACACCTCCTGCCACAATCAGCTCCTGTCAGCTTTTGCCACCATAACCTCCTGCCCCACCACCACCTCCTTCTGCCACCACCAGCTCCTTCTGCGACCACCTCCACAACCATCACCCCCTGTCTCCACCACCTCCTTCCCCAAACACCTCCTGGCCCAAACACCACCGCCACCACCACCTCCTGCCCCAAATACCTCCTGCCCTAAACACCACCACCACCTCCTGCACCCACTACCACCAGCCACCATCATCTCCTGCCCCAAACACCAACACCTTCTGCCACAATCACCTCCTGCCACCACCAGCTCCTGCCCCAATCAACTCCTGTCAGCTCTTGCCACCACTACCTCCTGCCCCACCACCCCCTGCCCCAAACCCCACCACCACCTTCTGCCACCACCAGCTCCTGTCCCAAACACCACCACCACCTCCTGCACCCACCACCACCACCTTCTGCCACAATCACCTCCTGCTACCACCAGCTCCTGCCATCACCAGCTCCTGCCCCAAATACAACCTCCTGCCACAATCAGCTCCTGTCAGCTTTTGCCACCATCACCTCCTGCCCCACCACCTCCTTCTGCCACCGCCAGCTCCTTCTGCGACCACCTCCACCACCTTCACCCCCTGTCACCACCACCTCCTTCCCCAAACACCTCCTGGCCCAAACACCACCACCTGCCACCACCAGCTTCTGCCCCAAACACCATCACCTCCTGCCCCACCACCTCCTGCCCCAAATACCTCCTGCCCCAAACACCACCACCACCAGCCACCATCACCTCCTGCCACCACCAGCTCCTGCCCCAAACACCACCACCACCTCCTGCACCCACCACCACCACCTTCTGCCACAATCACCTCCTGCCCCAAATACCTCCTGCCCCAAACACCACCACCACCAGCCACCATCACCTCCTGCCACCACCAGCTCCTGCCCCAAACACCACCACCACCTCCTGCACCCACCACCACCACCTTCTGCCACAATCACCTCCTGCCCCAAACACCTCCTGCCACAATCAGCTCCTGTCAGCACTTGCCACCACTACCTCCTGCCCCACCACCTTCTGCCACCACCAGCTCCTACCCCAAACGCCACCACCAGCTCCTGCAATCACCAGCTCCTGCCCCAAATACCACCTCCTGCCACAATCAGCTCCTGTCAGCTCTTGCCACCATCACCTCCTGCCCCATCAACCACCTCCTTCTGCCCCCACAAGCTCCTTCTGCCACCACCTCCACCACCTCTTGTCACCACCACCTCCTTCCCCAGACACCTCCTGGCCAAAACACCACCACTAGCTCCTGCCCCAAACACCATCACCTCCTGCCACCACCTTCTGCAACCACCAGCTCCTGCCACAATAACCTCCTGCCTTTATTACCTTACCAAGGAAGTCTGAGAATGCAGGCTTGCCCTGAGCTGGTCTGCTTGTGCTGCGGATGTTGCCTGGGCAGCTGCTGTGCTATCACTGGGTTGTCTGACAGGCATGGCTCCTCCATTCCGCCTGCTCAGCTCCTGCCTCATGGTGAGTATTTTTAAAGGCTGGCGCGCCTGGCGGGATGCGCCGTGACATCACTTGCATCGCCGCCAGTAGCACGCTGCACAGCCTCTGTCAAATCCGCCCCCCCAGGAGGTCCCGCCCGCCGGCGCTGGCCGAATACAGGATCGGATTAGGATCAGCTTTGGAGTCGGGCAGCTCGCCGGAACTGTGCATGCGCAGTTCATAGCCGACCAGGTCACGGCTATTTTTATGGGCACCTTTGCCTGGACCAATGAGAGCTCAGCACAGGGATTAGGGTGTGCCTGGGCACACCCGGCACACCCCGTGGGCACGCCTATGCAAGATGGGTTGTGGATGGGTCTTCCAGCATGACAATGGCCCACTAAGGCACTAACGCAACAAAGGAGTGGCTCAAGAAGAAGCACATTAAGGCCATGGAGTGGCCTAGTCGGTCTCCAGACCTTGACCCTATAGAAAATTTATGGAGGGTACTGAAACTTCGAGTTGCCAAGAGACAGCAAAAAAACCTTAAGGATTTAGAGAAGATCTGTAGAGAGGAGTGGACCAAAATCCCTCCTGAGATGTGTGCAAACCTGGTCACCAACTATAAGAAACTTCTTACTTCTGTGCTCACCAACTAGGGTTTCCCCATCAAGTACTAAGTCATGTTTTGCTTGGGGTTCAAATACTGTACTTATTTTACTCACTGAACTGCACCTTAATTTCTATAATTTGTTTTATGTGTTTTTTCTGGAGTTTTGGTTGATATTCTGTCTTTATCATTTACAATACACCTTTGATAAAAATTATAGACCCTTAATTTCTTTGTAAGTGGGCAAACTTAAAAAATTTACAGGGTATTAAATAATTATTTTCCTCACTGTAAATATCTGTCACTTATCATAACATTGATTGAAAATGATTCTATAACAGGGAGTTCACTTTTCTTTCTTGCTGGACTTTCACATTCCCATTTTTTTGTGCAGACAGAGATGCCTGATGGGACTGAGCAGCCTGTAGGCAGGTAGAGGTCACTGCTGCCCCAATGGGAAGTTAGGGGTTAACTGTACTCCCACGCTTCTTCTCGACAGGTTTTTCTTGGGTCCGACCCACTGGTCCTGTGCACTATAAAAAGGACAAGGGCCCAGATCCTGAGAGCCCTGGAGGGGGAATCTATGAACACTCAAAGAGGGATGCTCTGTCTTGTTCCATTGTTGGAGTCTGGATGGCCCGTATCTTGCCGAAGCCAAAGTTAGAATCCAGATATGGACTCAGACAACATTGGACAAGTATGCTGGGGCAGCCACAAGCTGCCAACATTGGTCTAATGATGTTGGGAAATTGATTGTACTTTATGTTAAACTTTTATCTTGTGATTCTCATCATGCCACATTTTTCAAGTAAAGCTTTTAAAACTTTGCCTTTGCCTGGTCTGAAGTAATTAAAGGGGTGCAATGTAAGTATCCAGTACATATAGTCTAAAGCACATTGGAGTATGAAGACATCAGTACAAGAGTTAATATAGTGTGAATATACAATTGGTTACCAAGGATAACAAAGGTTTCTCTATCTGCCTGTTGTTAGGTGGCAAGTGAGACAAGTGACAAGTGAGGCAGCCTCTTGCAGCGAGGGAGATGTTGTCGGCACTCTTTTGGCCACGATTTGTCTCCCATAGCAACAGGAGCAGATCTGCACTGCCGGGGCCCTCATCCTGTATGCAGGTACTGAGGAGTAAGAGTCAAGTGAAATGCACGCATGGAGTACGCACTAGGTGAACAGCAGGGCCCCATACTGTTACTGGGAGTGAGGTAGCGGTGATACGTTGGACACGTGGAGAGGGCATTGGCTCTGCGTGTCCCTCCTAAATGCACACGTAACAGTGGTTATGTTTAGTACATAAAGAGAGTTTACTAGAGTTTGTTCATGTGTAGTCATCTAACGCGTCGTGAGTGTGGCTCAAGTAAAGATAATCCACGTGTATGGCAGTAACCCTGTAAAAAGTGCCTAGTGTAGCCCAGAAGAACCCACGCCGGGGTAGGCCTCTCATGTGACCCTTGCTTGGTGCCCAATGAGGAGGGGAACCTACCCTCCTTACAAGCCAAAGGGAGAGAAGTGAGATACCAGGACTGTCTGAAGTCTGAGAGGTGACTAGCAAGGCAGGGTCACGATCTCCCTGTCAGTTGGCCATGGTTGATGGGTAGATCGCAATTGGCTAGTTGCCCACCTCCGCTCTACAGTATTACCCATTGCTCCTCCCTTGCCAGCTAAATAAACGATTATGTTGTAAGGTGAGGGGAGGTGCCAAGATGCCGGGTGAGCACAGAGACTAATTAGACAATCCTATAAGAAGGGAGGGCTTTGATGCACAATGAGGAAGGGGGCTCTTCTAGGGAACTGTTAAGTCTAATTTTCTAACAAGTTCAAAGATGCATTGGAAGTGAATAAAATAGTTTTATGGATATGAGAAACACTGCAAGTAAGCATTCAAAATACTTGAATTTCCTGTGCTTTTGCAATATTGTAAATTACTGTAAAATATCTTATGCCAGTGAAGTGAATTTGATGTATTGTATGTCATCTATGTATGCTACTGTAGCGCTGGCAGATTTGCGATCTACCATCTGATAGGTAAATTTAGTAAATTGCTTGTTAGGGGAAGTTAGATTTGCCTCTGTTCCAGCTTGGCTGACGTTGCATGTGCTTCCATACTAGGCCGGTGGGTGTCGTTACTATTGGCTAGTGTTGGAAAGGCAACGTGTCAAAGCGTATGGATGCTCTTCTGTCCCGGAGACAACTCGGTGGAGGTGGTCCTCCGAGTGGGATTCTAGGAGAGGGTATTTATGGGACAGACGCAATTTTTTAGGGTCTTTTTTTTACAGCCACCTGCTGGCCCTCCTGGCCGACAGGTATGTGTTAGAGTGCTACCTCGTGGTCCTCCGTTCCGGAGGCCCGCGTCACTGCGGCGCATGGGTGGGCCCAGAAGCTTGTCTGGGGCTTACACAGCAGCCGAGGAATGGTCCTGAGCTGTCTATCCAGAGTGAAGAAGCTGGACAACCGAGGAGATCCCAGGGGGGACCCGTCATGGAAGGATCATGCAGAGTGCTGGTCTGGAGAGGGGCAAAACCAATACATCCCATGGCAGAGGATCGTACGGGTTCATCCCAAGCAAGTCTGTGGCAGAGACTTTTTTTCATGCTACGTACTGGCTGCTAGGCAAGTGAGAGAGGCCTATCCAGGCGAGCAAAGAGTGTGTCCCACGAGGGGAGCGCATTCTACTGTAATATTCAACTCTAAAGGACATTTGTCAAGAATCCTACAGAAAGGTATTTGGGCTTTCCCTGCAGTTTCCCTTCTGCCTCTTTCCTCTTTTGTTAATTGTTCAATAAAGCATTGAAAACTTACTCAAGTGTTGGTGCTTGTATCATCCGGAGGTAAACTCAACGGAACCCTAGACCCGGTGCCGGTGAAACAGAGGGAAGGAGAGTGAAGGTAACAAGCCCGCTTTAAACCAACAGCTCCGCCGAGAGTGATTGCTACAATACATTTAACAAAGGTCTGAATATTCAATTGAAATGACATCACACCTTTTTTATAGATGAATACTAAATAGTAATTTCTTCACCAAGTCATGCTGCTTGACATTTTTCCATATAACCATGCTGATGTCACTGTAAAATAAATGTTTCAGTAAATCAATGCCAGCATACGATTGAAACCTTTTTCTGGCCATATAATCTCTTTCTTTTTAATAAAAATGGAAGAAAGCTGTATTTTTACAGGCGGGGCTGGTAAAACACCAGCATTGTGACAACCCTATGAATACAACCCCCAGTCAATAAACTGAAGCTGAAGTTCTGTACCCATAATGTCACCAGCACTAGGTCCTAATAGACTGCCAAGAAGACAGACGCCAGACCAGTGCTGTCAAGTAGGAAGGGGGCTCATTGCAGAGCATGTGCAAGTCCCATTGCGGGTCATAATAAAGGGCCCCGAAACAGAAGTAAAGGGCCCCAGGAGATATATATAATTGCATTTTATATTTGGCCCCCTACTTTTGTCCCTGTCCCCCCCATGTGCCCCCCCTAAATATGAAAGCTGGAGACGCCACTGGATGTTCCCACAACATGTACAGTATTGTTTTATGTAATAAAGCTGCTTGCAGTAGTGGTAGAGACTGCTTGAACCTTTTGAAACTTTAGGAAAACAAATTTGTACCCATAAAGGGTCAATATACCCACAAGCATCATGGTGGCCAAGGAACACATCAGAGGTCAGGGATAAAGTTGTGGAGAAGTTTAAAGCAAGGTTAGGTTTAAAAAAAATACCCCAAGCTTTGAACATCTTATGGAGCACTGTTCAATCCATCATCCGAAAATGGATAGAGTATGGCACAACTGCAAACCTACTAAGACATGGCTGTCCACCTAAACTGACAGGCCAGAGAGCATTAATTAGAGAAGCAGCCAAAAGGCCCATGATAACTCTGGAGGAGCTGCAGAGATCCACAGTCATGTTGGAACAGGAAGGGGCCAACCCCAAACTGTTCTCACAAAGTTGGAAGCATGAAATTGTCCAGAATGTCTTGGTATGCTGATGCCTTATGAGTTCCCTTCACTGGAACTAAGGGACAAAGCCCAACCCCTGAAAAACAACCCAACACCATAATCCCGCCTTCATTAAATGATTTAGACCAGTGCACAAAGCAAGATCCATAATGACATGGATGAGCGAGTTTGGGGTTAAGGAACTATATTGGCCTCAACCTGATAGAACACCTTTGGGATGAATTAGAGTGAAGTCTTGCGAGCCGGGCCTTATCGTCCAACATCAGTGTCTGACCTCACAAATACGCTTCTGGAAGAATGGTCAAACATTGACAGCCTTCCCAGAAGAGTCAAGGCTGTTATAGCTGCAAAGAGTGGGCCAACTCAATATTGAACCCTTCGGACTAAGACTAGGATGCCGTTAAAGTTCATGTGCGTGTAAAGGCAGGCATCTCAATACTTTTGGCAATATAGAGTATATACCATAGTTTGTGGACTCTATAACCTTCACACAAAATAATATACACTGATTTGGGTTATTTTCACCAAAGAAATGTAGCAGAATACACTTTGACGTAAATTTATGAAGAACAATTATTTATTTGCTAAATTTTATAACATACAAAGGAAAACATGTTTTTTTTTCAAAATTATCAGTCTTTTTTCATTTATTTAGCAAAAAATATTTAGTAAAATTAAGTTTGAGTATATTGTTGCATGACAGCGTAATTGTCATCCAAAGTGTGATAGCGCTGAAAGCTGAAAAGTGGCCTGGGCAGGAAGGGGGTGAAAGTGCCCGGTATTGAAGTTGTTAAGTCGGTTTACTGAAAGATAAATTCTAATTGGTAGCTGTACTTAGCACATTCTTTGACTTGTTGAACAAATGGTAGAGTTAAAACATCTATTGCTTGTAATTCAGCTGGATTTATTCTCTCTAAGTTGTATATACAGTATGGATTTAAGTTTTGGGGCTATTTTCATTAAATCTCTTTTATTTATTATCTTTGGGGAACTTTATGTCAAGCTGCACATAGGATCTTATAGCACATGTGAACTGGCAACGTTACGTACATGGGGAATGGTATAGTAAAAGGGATGACAGAGAAACATCAAAGTGAACAACATCAAAGAGGAAAAGAAACATGGTCCTAATGAACTGGCGGAACTTTCTTTATAATTATACAATGCTTTTCTATAGGATTTATGACTACGTCAGTGTATTGTGGCATAATACATGTCATTGAATTGGGCTATAGTGACCTCTTCCCATAACCTGGATTAAAAAAAAAAAAGGCTTGGAAGGTGGGTTTACGATTGTTAGATATCATTATTGAAGAAGTTGAAAGGAAGTCTATACTGTTTGCCAAGCCACGAGAGAATTTCCAAGTTATTGACCCAGATCAAGCAAGTAAAGTCACTGTGAGCTCTGAGCTTCTGATCTTTTGATCTTCATGCTTTGTTTTTGGTTAGTGACTCAGAAGGTTTTGAAGGTATTGGGTCATAATGACCTACATATTCTCTCAGTATAGGTTTAAAAGAAATATATACTGTGGGAAATATGGAAGCTACTGTATCATTGCCATACTCCTTCTGCTTATTTTTTTTTTAATTACTGACCCAGAACAAGCAAGCAGGAAAAGAACTCCTAACCTGCATCCTTGTTCCAGGTCAGGGACTTAAAATATTGGAATTGGCAGCTAACATTTTCATAGGTTGGATATGGCAACCTCAATATCCTCAAAACAGGTTTCTATTAGGGTCCAGTTAGGCCTGTGCTGAAGTGGTAATGTGCGGCAACGCACTGTACATATGTTGCTGCATTGCAGTGCCGTTCATTTTGAATGCTGCAGTTTGCCACAGTGCTTGGCAATGCACCATAGTGATGTGTGTTACAAATTTTGTGGCACGTCTGATTATAGGGATGCTTTGATACATTGGCACCCCAGTGATTTCAATGGGCTGCTTTTCTGCAATAATTAATGTATTTTACAGGCTGTCTTTTATATGAAGTGACCTCTCTTCTGAAAAAATGTAAAGAAAAAAATATACTTTAAATTTATGTAGAAAACGATGCATATAAAAATTTCGTATGGGTACAGTGTTGCATGACCAAGCAATTGTCATTCAAAATGTGACAGCGCTGAAAGCTGAAAATTGGCCTGGGCAGGAAGAGGGTGTAAGTGCCTGGTAAGCAAGTGGTCGGAAGAGTGAATCATAGGAGGTCTGGAACTTTCTGACAAGGTTACGTTGGAAAAACTTTTATGTTATAATGTTTTCGTGCAGTTACATAATAAACATTGAGGTTTTGACACATCTGTTTCTTAAAGTGATATAAAAACTCACTTTTTTTAGCTACTTCTAGCAGCTGATTTAATCAGCACCACATAACTAATTTATCACTTACCCACAGGGTCGGTCTGTACCTGTTTCGGTGCAAGCAGCTTTTCCAATTGGGCCCATTTGTTTACACATGATAGCGCGGGAATAAATATATATCATTCTGATTTAATCACTTACTTAAGCTGGCAATAGATGGATGAAGCGATTTTCTTTCCTGCAACCATGTGGAGCTGTCCCAGCCAGGAGAACACACTGTGATAATTGCTAGCAGGTATGATTTCTTGGCCATTTTTCAGAGAATATGAATGATAACACAAAAATATTTTTCACTCATGGTTAGTGTTTGGCTGAAGTAATTTATTATCAGTCAACTGTGTTTACTCTTTTTAAATCATAATGACAACAGAAACTAGCCAAATGACCCTGATCAAAAGTTTACATACCCCAGTACTTAATACCATGTATTGCCCCCTTTAACATCAATGACAGCTTGAAGTCTTTTGTGGTATTTGTGGATGCGGCTCTTTATCTTCTCAGATGGTAAAGCTGCCCATTCCTCTTGGCAAAAAGCTTCCAGTTCCTGTAAATTCTTGGGCTGTCTTGCATGAACTGCACGTTTGAAATCTCCCCAGAGTGGCTCAATGATATTGAGGTCAGGAGACTGAGATGGCCACTCCAGAACCTTCCCTTTATTCTGCTGTAGCCAATGACAGGTCGACTTGGCCTTGCGTTTTGGATCATCCTCATGTTGGAATGTCCAAGTACGTCCCATGTGCAGCTTCCTGGCTGATGAATGCGAATGTTCCTCCAGTATTTTTTGATAATCTACTGCATTCATCTTGCCATCAATTTTGACCAAATTTCTTTTGTAGATGACACATCCCCAAAACATCAGCGATCCACCTCCGTGTTTCACAGTAGGAATAGTGTACCTTTCATCATAGGCCTTGTTGACTCCTCTCCAAATGAAGTGTTTATGGTTCTGGCCAAAAAGCTCAATTTGGGTCTCATCACTCCAAATGACTTTGTGCGAGAAGGTTTGAGGCTTGTCTCTGTGCTGTTTGGCGTATTGTAAGCGGGAAACTTTGTGGCATTTGCGTAGTAGTGGCTTTCTTTTGGCGACTCGACCATGCAGCCCATCTTTCTTCAAGTGCCTCCTTATTGTGCATGTTGAAACAGCCATACCACATGTTTTCAGGGAGTCCTGTATTTCACCTGAAGTTATTTGTGGGTTTTTCTTTGCATCCCGAACAATTTTACTGGCAGTTGTGGCTGGAATTTTAATTGGTCTACCTGACCGTGGCTTCGTTTCAACAGAACCCCTAATTTTCAATTTCTTGATTAAAGTTTGAACACTGCTAATTGGCATTCTCAATTCCTTGGATTACTTTATATATCCCTTTCCTGTTTTATACAATTCTTTTGCTTTCCCCATGACTCTGAATCCAGAAACGTCAGTGCAGCACTGGATGAAAGATGTAAGTCTTTCAGGAGTCCAGAAACTCATTAACTTTTTATACACACACTAATTAGAAGCAAACAGATCACAAGTGAGGATGGTTACCTTTAATAGCCATTCAAACCTCTTTGTGTCAACTTGTGTGCATGTTATCAGGCCAAAATAATCCAGGGTATGTAAACTTTTGATCAGGGTCATTTGGGTAGTTTCTGTTGTGATTAAGATTTAAAACAATTTGTCTTGCTGGTTGTATCTCAGTTGATCAATTGATAAACTGGGGTACAATCAGCCTGCCCATACATGGTTCGAATCTCCAACGGTCCCTGCTGAACCAACCGAGATTTAAACTGTCTATGGCTGGCTTAACCACTTCAGCCCCAGAAGGTCATGCAATGCTGTACCCAAATGAAATTTGCTTTTTTTTTACCACAAATAGAGCTTTCTTTTGGTGCTATTTGATCACCTCTGTGGTTTTTATTTTTTGCGCTGTACATATCCCCAAAAATGTTTTTAAAAAACAAATTTCTTCATCAGTTTAGGGCAATATATATTCTTCTACATATTTTTGGTAAAAAAAAAAAAAAAAAAAAAAATCGCAAAAGCGTATATTGATTGGTTTGCGCTAAACTGGTAGGGAAGGGGTTAACACTAGGGGCGATCAAGGTGTTAAATGTGTGTTCCCTCAGTGTGTTCTAACTGTATGGGGATAGGACTGAGTAGGAGATGGAGACATTTAGCTGTTCCTACATAGTAGGAACAAACGACATGTCTCCTCTCCTCTGACAGCACAGGGATTTGTGTGTTTACACGCACAAATCCCCATGCTGGCGCTCGTGCATGAGATTGCGACCGCTGGCCACGCGCATTAGGTCCCCCGCTGTGCAGCATGTGCGTGCGCGCCCTCTGGCGGCTCTTAAAGGAACCCCGAATATATATACGGGGTTTCACGCAGCGGTGCCATTGTGCCACAGTATATGTACATGTGCCGGTCGGGAATTGGTTAAGCATGCAACTCTGTTATCTTTCAGTCCTATGTTCCATTTTAAAGTGATACTAAAGTCTCAGTTTTTTTCTTTAAAAATAACAAACATGTTATACTTACCTACGTAGTGGTTTTGCACAGAGCAGCCTGGATCCTCCTCTTCTCGGGTCCCTCGCTGGAGCTCCTGGTCCCTCCCCTCTTGCAGAGTGCCCCCACAGCAAGCAGATTGCTATGGGGGCACCTGATCTGAGCCGCTGCACCGTGTGTCCATTCAGACACGGAGCCGCAGTTCAGCCCCGCCCCCTCTCTCTCCTCATTGGCTCACTGACTTTGATTGACAGCAGCGGGAGCCAATGGTGCCACGCTGCTGTCTCAACTAATGAGGAGGGAGAGTCCTGGCCAGCTGGGACACTCCTTCAACATCGCTGGATTGAGATGGGCTGAAGTAAGTATTAGGGGGGCTGAGGGGGCTGCTGCACACAGAAGGTTTTTTTTTATCTTAATGCATATAATGCATTAAGATTAAAAAAAAAAAAAAAAAAAAAAAAAACCTTCCAACTTTACAACCACTTTAAGCTTGTGCCATTCAGGGAATAGAGCTGTGTCTCCTTACACTGTGTGCATCAATGGAAACCACACAGACATTGAACTTGTATTTACAAATCTATAAATCTATGCATCATCAGTTTCTGCAAACATTTTAAAAGAATGTAGCAAGTTTTAAAGAGCATTCTTGAAACTCTTAAAGGGACTCTGTCACTAGGTTAAAAAGGTAAAAAAATGTTTTTAGATTTTCATGTCCCACCACCTGTGCTGTCTTGATGAGCTATGATAGTTGAAGAATAACCTATATCCAACCTATTTCAGGTTGTGTCACATGCCTGGTGCCATCCTCCTACTCCTTTGTCACAACATGATACAGTCACATTAAAGCAGAAAACCAGCCAAAAATAACAATATAAAAATGAATAGCCCATTAAAAGGTAGAACAAAAAAAACAGCTTTTGCTTCAATATTTAGCTTCAATCCGAAGGTTTCCCACCGCAGTACTAAACTAAATATACTCAGTCATGCACTTTTTTTTGAGTACCTCTTAAACACCTGCGCTCAGGGACCAAAAAATGTTAGCTCGATAACCAAGAAAATAAGCTGCTGTGTGTAACACTAGATGTGTTTGCATAAAGTTTTGTCCTTAATCACAGCGCTTAAACCATCAACCACAAATTATAGTAGATTACTTAAAGTGTTTGTTACCCTAAAAAAAACAAAAAAATAACTGATCCTGTTCCCTTAAAGCATGTTACACAGCACTGTGCTTGTGCTGTGTAATTTGCCCCCCTGTATTACTTAAAATACCTGGCTGATCCTGCCTGGTTCTGCCCTCTCCCCTGTAAACTGACCATGGTTAATCATGGCTGCAGAGCCCTGACACCGTGGTCAGTTTATGTGCCTCCGTCATCTGCTCTCCTCTGTCCTCCTCTGTCCGAACTCTCCCTCCTCTCCCTGTCTGTCAGCTCGTGACATTGCCGCTCTGCTCCCGCCCTTTCCCCTACTGCTGCTATCATAATTGTAATATAATCATACAATCACCTGTGTTTAACCACTTTAATACAGGGCATGTTCATCCCCTTCCTTTCCAGACCAATTTTCAGCTTTCAGCGCTCTCACATTTTGAATGACAATTACTCAGTCATGCTACACTGTACCCAAATTAATTTTTATCATTTTGTTCACACAAATAGAGCTTTCTTTTGGTGGTATTTATTCATCACTGGGTTTTTTATTTTTTGTGATATAAGCGAAAACAATTGTGAAAAAAACCCCAATATTTTCTATTTTCTGTTTTAAAAGAAATCCAATAAAATCAAATGTCGTCATAAATTTAGGCCACATTGTATTCTGCTACATCTCTTTGGTAAAAAAAATCCTGATAAGTGTATGATAATTGGTTTGTGTGAAAGTTATTGAGTCTATAAGCTATTCTACGTATCTACATTATATTCTAAATTCTAATTCTAATCTAAATTAAAATCAAAATTTTTGAGGCCCTAAAATGTCAGGACAGTACAAATACCCCTCAAATGACCCCTTTTTGTAAAGATGACTGGCCAAGGTATTTAGTAAGGGGCAGAGTGAGTTTTTTGAAGCTGCAATTTTTTGCCCACAATTGTTTGGAAAAGTAAGAATTTTTTTTTCTCCACAAAATTGTCATATTAACAAGTTATTTCTTACACATGGCATAGATAAACTTGCAATTACACCCCAGAATATATTCTGCTACTCCTGGTGTGAGACTTTTCCACAGCCTGGCCACATACAGAGGCCCAACATGCAGGGAGCACCATCAGGTGTTCTAGGAGCATAAATTACACATTTAGTTTCCTGACTACTTATCACAAATCTTTTGAACATGTCATTTTTTTCCACAAGTTTGTAAAAAATGTGGAAAGAAAATGAAAACATTTTCTTTACACAATGTTGTCAATTTATAAGATATTTGTAACACATAGCATGTACATAGCAAAAATTATGCCCCAAAATACATTCTGCTACTTCTTCCGAGTATGGCAATACCACACGTGTGAGACTTTTCCACAGCCTGGCCACATACAGTACAGAGGCCCAACATTCAAGTAGCACCGTCAGGCATTCTAAAGGCATAAATTACACATTTTATTTCCTGACTACCTGTTACATTTTTATAGGTTCCTGAGCCTCTTTGTTAGGATTCTGTCCTTCTCAGTTTCCATTTCAGAGCCACTGCTTTCTACTGGCTCATACTCGTTATCCGAGTCTGACGGAGAGAGTTCCCCGCTACTCTCATCCAACATACTCTGGAGTATATGGAAAGCCTCCTCACTGCTGAATCTTTTCTTAGCCATGTTGACAGATGTTGATCACTGGGACAGATGTGGCAGATGTGCACTGGGACAGATGTGTGCAGATGTGCACTGGAACAGATGATCATGGAAAGATGTGCACTGGGACAGATGTGGCAGATGATCACAGACAGATGTGTGCAGATGTGCACTGGGACATATGTGGCAGATGATCATGGATAGATGTGTGCAGATGTTTACTGGTACAGATGTGGCAGATGTTCATTGGGACAGATGTGGCAGATGATCACAGACAGATGTGGCACATGATCACAGACAGATGTGGCACATGATCACAGATAGATGTGCGCAGGTGATCACAGACACATGTGCGCAGAACATCACAGACAGATGTTCACTGGGACAGGTGTTTTTTACTGTGTGGGGACACTGTTTTGGGGACACTAGCTAGGTGATCTGTGTGTAAAAAGCTGTAAAAAACAGCTCATACACACTGATCCCTGAGTGGATCACCTGGCAACGGCTCTCTGTTTACATTACATGATGGCTGTGATTGGACACAGCCATCATGCGATCAGGAGGGCCAATCACAAAGCCCTCCTGCCGATCCGAGATGCGGCATGTCTGGGGGACACAAACGCATCTGGATCACGTGGCTGTGCGACCCCACTCCTTCTGAGGGACGTTCAGAAACGTCCACTCAGAAGGACGAAAAGCCCACCCAACTGTTTATATGCAGTGGCCTGGTGGGAAGATGTTAATAACGACATGTGCCCCAGTGTATGTGCTTTTTAAAAAAAATGCAGATTTCTACTTTATTTCACAGCGCATCCCAGCGCTCACATGACTGCGTGGCTCTCTCTTCCTCTCCTCCCTGGCTGACGTCTCAGCTCTCTCCTCCCCTCCTACCCGACTGACGTCAGCGGGACTTCCTGGCCCCTCCTGCTGTAGTTGTCAGCCTGGGACAGGAGAGAGCCAAGCAGTAGGTGAGCACTGGGAAGCGCTGTGAAATAAGGTGGAAATCTGCATTTTTTTAACCTCTTGCTGACCGCCTTGCGCACATATACGTCGGCAAAATGGCAAGGGTGCGCAAAACAACGTATGAGTACGTTGTCTCCTTTAAGAGCCACCAGAGGCGCGCGCCCGCCGCACGGTGGGGGACCCAATGTGCGCAGCCAGCAGGCGCCACCAGCGATCATGGGCACAAGAGCCAGAATGGGGATTTGTGTGTATAAACACACAAATCCGTGTTCTGTCAGGGGAGAGGAGACAGATTGATTGTCCCTAGTAAGTAGGAACAGCGATATGTCTCCTCCCCCAGTCAGTACCATCCCCATACAGTAAGGAAAACTAACTAGGGAACACATTTAACCCCTTGATCGCCCCCTAGTGTTAACACCTTCCCTACCAGTGAAATTTACACAGTAATCAGTGCATTTTTATAGCAGTGATCGCTGTATAAATGTCAATGGTCCCAAAAATGTGTCAAAAGTGTCTGATCTGTTCACTGCAATGTCGTAGTACTGCTAAAAATCGCAGATCAACATCATTACTAGTAAAACAAAAAATACAAAAAACGCCATAAATCTTTACCACAGTTTGTAGACGCTATAACTTTTGCGCAAATCAATCAATATACGCTTATTGCGATTTTTTTTACAATTTTTTTTTTTTTTTACCATAAATATGTAGATGAATATATATTGGCCTAAACTGATGAAGAAATTTGTTTTATAACCACTTCAGCCCCGGACCATTTGGCTGGCCAAAGACCAGAGCACTTTTTGCGATCTGGCACTGCGTCGCTTTAACTGACAATTGCGTGGTCGTGTGACGTGGCTCCCAAATAAAACTGACGTCCTTTTTTTCCCACAAGTAGAGCTTTCTTTTGGTGGTATTTGATCACCTCTGCGGTTTTTATTTTTCTCACTATAAACAAGAAAAAGCGTCAATTTTGAAAAAAACGCATTATCTTTTACTTTTTGCTATAATAAATATCTCCAAAAAATATATAAAAAAAACATTTTTTTTTCTCCGTTTAGGTTGATATGTATTCTTCTACATATTTTTGGTAAAAAAAATTGCAATAAGCGTTTATTGATTGGTTTGCGCAAAAGTTATTGCATCTACAATACAGGGGATAGTTTTATGGCATTTTTATTAATAATTTTTTTTTTTACTAGTGATGGCGGCGATCAGCAATTTTTATTGTGACTGCGACATTATGGACCATTCACATTTATACAGCGATCAGTGCGATTAAAAATGCATTGATTACTGTGTAAATGTGACTGGCAGTGAAGGGGTTAACACTAGGTGGCACTGTAGGGGTTAAGTGTGTCCTAGGGAGTGATTCTAACTGTGGGGGGAGGTGCTACATGTGACATGCTCCAGGGAGCTGTGATCAGTGACAGTGTCACTAGGCAGAACGGGGAGATGCTTGTTTACTTTAGCATCTCCCCGTTCTTCCTCTCCGTGAGACGATTGCGGGTATCCCCGCGGACATCGAGTCCGCGGGATCCTACTCACGGAGCTCACGGCGGGTGCACGCGCATGCCGCCGGCGGTGCGCACATGATGGCATGGCAGCAAATTCAAAGGGGCGTATAGGTACGCCCATCTGCACAGCCGTGCTATTCTGTTGACGTACATATACAGGCGGCGGTCAGGAAACGGTTAAAAACATTTTTGAGGATATTTATTATAAATTATTTTAAATATTTAAATATATTTTAATTAAATAAAAAGTAAAAACAATAGTTTTTTTCAAAATTGTTGCTCTTTTTTTGTTTATAGCGCAAGGAATAAAAACCGCAGAGGTGATCAAATACCACCAAAAGAAATCTCTATTTGTAGGGAAAAAAGGACGCAAATTTCATTTGGGTACAGCATTGCATGACCGCGCAATTACCAGTTAAAGCGATGCAGTGCGAAATTGTAAAAAGTGCTCTGGTCAGGAAGGGTGTAAAATCTTCCAGGGCTGAAGTGGTTAAATAAAACACATACACTGGGACACGTCATTCTTAAACACAGAGGATTGTATGTTCATAAAAAAGTGGCTTTACAACCACTTTAATTATAACATTATAATGTCCCATATAGTGCATAATCCAAATAGTGCAGCTTTAAAGAGAAATTCTATTCATGAATAATGTCTTTCAAGTGCTGCTTGCAGCTATCATTTATCTTGTGCAATACTGTCCAAAAAGGTGCTCTGTGAAAATTGTGCAAACAAAATTCTATTAATCATAAAACACTCTTAGCAGTAGAATTGTATTAAAACACATGGACACAGACAAACAAACTCCTTCAGAATAAAAAAAAAAGGAGTACCGGTAATCTGCTGCAAATGTTAAAATCCCTGCAATGTACATAGATCTCCCAGAGAGACCTCGGGCCTAAAGTGATTTTGGCAGTGAAAGGATTAAATGTCATTGGACCAACATATACCTTTATTTGCATGATGACAAATATACTGCAAGCAGACAATCAATATGGGTATCCAGAGGTTGCCTACAGTAAGGTATCAAGCTATCAATGTAGCCTTGTATGTCTAGCATGTCTTATTTGTTGTACTCTTGTAAACCGTAATTCCAAGTACTTCAAATTTAGGTCCTCATACATCTGGATTAACAAAAGTTGCTGGAATACACTGTGTCCCTATAACTAGTTTACTGTCTTTGGCAACCTTCTTTTTATATGTGCTCAACTGAATCTAATATTGGTTTAAAAATGTTACAGATGTTCCCATTGTAGCTTCAGGTCAGTCTTAACTTTTGTGAGTGATAAACATTAATAATGTTTGTAATTATTGCCATATGATTGCAGTGATGATTCTTTTAAATGTCAATTAAATTAAATAAACCTAAAATACAAGTTGGCCTACAGAAATAAAATATTAAACACATTCATAGTTGCTTGCATAACATTTCTCAGAATTTACTTGCATGATATAAGAAAGTAAATATGGTGCATCTGAGATGAAAATAATCATACACCTCATGGCCTGCAGCCTCCTGACACATCCAGACTGATGTGCTGTGCACTCCTGACCACTGAGTCGCTTTTGGGAGAAAGGCTTTTAGGTACCCCTTAGCTGCTTCACATGACTGGTCCCTCCAGATAGGGCCCTACAGTAAAATGAGTTACCCTGGAACTGATGCTTAACGCAGACCTCTATGTCTGCCACATGTGTTTACAATGGCAAATCCTAGACCCTCCTCATTTCATCCCCTGATCCCCATCTTTGTCAACTCTCCACATGCCTGGAACAAACTCTCACGTAGATGGCAGTAATAATTCTGAATAGGGATGACCAGAAGACCCCCTCTTCGGTTCGCACCAGAACTTGCGAACAGACAAAAAATTTGTGCGAACAGCGTTAAAGTCTATGGGACACGAACGTGAAAAATCAAAAATGCTAATTTTAAAGGCTTATATGCAAGTTATTGCCATAAAAAATGTTTGGGGACCTGGGTCCTGCCCCAGGGGACATGTATCAATGCAAAAAAAGTTTTTAAAAGCCTGTTTTTTTTCAGGAGCAGTGATTTTAAGAATGCCTAAAGTGAAACAATAAAAATGAAATATTCCTTTAAATATCGTGCCTGGAGGTCCCCTTAGTCTGCCTGTAAAGTAGCGCATTTTCCCCATGTTTAGAACAGTACCACAGCAAAATGGAATTTCTAAAGGAAAAACTGTCATTTAACCGCTGTAATGTATTGCCAGATCCCAGCAATATACATAAAAAAACATTGAAAAAAACAGCGTGGGTTTCCCCCACCCAGTCCATACCAGGCCTTTCTGGTCTAGTATGGATGTTAAGGGGAACTCCACACCAAAATTAAAAAAAAAAAATTGGCGTGGGGGTCACCCCCCAATCCATACCAGACCCAAATGGCCTGGTATGGACAGGGGACCCATGCCATTTTTTTCTTATGCAGCGTTAGATTGCAAAGGCATCTGATTCTGAGTCCTCTGGGTTACTAAGGATCACATTATCCATAACTACCTCCTCCCAGCCACGTACAACTCCTTGGGTTTCTGTGAACTGAAAACCATCCCTTGAAGACTGCTGCGTGTTATCCTTGACATCCATGTTGACACAATCCTCCTCCTCTTCTTTTTCCTGTGTGTTTGGCGGACCCGCAGGAATGCTAATTGGATAAAGGGGGCCTTGAGAGGAAAGGAAATCCTCCTTTTCCTCCCGCTGTTCTGCCTGAAGTGCCCTGTCCATGATTCCACGAAGCGTGTGCTCCAGCAGGAAGACAAGAGAGACAGTGTCACTGATGCATGCACTGTCGCTGATCACATCCTTGTGGCCTCCTCAAATGGTGACAAGACAGTGCATGCATCCTTGATCAGTAGCCACTGGTGTGGCAAAAAGAAGTCAAGCTCTTCTGACCCTGTCCTGGTGCCATACTCGCAGCCGCTGCAGCATTGCCATGGTGTGCATGTCATAAATGATGTGGTTGATGGGCAGGTTGCATTCCCTTTGAATGTCAGCCAGGGCACTGGCATTGTATGACCGGCGGAAATGACCACAGACTTTTCTGGCCTGCCTCAGGCGATCTTGTAAGCCTGGGTACCTGGTAAAGAAACGCTGCACCACCAAATTCATGACGTGTGCCAAACATGGAACATGGGTCAAGTGTCCCTGTTGGAGGGTGGAGGGTGGAAAGAAGGTTGGTGCCATTGTCGCATACAACCATTCCTGTTCCCTAGGCAGACCAACTCAAGCACCTCATGACATCTTTTTGCCTGACTGCTTGCGTAGCCCCTTGAGCGTTTAGGAAGCACTGCTGGTTTAGAGGACAATTCTGCAGAAGAGGCCATATAGGAAGAAGGGGAGCATACAGATGTTGTGGTAGAATCACCACTAGCTTTTTGGAGGTGTGGTGGCAGAACAAGCTCCAACACTAAACCCTGTCCTGCATCCTTCCCAGCTGTCAGTAGAGTTGCCCAGTGCGCCGCAAAGGAAAGGTAACGTCCCTGCCCATGCCTGCTGGACCACGAGTCAGCAGTAATAGGAACCTTACTGCTGACTTCCCTGTCCAACGAGGCCAAAACATTTCCTTCCACATGGCAGTAGAGAGCCGGAACGGACTTACGTGAAAAGAAATGGTGTTTTGGAACCTGCCACTGTGGTACAGCACATTCCACAAATTCACAAAAGGGGGCAGAGTCTACCAGCTGAAAAGGCAGCAGTTGCAGTGCTAGAAACTTGGCCAAGCTAGCATTTAGACGCTGAACATGTGGATGGCTGGGACTGAAATTTATTTTTATGGTTCAGCATCTGGGGTAGAGAAATTTGCCTGTTGAAATCAACTGGTGGTGTACTGCTAGCAGATTGGCCGCAAGTACTTGTGATACCTATTGCTATACCTTCATTCCTCTTAGTGCAGGTTTTTGAGAGGACTGGAGGTATAGTAGGGTTTGAGATCCCAGATGAGGCGCAAGGAGAAGTCTGCCTTTTTCTATGATGTGGGTCTTTCAGGTGTTGCTGCCAATGGACTGCATAGCAGGTCGTCATATGTCTGGTCAAGCAAGTGGTGCCCAAGCGGCTGCTGTTCTGGCCATGCTTGGTCTGCTTCAGACATAGGTTGCAAACAGCAACAATGCAATCTGTTGTACACGTGTCGAAAAAGGCCCACTCCAAGGAACTTTTAGAAGTCAGCGGGGAGTCAGCATCGCCCTGCACCTGCGGAGCTCTGGGGTTGTGATGCTATAGGATGGCTGCCCTTAAGCTGACCCCTTGACGACATCCTGCCTCATTGGAGTTGTGCCTCCTCCTCCTCACTTTCCTCCTCTCTTCTATCAGGCACCCAAGTACAGTCAGTAACCTCATCATCCCCTCCCTCCTTGTCACTGGAGCAAACTTGACAGTATGCTTCAGCTTGGGGAACATGACTGCCAGTTTCTTGTCCTTCTGTGGCACCACCTCTCTCTAGGATCACGTTACTCCCTTCCTCCACCTGGGAACCAACATCGGAGCCTTCAAATTGCGGCGCATCCTCCAGCAGCATGTAACCGACACTGTGGTCAAATAATTCTGGGGACTCCTCCGTGAATGAGGGTGATGCTACGGAACGAGTAACTGTGGACAAGAAGCTGGTGGAATAGGCTGCTTTGGCAGCTGCGTTGGAAGGCAAACTACTATGAGCCTGGATGACAGAGGATGAGGAGGATGAGGACGGCTTTGTTATCCACTCCACCAACTCTTCTGCATGTTGTGGCTCAATAACATGGCCAGCAGCAGAAAAAAAGGACAAGCATGCTCCAGGGCCACCTGCAGAGCATGCACCATGTCCACGACCACCACTGTTGACTGTAGACACAGAGGCTACTTGCCCTCTTTTATGGGCCTGTGAGCATCTGCCTCTTTTTGGTGGCCTTCCGGACATGATGGGGAGTTTTTCTTTTCACAGCACACTACATTGTTTTATATAATGTGTACACTGCCTGCACTGTATTAGAAACAGTACATCGGCTGCACTGTATTATACACTGTGTACACCACCTGAAGTGTATTAGAAACTGTACACAATTGAATGCACTATATATATAGGCTACACTGAATGTATATATATATTGTAATATTGGGGGTTATTTAGCTTCAGTGTAGAGCTTACCAGTGAGCTGAGTCTACGCCAGACATGCAGTTTAAGGCCTTTTTTGGCCCATGTTTATTGAAGCAAAAGAAAAAACAGTCCATCCAGGATTCCCACGCAGGGGTTTCAACTTCAAAGCAATAATGAAATAACGAATGGAAAATACCGAGCCACCTGGCTCCCTGGTCAGCACTGCTGTTCAGGCGTTGACCTTGATCCTCTTGACCCTGTAATTGTGTCCCTGTTTGGTACCCACTGGTGAGGCTCACTCTTACTGGCTGCTAGAGCCCACTGGCTTGGGGCCTCCGTCTGCTCTGTCAGACTGTCCTGTGCCAACAGGCACACTTCTCCCTTGCACGCCTGGACTCTTGAAGAGGGTGGAGCCCAGAACCCTGGTCCTGGCTCTGCTATAAGCCCAGGACCCACCTGTACAATCAACAAGCCAGACTCTTGGCTGTTCCCAAAACCTGGTCCCAGGATTGGAGATTCCATCCCACCCAGATCACTATGAAATCTCCAGGCTCCAGGTCCCCAACTGGATTTTACCAACCACAGAGGAAGCTGAAAAAAACAGATTAAATAATCCTGCTGGAGCCTCTCAACCTGCCTATTTGAGAATCCTGGGCGACAATCACTAGGACAAGGATCCGTACTGTCACAATATATATATATATATATATATATATATATATATATATATATATATATGAATACACAGCCTGAAGTGTATTATATAATGTACACCACCAAATGAACTGTATATATCCGCTACACAGAGTGCAGAGTGTATATATATATATATATATATATATATATATACACACCGGCAGGTGGGTTGTATGGGAGTCCTTCTCCCAGTGCTCGCGAAGGGGAAGAGAGGAGAGCAGGCGGCCGGATCATCAGAGCGTGGGGAACATCATTAGTGGCTTTCATTAAAATATCAGAGTGTTCCCCGCACTCGTTGTCACACACAGCCCCGCCCCTGGTTCCAGGACTTTGATAGACAGATCACCTGGGATGTGTGATGTGTATCAAAGTTCCCCAGCCAGGGGGCGGGGCTGTATGTGATGCCAAGCATCCGGAACACACTGCTTTTAAAATGAAAGCTGTTCCAGTGATGTTCATTGGCGATCTGATCATCCGACCGCAATCCCCTTCCTCTCCTCTGTTCCCCTGCATGGTGGACAAAGGGAGGCTGCATGGTGGACACAGGTAGGCAGCATGATGGACACAGGTAGGCTGCATGGTGGGCACAAGTAGGCTGCATGGTGGGCACAGGTAGGCAGCATAATGGACACAGGGAGGCTGCATGGTGGACACAGGTAGGCAGCATGATGGACACAGGTAGGCTGCATGGTGGGCACAGGTAGGCAGCATGATGGACACAGGTAGGCTGCATGGTGGACACAGGTAGGCAGCATGATGGACACAAGTAGGCAGCATGATGGACACAGGCAGGCAGCATGATGGACACAGGTAGGCTGCATGGTGGACAAAGGGAGGCTGCATGGTGGACAAAGGGAGGCTGCATGATGGACACAGGTAGACAGCATGATGGACACGGGTAGGCTGCATGGTGGACACGGGTAGGCTGCATGGTGGACATGGGTAGGCTGCATGGTGGACACGGAGAGTCTGCATTGGTGGACATGGGCAGGCTGCATTGGTGGACACGGGCAGGCTGCATTGGTGGACACGGGCAGGCTGCATTGATGGACACGGGTGAGGCTGCATTTATGAGCACAGGTGAGGCTGCACTGAAGGGCACGGATAAAGTTGTTGTTAATATTTATTTTTATAATTTAATTCTGCATAAAACATTTAAGTATAATTTCATGAGATAATTTATGAGGGCGTGTTTAGGGCGGAATTATGGGCAGGGTAGGGGTTGGGTGGGGCAACTGGTGTCGAGTAACTCTTGAAGCCTGGCTAGTAGCTCAGGACTTGACATTTTGAGCCCTGTATATTCGCTACACTAAATGCAGAGTCTATATATATATATATATATATATATATATATATATATATATATATATATATAATATACTAGACTGTATACACTGTATACACTGAATATGTAGTCTACACTAAATGCAGAGTATATATATATTGTGGCAGAGCGTTGCCCTGCCAGGGTCTAGAAGGAGGTTGTGACCCAGAATTCTCAACCGGACAGGTTGAGGGGCTCCAGGGAGCTTGTAATATGAAGAGGAAACTGGCCTTTCAGTTTCCTCAGTGTTTTGCAAAGTCCACTTTGGGATCTGGAGCTCGGGGATTTCTGAGAGATCCAGGTGGGATGAAATCCCTAATCCTGGGTCCTGATTTTGAGAACAGCCAGCATACTGATTGGTCAGGTGTGTGCTGGGCTTTTAGTAGTAACCTGACAATGGTTCTGGGCTCCACCCCGGCAGATAGGAAGTCTGAGTACCAGCAGTCAGAGGCTGCTAGCTATATGCACCAAGGTGGTTGGTTGGTGAAACAGTCTGTATGGGACAGACAAGGTCCTGGAGTGTAAGGCCAGAACTGCTGAATGTCATTTTTTGTTGATGGAAAAAGGAATGCTGAAAACCCCTGTGAGGGAAACCTATGTTGTTTGCTGAACTTGCTTTTAATAAAAATAGGCAAACAAAGCCCTTAAAAGGAAGAACCAGCGAGTGGCGGTGTCCTTAAAGCTCTACATTTAACGCAAGTCCTTTACAATATATAAAATACTAGACTGTGTGTGTGTGTGTGTGTATATATATATATATATAGATATATATAGATCTATATATATCTATATATATATAGATCTATATATATCTATATATATATATATATCTATATCTCTATCAAATACGCTGCCTGAATATAGAGTTTACATTGAATATATAGTCTACGCTAAATGCAGGGTATATATATACTGTGTGTGTGTGTAAATATATATATATATATATATATATATATATATATATATAATCAGTGGGGACGGAAAGTATTCAGACCCCCTTAAATTTTTCACTCTTTGTTATATTGTAGCCATTTGCTAAAATCATTTAAGTTCATCTTTTTTCCTCATTAATGTACACAATGTACCCCATATTGACAGAAAAACACAGAATTGTTGACATTTTTGCAGATTTATTAAAAAAGAAAAACTGAAATATCACATGGTCCTAAGTATTCAGACCCTTTGCTCAGTATTTAGTAGAAGCACCCTTTTGATCTAATACAGCAATAAGTCTTTTTGGGAAAGATGCAACAAGTTTTTCACACCTGGATTTGGGGATCCTCTGCCATTCCTCCTTGCAGATCCTCTCCAGTTCTGTCAGGTTGGATGGTAAACGTTGGTGGACAGCCATTTTTAGGTCTCTCCAGAGATGCTCAATTGGGTTTAAGTCAGGGCTCTGGCTGGGCCATTCAAAAACGGTCACGGAGTTGTTGCGAAGCCACTCCTTCATTATTTTAGCTGTGTGCTTAGGGTCATTGTCTTGTTGGAAGGTAAACCTTCGGCCCAGTCTGCGGTCCTGAGTATTTTGGAGAAGGTTTTGTCCAGGATATCCCTGTACTTGGCCGCATTCATCTTTCTCTCGATTGCAAGGAGTCTTGTCCCTGCAGCTGAAAAACACCCCCACAGCATGATGCTGCCAACACCATGCTTCACTGTTGGGACTGTATTGGACAGGTGATGAGCAGTGCCTGGTTTTCTCCACACATACCGCTAATGCCCCGTACACACGGTCGGATTTTCCGACAGAAAATGTGTGATAGGACCTTGTTGTTGGAAATTCCGACCGTGTGTAGGCTCCATCACACATTTTCCATTGGATTTTCTGACACACAAAGTTTGAGAGCAGGATATAAAATTTTCCGACAACAAAATCCGTCGTCGGAAATTCTGATCGTGTGTACACAAATCCGACGGACAAAGTGCCACGCATGCTCAGGATAAATAAAGAGATGAAAGCTATTGGCCACTGCCCCGTTTATCATCCCGACGTACGTGTTTTACGTCACCGCGTTTAGAACAATCGGATTTTCTTTCAACTTTGTGTGACCGTGTGTATGCAAGACAAGTTTGAGCCAACATCCGTCGGAAAAAATCCTAGGATTTTGTTGTCGGAATGTCTGAACAAAGTCCGACCGTGTGTACGGGGCATTAGAATTAAGGCCAAAATTTTTTATCTGGGTCTCATCAGACCAGATAATCTTATTTCTCACCATCTTGGAGTCCTTCGGGTGTTTTTTAGCAAACTCCATGCAGGCTTTCATGTGTCTTGCACTGAGGAAAGGTTTCCGTCGGGCCACTTTGCCATAAAGCCCCGACTGGTGGAGGGCTGCAGTGATGGCTGACTTTCTACAACTTTCTCCCATCTCCCGTCTGCATCTCTGGAGCTCAGCCACAGTGATCTTTGGGTTCTTCTTTACCTCTCTCACCAAGGCTCTTCTCCCCCGATAGCTCAGTTTGGCAGAACGGCCAGCTCTAGGAAGGGTTCTGGTCATCCCAAACGTCTTCCATTTAAGAATTATGGAGGCCACTGTGCTCTTAGGAACCTTAAGTGCAGCAGAAATTTTTTCATAACCTTGGCCAGATCTGTGCCTTGACACAATTCTGTCTCTGAGCTCTTCAGGCAGTTCCTTTGACCTCATGATTCTAATTTGCTCTGACATGCACTGTGAGCTGTAAGGTCTTATATAGACAGGTGTGTGGCTTTCCTAATCAAGTCCAATCAGTATAATCAAACACAGCTGGACTCAGGTAAAGGTGTAGAACCATCTTAAGGATGATCAGAAGAAATGGACAGCACCTGAGTTAAATATATGAGTGTCACAGCAAAGGCTCTGAATACTTAGGACCATGTGATATTTCAGTTTTTCTTTTTTAATAAATCTGCAAAAATGTCAACAATTCTGTGTTTTTCTGTCAATATGGGGTGCTGTGTGTACATTAATGAGGAAAAAAAATGAACTTAAATGATTTTAGCAAATGGCTGCAATATAACAAAGAGTGAAAAACGTAAGGGGGTCTGAATACTTTCCGTGCCCACTGTATGTTGACCTCTCATGCAGTCCGTTGGCAACAGTACTTAAAAGACCCACACCAAAGAACAAGGCGGACCTCTCCTTGCTCCTCATCAGCTGGGATCTCCAACCCCATTATACCTACAGTCCTCTCAGAAACCTGCACTGAGAGGAATGAAGGTGTAGAATTAGGCGTGCCAAGTACTTGCGGGCAACCTGCTATTGCTACACCAACATCCGATTGTAGCAGGCAAATTTCCCTACCTCAGTTGCTAAACCGTCAAAAGAAATTCATTCCCAGCCATCCACATGCTCAGCGGCTGAATGCTAGCTTGGCTAAATTGCTAGCACTCCAACTGCTGCCTTTTCAGCTGGTAGACTCTGCCCCCTTTCGTGAATTTGTGAAATGTGCGGTACCTCAGTGGCAGGTTCCCAAAGGCCATTTCTTTTCACGGAAGGCCATTCCGGCTCTCTACCGGCATGTGGAAGGCAATGTCTTGGCCTCGTTGGACAGGGCGGTCAGCGGTAAGGTGCATATTACCGCTGACTCATGGCTCAGCAGGCATGGACAGGGACGTTACCTTTCTTTCATGGTGCACTGGGTAACTCTGCTGGCAGCTGGGAAGGATGTGGGACTGGGTGCAGTATTGTTGGAGCTTGTTTCGCCATCAGGCCTCCAAAATGCTAGTAGTGGTGATTCTGCCACACCTCTCTCCTCCACCCCCTCTTCTTCTTCCTCTATGGCCTCTTCCTCCAGATTTGTCCTCGGAACCAGCGGTGCTCCATAGGCATTCAAGGGGCTACGCAAGCACTCAGGCAAAAAGATGCCATGCGGTGCTTGAGTTGGTCTGCTTAGGGGAGAGGAGCCACACTGGGGCAGAGATTCTGTCAGCTCTGCAGGGGCAGACTCAGAGGTGGTTGACGCCACACTAGCTTCAGCCAGGAATGGTGGTTTGCGACAATGGCACCAACCTCCTCTCTGCCCTCCGACATGGACACTTGACCCATGTTCCTTGTTTGGCTCACGTCCTTTATTTGGTAGTTCAGCGGTTCTTGTGCAGGTACCCGGGCTTACAAGATCTCCTGAGGCAGGCCAGGAAAGTCTGTGGGCATTTCCGCCGGTCATATAATGCCAGTGCTTGCCTGGCTGACCTTCAAAAGGAATGCAACCTGCCCAAGAACTGCCTCATTTGTGACATGCCCAGCAGGTGGAACTCAATGTTGGCAATGCTGCAGTGGCTGCACACGCAGCAGAGGGCCATCAATGAGTACCTGTGTGAGTATGGCACCAGGACAGGGTCAGGGGAGCTTGTTCTTTTTTTGCCATGCCAGTGGCTACTGATCAAGGATGCATGCACTGTCCTGTCACCATTTGAGGAAGCCACAAGGATGGTGAGCAGTGACAGTGCATGCATCAGTGATACTGTCCCTCTTGTCTTCCTGTTGACGCACACGCTTCGTGGAATAATGGACAGGGCACTTGAGGCAGAACAGAGGGAGGAAGAGGAGGACTTCCTTACCTCTCAA
Organism: Aquarana catesbeiana; assembly: GCF_042186555.1. Classification (NCBI taxonomy): domain Eukaryota; kingdom Metazoa; phylum Chordata; class Amphibia; order Anura; family Ranidae; genus Aquarana; species Aquarana catesbeiana. The sequence goes on along the minus strand of NC_133330.1, from coordinate 285,847,316 downwards.
GGCCCCCTTTGTCCAGACAGTATTCCTGCGGGCCTGCCGATCACACAGGAAGAGGAGGAGGAGGATGAGGATTGTGTCAGCATGGAGGTGAAGCCTAGCACTCAGCATCAGCAGCAGTCTTCAAGGGATCATTTTCAGTCCCCAGAAACCCATGGACTTGTACGTGGCTGGGAACAGGTGGCTGTGGATCATGTCATCCTTAGTGATCCAGAGGACTCCGGATCGAATACCTCAGCAAACCTTCGCTGCATGGCCTCCCTGATCCTGTAAAGCCTACGAAAGGACCCTCGGATTCGTGGTATCAAAGAGAGGGATCATTACTGGCTGGCAACCCTTCTTGATCCACGTTACAAGGGTAAGGTTGCGGAACTTATCCAGCCTTTGCAGAGGGAGCAGAGGATGATACATCTTCAGGAGGCCTTGCAGAAAGGTTTGTGCAATGCGTTTCCAGAGCCTGGCAGGTTACAATTTCCTGGTCCTCCTGAACAACGTGTTGCTGAGGCTTCGGTCAGTCACAGAAGGAGCGGTGGAGAAGGTGGCCGTCTGACCGATGCGTTCAGACAATTCTTTAGTCTGCAGCCCCAAGGTTTGATCAGTTCCAGCAACCATCGTCAGTGTCTGATTTAGATGGTGCAGGAATACCTAGGGGCAAGATCAGACTTGAAGACCTTTCCACCTGAAAATCCACTGGGTTACCTGGTCTTGAGGATGGATCACTGGCCAGAGCTTGCACAATATGCAATTGAGCTACTGGCCTGTCCTGCATCCAGCATTCTTTCTGAACACACATTCAGTGCTGCTGGAGGCTTTGTAACCGATCACAGAGTGCGCCTGTCCACAGACTCAGTTGATCGGCTCACTTTCATAAAAATGAATCAGTCTTGGATCACCAGCTACCAAGCACCTGATGCAGATGTAACCAATTAATTTTTCTATGAATGTGAGATCCCTTGAAGACTGCCTATGCTGAGTGACTATCCTGTTATGCTGAGTGACTATCCCATTCCTCCTCAATGTTCATGTTGATAGCTTCTAAGAACATTGTTTCAGGGTACCACCACCAGTGCCTAAGGCCCAATTTTTCTGCCCCTGTTTAACAGGGGCATGTAATTACAATACTTGCTCTAATATTTCACAACAGGGCCCGTTCCTGGTCTCAACAAGAGCATCTGTGAGGCTTTACAGTGTTGTGCCACCACCACCACCACCGTCTAAGGCCCAATTTTTCTGCCCCTGTTTAACAGGGGCATGTAATTACAATATTTGCTCTAATATTTCACAGCAGGGCTCGTTCACAGAATCTGTGAGGGGTTAGTGTTGTGGCACCACCACCACTGCCTAAGACCCAATTTTTCTACCCCTGTGTTACAGGGGCGTGTAATTACAATTTTTGATCTAATATTTCACAGCAGGGCCCATTCCCGCGCCCACCAAAAGTAACTGTGAGGGCTTACGGTGTTGTGGCACCACCACCACCAAAGGCCCAATTTTTCTGCCCCTGTTCAACAGGGGCATGTAATTACAATTCTTGATATAATATTTCACAGCAGGGCCCATTCCAGCACCCACCAAGAGTAACTGTGAGGGCTTACAGTGTTCTGGTACCACCAACACCTAAGGCCCAATTTTCCACAGAGTGTATAGGGCAGGCCGTATAGTATATACTGGCGCTCCCCTATTTTCAAACATCTGACATACAAACGACTCCTACTTACAAATGGAGGGAGACAGCTGGAAGTGAGAGGAAATCTACCCCTAGGAAGGGAATTTCTCTCCTGTAAAAATTAATATGGGAAAAAGGTGTCTCCACTGATGCTTTATCACCAATCCTTGTTTCCCTAATAACCCCAAAGTTTCAAAATCCAATTGTCATTGGGACAGAAAGTGAGGTGAAATCTTCTGAACAGGGGCACAGACAGCAAAACAAATGTTACAGGGGTGATGATAACCCTTCCTTATGTTATCCAAAAAGCTTAAAAATGGATTTTTTGGCTAGAGCTACACTTACAAAATGTACCTGTTCCAAATTACAAACAGATTCTTAAAACTTAAGAACAAACCTACAGTCCCTGTCTTGTTTGGACTGCCTAGGGGCCCCACGCCTTTTCTTTTTTTAATTTGGGTGCGGGGTTCCCCTTAATATCCATACAAGACCCAAAGGACCTGGTAATGGGCTGGGGGGGGGGTACCCATGACGTTTTTCTCAATAATTTTCATTCATATTGCCGGGACCTGACATTACATTACAGCCGCAAGCAGTTTTACATGACTTTTATTCCTTTAGAAATGTCATTTTGTGCAGGGACTGTTCTAAACACGGGAAACACTCGCCACTTTACAGGCATACTATAGTCACCCCTCAGGTACGATATTTAAAGGAATATTTCACTTTTATTTTTTCACTTTAAGCATTATTAAAATCACTGCTCCCGAACAATGGCTGTTTTTAAAACTTTTTTTTGCATTGATACATGTCCCCTGGGGCAGGACCCAGGCCCCCAAACCCTTTTTAGGACAATAACTTGCATATTAGCCTTTAAAATTTGCACTTTTGATTTTTCACATTCGGGTCACATAAACTTTAACGGTGTTCGAATGTTTGTGCGAACTTTTGGTCCGTTCACATGTTCTGCCGCGAACTGAACCGGGGGGTGTTTGGCTCATCCCTACTGGCTCCTTTTGCGGGTATAGCTATGTAAAACATTAAAAATAAGTGCCTATACTGTTTGAAATCCAGTAATACAATGTCTCATCCTGCTCTACACGTACTCAGTTGCTCTCTATTTTTAGACACTGATTTTGTAGAGGCTGAACTGCTGAAAGCGGACTTAAACCCTGCAATCCTTTACAGTCAAGGAAGCTGTTTCTGTTTGAACTGCAACTGCCATGGTGCTGCACATGTGACCAGTTATGACTCCAGCCATTTGATGGTTTGACAGTTTGGTTGAGGGCACAATCAAATGTGACAGTTAGTAATCCCGGCATTCCAGGAATGTAACTTTTTTGAAACATGTAAATCGATGGTCTTAGTTCCGCTTTATGATTTACTGCTGTTCACGGGCTCTGGCCTTCACAAAATGGCAGCCTCCAGCAAGAAGAAACGGGAGCAATGCTGGAGGCAATTAACAGCACACACTCATATGGTAGCATAATTATTAATGTGGAATGTATGTTCCTTGCTAAAAAAAAAAAAATTCAAATTATATAAATAAAATGTAAATTTATGTGATTGTGTGTGTTTTTTACTTCAAGAGAGGATTAGTGTTTATTGTTTGGTGGAGGATATGTGCAATGGACAGTGGGATACAATCAACAGAGGAAAAGAGAAGAAAATCCCTCCTTTTCTGTACTCTCATAGCTGAAACAACTACTAGCCTGAAATGTTTGAAATCCTGGTTAGTCTGGCTACCTGCTGGAGGTACTAAATCTTTTGGACCACTAGGAGTACCTTACGGTCTTGACTAGTACTGTCTATGGTTTATGTGGCTCTGACTCTTTCCTAAGAACAAGAGGTAAATTATACATGACCTATTATACTACCTCCAAAAACTAGAGTTCTTCACAGTTTTGACTTGTACTGTCTGTAACTTCTGTGGCTCTAACTCCTAACTGGAAATAAAAGGTAAGCTAAACAACTGTTGTACTACCTCCAAGAACTAAAGGGTCATCTTAAGGACAACTATTGTGGGAGCCTCAAAGCAATAACTTGCTAGTCTATAACCAAGGATTCCTCAAATCCTAACCTACTACCTGCTACCTTGCTACCTTCTACATCAACGCATTTCGACACAGTCACGGTCTTCTTCAGGGGATTTTTTTAATCTAGGAGATATTTCAAAAAGATTTCCTTTTAGAAAACATTATACATTTCATATTATACGAAACATGTCTCCATGAATTGTGGTGATATATTTACCATTCAGAAGATGGAGGAGAAAGAAAATGTCTCATAACCAGAGTGGTTTTTAAAAAAAGTTGAATTCCGTGATCCCGAAACCCCTGTGTGTCCTCCCCACCTCCTCCAGGTGGGTACCAGCTCCACTGGGGCTTGCAAGGAGTCACACACTTGGACCTCGAAGGGGAGAAGGGAGAATGAGGCACCTGCGGTACATCATTTAAACAATCTCAATGAATAGACAGCAAGTAGTTTTTTTGAACATTCAGTACTGCTTGGCAACACCAGACTAGTCAACACTTTGTTGATTAAGATTATATCGATTTGTGTTATCTATTAATTAATTTAATTTATTTATATATCCATTAATTGATTTATCTATTCATTTATGTTTTTATTTATTTTATTAAATTAAAATAGCCTATATTGTATTGCCTTTATAATAGCTGAAGAGTAATATATTATCTATTGATTATTTTATTTATTCATTTACTATTTTACTTGTTTAATTAAAATAACTTAAAATAATCAATACTGTGTGTTACTCCAATGCAACAATACATTAAGTAATATAGATAATGAATCAATTGATGAACTGTTGGTTTATTATGGTGAATGTGTCTTTATTAATTTTAAAGTACTGTATATACTCGAGTATAGGTCGTTCCGAGCATAAGTCGAGGCCCTAATTTACCATAAAAAAACTGGGAAAAACGTATTGACCCGAGTATAAGACGAGGGTGAGAAATGCAGCAGCTACTGTAAGTGGAAAAAGAGGGTCAACAATGCCCATCTACAGCTGTATACCTCCCTGTATCTTGTGCATGTGTCCCTGTGTATGTGTGCATGTGTCCTGTGCATGTGTCCCTGTGTATGTGTGCATATGTCACCTACCTGTGTCCTGTGCATGTGTCCCTGTGTCCTGTGCATGTGTCCCTTTGTATGTGTGCATGTGTCCTGTGCATGTGTCACCTACCTGTGTCCTGTGCATGTGTCCCTGTGTCCTGTGCATGTGTCTCTGTGTATATGTGCATTTGTCCTGTGCATGTGTCACCTACCTGTGTCCTGTGCATGTGTCCCTGTGTATGTGTGCATCCTACCTGTGTCCTGTGCATGCCTCTGTATGGTGATCTCCATCCTCCGTGCGCCGCTCTGCACCGATCAGTGTGCCATAATACAATTTGGCCATTCTACTGTTCAAAAGCCGCGCCTCCTCCTCCTCGTCTGTGATAGGCAGAACACTCCATTTCCCAGCAGTGAGCGGTCAGCCTATCACAGACATTCTCTCATACTCATACCACGGACGAGGATGAGAGAATGTCTGTGATAGGCTGTACACTGACTGCTGGGAAATGGAGTTTTCTGCCTATTACAGATGAGGAGGAGGCGCGGCTTTTGAACAGTGAATGGCCGCCGAATGGTAATATCACACGCTGGCCACCATCTGTCTACATGACACGCTGATCATGTAGGCAAACGGCGGTGACTCGAGTATAAGTCGACGGGGGCACTTTCAGCCCCCAAAAAAGGGCTGAAAATCTTGACTTATACTCGAGTATATACGGTAATATGTGTGATTTTTTAGGTATGCTGTGTGTTGTTTCCAAAAAACATTGCAATAAATTGTGCGATATGTTAAGTGAAAAAACTACATGTGAAATCAATTAAATAAACATATCAGCATGGATGTCGCACCACTTCCTTAAATTAAATCTCTCTAAAACTGAGCTATTAATATTCCCCCCCGCCCATGCCCCCCTCCATGACTTTTTCATCAAAATCAACAATGCAACCATCAGTCCCTCCCCTCATGCCAGGGTACTAGGTGTAATCCTAGACTCTGACTTGTCATTTCGGCCTCAATTCCAAACGTTGTCAAAAGTTTGTAGAATTCACCTCCTTAACATCTCTAAAATTCGCCCCTTTTTAACAAATGAAACCACCAAGCTCCTCATTCACTCCCTTGTTATCTCTCGCCTTGACTTTAGCAACTGCCTTCTTATTGGCCTACCTCTCCATAGGCTATCCCCTCTTCAGTCTACCAAGAATGCTGCTGCCAGACTTATCCACCTTACCAACCGCTCAGTGTCTACCAACCCTCTCCTCCAATCCCTACACTGGCTCCCAATCACCCAGCAAATTAAATTCAAAATACTAACCACAACTTACAAAGCCATTCACAACTCTGCCCCTAGCTACATCATCAATCCTGTCTCCAAATATCACCCAAATCGACCTCTCCGCACTTCTCAAGACCTCCTGCTCTCAAGCTCTGTCATCTCCTCCTCCCATGCTCGTCTCCAGGATTTCTCCAGACCCTCTCCCATCCTCTGGAACTTGCTACCTCCAACTATCCGGCTATCCCCTACTTTTGCTACCTTCGGGCGATCCCTGAAAACTCATCTCTTCAAGAAAGCCTATCACGTCTCCAACTAATCTCCTACCACTTCTAACAGCTCATTCCCCACAGTTACAAACTTTTGTATCACCTGCCCCACCCTATTAGATTGTAAGCTCTTCTGAGCAGGGCCCTGTTAATCCTCTTGTATTTTATTGTATTATAACTGTATTGTCTCCCTTTTTATATTGTAAAGCGCTGCATAAACTGTTGGCGCTGTATAAATCCTGTATAATAATAATAATAAAATAAACAAGCTACTTATTATAGTGGATATAAATAAAGTGAAAAGGAAAGGTTGATTAAAAATGGTGAATAATAGTGTATTTATCTAATGGGAAAAGGAAAGAGATCGGTGGTGTGTGCGATTGCAAAAAAAAACTGTCAAAACTAAAACGAATAGAAAAAGAAGAAAAACTGCCAAAATAAATATACTATAGACGAACTCAACAGTTTTCATTAAATAAAATTGTTGGGACTTTATATGAGACAACGACTGCTACAGAGTTCATATGACTCCATCCCTGAATCATACAGATGGAGATTCATCAGTTTCCGGGATGATGTTCCCATAGTGCCTCCAGCTACTAATACTACACATGTTGTTAAATACTTTAGCTTACTTTTAGGTAATGCCGCGTACACACGATCGGACATTCCGACAACAAAATCAAGGATTTATTTCCGACGGATGTTGGCATACACACGGTCGCACAAATGTTGTCGGAAATTCCGAGCGTCAAGAACGCAGTGACGTACAACACGTACAACGAGCCGAGAAAAATGAAGTTCAATAGCCAGTGCGGCTCTTCTGCTTAATTCTTAGCATGCATGGACTTTTGTGCGTCGAAATTGTGTACACACGCTTGGAATTTCCAACAAAAAGTCTTGTTGTTGGAAAATTTGAGAACCAGCTCTCAAATGTTTGTTGTCAGAAATTCCGACAACAAATGTCCGATGGAGCCTACACATGGTCGGAATTTCCGACAACAAGCTCACATCGAACATTTGTTGTTGGAAATTCCGACCGGGTGTACGCGGCATTAGAGTGTTGGGATTAAGTTGTGGTTCCCCCTCTTCCTGTTATTTTAGTTACTATATTATTTGGTATTTATATTGTATTACAGACATACCTATATTGTATTTGCTCCTGATGAGTGGAAGTTATCCACGAAACGTGCGTAGAGTTATATATCGATGTATTGTCACAGTTACAATGTGTCTACTATGAGCAGGGATGAGCCGAACACCCCCCTGTTCGGTTTGCACCAGAACATGCGAACAGGCAAAAAATTTGTTCGAACACGCGAACACCGTTAAAGTCTATGGAACTCGAACATGAATAATCAAAAGTGCTAATTTTAAAGGCTTATATGCAAGTTATTGTCATAAAAAGTGTTTGGGGACCTGGGTCCTGCCCCAGGGGACATGGATCAATGCAAAAATAAGTTTTAAAAAGGCCGTTTTTTCGGGAGTAGTGATTTTAATAATGCTTATAGTGAAACAATAAAAGTGTAATATTCCTTTAAATTTTGTACCTGGGGGGTGTCTATAGTATGCCTGTAAAGGGGCGCATGTTTCCCGTGTTTAGAACAGTGTGAGAGCAAAATGACATTTCGAAGGAAAAAAAGTCATTTAAAAGTACTCGCGGCTATATGAATTGTCGGTCCGACAATACACATAAAAGTTCATTGATAAAAACAGCATGGGATTTCCCCACAGGGGAACCCCGAACCAAGATTTTGAAAAAAATGGCGTGGGGGCCCCCCTAAATTCCATACCAGGCCCTTCAGTTCTGGTATGGATATTAAGGGGAACCCTGCGCCAAAATTTAAAAAAAAAAAAAAAAGGCGTGGGGGTCCCTCTCAAAATCCATACCAGAACCTTCAGGTCTGGTATGGATTTTAAGGGGAACCCTGCGCCAAAATTTAAAAAAAAAATGGCATGGGGTCCCCCCAAAAATCCATACCAGACCCTTATCTGAGCACGCAACCTGGCAGGCCGCAGGAAAAGAGGGGGGGACGAGAGAGCGCCCCCCCTCCTGAACCATACCAGGCCACATGCCCTCAACATTGTCTCCATGTTGATGAGGACAAGGGCCTCATTCCCACAACCCTTGCCCGGCGGTTGTGGGGGTCTGCAGGCGGGGGGCTTATCGGAATCTGTAAGCCCCCTTTAACAAGGGGACCCCCAGATCCTGGCCCCCCCCCTGTGTTAAATGGTAAGGGTACAAAAGTACCCCCTACCATTTCACAAAAAAGTGTCAAACATTTTAAAAATGACAAGAGACAGTTTTTGACAATTCATTTATTTAAATGCTTCTTCTTTCCATCTTCTTTCTTCTATCTTCCTTCGGTTTCTTCCTCCATCTTCTTTTTCTTCTGGTTCTTCCTCCGATCCTCTGCTTCTTGCTCCGGTGTTCTCGTCTGGCATCTTCCTCCGTGGCGTGTTCTTCCCTTCTTTGTTCTCGGGCCGCTCCTCATCCATGATGGGAGGCTCCTGCTGTGTGACGCTTCTTGTCTTCTGACGGTTCTTAAATAACGGAGGGCGGGGTCACCCGGTGACTCCGCCCCCCCTGACGCACGGGGACTTCCCCGAGGCTTTCCCCGTGACGTCAGAGGGGGCGGACAGGGAAGTCACAGTCAATTCCCTGTGCGTCAGAGGGGGCCAGGGTCACTGGGTGGCCCCGCCCTCCGTTATTTAAGAACCATCAAAAGACGAGAAACGTCACACAGCGGAAGCCTCCCATCATGGATGCAGAGCTGTCTCTTGTCATTTTTAACATTTTTTACACTTTTTTTGTGAAATGGTAGGGGTAATTTTGTACCCCATTACCATTTTACACAGGGGGGGCCGGGATCTGGGGGTCCCCTTGTTAAAGGGGGCTTCCAGATTCCGATAAGCCCCCCGCCTGCAGACCCCCACAACCACCGGGCAAGGGTTGTGAGGATGAGGCCCTTGTTCTCATCAACATGGGGACAAGGTGCTTTGGGGGGACCCCAAAGTACCCTCCCAATGTTGAGGGCATGTGGCCTGGTATGCTTCAGGGGGGGCACTCTCTTGTCCCCCCCTCTTTTCCTGCTGCCTGCCAGGTTGCGCGCTTGGATAAGGGTCTGGTATGGATTTTTGGGGGGACCCCACGCCATTTTTTAAAAAATGTTGGCGCAGAGTTCCCCTTAAAATCCATACCAGACCTGAAGGGTCTGGTATGGATTTTGAGGGGGACCCCCACACCTTTTTTTTTTTTAATTTTGGCGCGGGGTTCCCCTTAATATCCATACCAGACCTGAAGGGCCTGGTATGGAATTTAGAGGGACCCCACACCATTTTTTTTTTAAACTTTGGTTCGGGGGTTCCCATGCCGTTTTTATCAATGAACTTTTATGTGTATTGTCAGACCAACAATTCATATAGCCGCGAATACTTTTAAATGACTTTTTTTCCTTTGAAATGTTATATTGCTGTCAGACTGTTCTAAACACGGGAAACATGCACCCCTTTACAGGCATACTATAGACACCCCCCAGGTATGAAATTTAAAGGAATATTACACTTTTATTGTTTCACTTTTGCATTATTAAAATCACTGCTCCTGAAAAAAACAGCCATTTTTAAAACTTTTTTTGCATTGATCCATGTCCCCTGGGGCAGGACCCAGGTCCCCAAAAACTTTTTATGACAATACCATGCATATAAGCCTTTAAAATTAGCACTTTTGATTTCTCCCATAGACTTTTAAAGGGTGTTCCGCGGCTTTCGAATTTGCCGAGAACATCCCAAACAGCCGATGTTCGACTCGAACTCGAAGCTCATCCCTAACTATGAGACTACCTTGAAGAAATTTGAATCAATTTTACATTATCGTGTGTGCAATCAACCATATCTATATGCCAGTTTGGGCTACATTTAATACATTTTAATACATATTATTTACTATGTAGGAACACTTATGCCGCGTACACACGGTCGGACTTTTCGTCTACAAAAGTCCAACGGACGCCGACGGACTAAAGCTGGCTGGTAATCCGTTCGTGTGTGGGCTTCTCCGGACTTTCAGCAGACTTTTTCAGCCTCAAATCCGACGGACTTTAGATTTGAAACATGCTTCAAATCTTTACGTCGTAACTACGACGGACCCGAAATCCGCTCGTCTGTGTGCTAGTCCGACGGACAAAAACCCATGCTAGGGCAGCTATTGGCTACTGGCTATGAACTTCCTTATTTTAGTCCGGTGTACGTCATCACGTACGAATCCGTCGGACTTTTGTGTGGTCGTGTGTAGGCAAGTCCGTTCATTAGAAAGTCTGCTGCAAGTCCGCCGAAAGTCCGCCGGAAGTCTGTCGGACAGGCTGTCGGACTTTTGTAGACGAAAAATCCGACCGTGTGTACGCGGCATAATGCATGTGTATACATTTATATGTATTTATTATGTTATTTATTACATGTTATTTACTGTTCCACGTCATCCACATGCACCATTAAATAGTATCTACTAATTGATTCATTTCGTTCTGGTGTTGTGCTTCATATAAAGTCCCACCATTCCCCCATTCCCCTTTCCCCTCTTTTTTCTAAACCCAACAGTTTTACCTTTAACCAATGCAATAGCTTGGTTGAGTGACTAGCAAAAGACGTGTGGGGTGCTGAACAGGCAAAAATATATGGCACTGATGTCGATACTCAAAGTGTTTATGATAAAGCCATATCTGTTTTAAATTAAGATATTGATTGAATTATGGTAAAAAAACACCAAAATAGTAAAGACTATAAGTAGAACACTCAGTATAGTATAGTAATCTTCTAAATGATGATGTCAGCCAGTCTGGTGTGTCCAATAGCAGCACTTACTTGATACTCCGATTCTCCTTATGCCTGTGTATAGACAGCTCACCCAGGATCACCTCAAGATCCACCCGAGGCTGTGCAGTTGAACACAGGTGCCTTTGTCCTCCTCACTCCCACCCTCCCATCCTTACCGCCATCGTTGCGGCTTCTGCGTGGCTCCCTCGGCATTCCGGTGTTCTGTCAAATTATCCAACTTGTCAGAAACTCCAACCAGTTAACTTCCGGTTTCTTTAAATCATAAGTAATTGAAGATTTTGACTAATTCCTGTTTGGACACAACAACGGCAAATGCATAGAGTCCGGTGCACGCTATTATGACTGGAGATTGTTACTGCGCACCAATACTAGCCAACAAAATGGCTGCCACCGACAGGCGACAACTTTGCCCTCTTTAGCCGCTATGCTGTCAAAACAGCGAAATCTTCCTGTACTGGACTGTATTCGGATGCCGGTGACGTGTCAAAACAGAAATTTGTCAAAATCTCCAATTACTGATGGTTTAAACAAACCGGAAGTGAAGTGGTTGGAGTTTCTGGTGGGTTGGAGAATTTGACAGAACACCAGAAGGCCCAGGCCCTGGCATCCACTGCAGCCTCTGTCGCAATTGTGTGATGTCGTGACGTCACGTGCATGCGCGGATCCACCGTGCACACGCGCAATGTCACAGACAGTCTGGCGGCAATCAAGGGACACCGCCGGCAGGTTAAGTTCCCCCTCTGGTGAACAAGTTGAAAAATGACATCTCAGTGGGAACACATGGGAGAATCGTGATTGAGCCACGTCTCCCCACCATGCTGGGAAGCCAAATGGAGGGTATGGCCAACCCCAGAAGGCGCGAGGAGAGACACAGGGGCCAAGGAATGAACTCAATGAAAAACTAAATCAAACATTAATAATACAACACAAAGCATAAAGATAAGAAACAAATAGAAATATTCACATTTCATCCTATGCAAATCTTTTGTTAATTGTAATTTCCTTTATTGAAAGAGTTGTATGTATGTCACATTTTCTTTTTCTTTTTATAATTATAGACAAGAGGAATCATGTCTATTAGACTGAAAAAAACATTCCCCTTGAATATCACTTATTTATTTTGTCTACTGAAAAGTAATTTCTTTAGGTTCAGCTTGTTTTTGCTGAAGCGAATCCTTTTAAGAACGGGGTATATGAGATATACTCATTCAGGCCTGGAAAAATGTTTTTTTTTTTTTTTAAATCTTAACTCGGTTTGCGAGTGTTGTCTTGCAAAACGAGCACGATTCAGGCGAAAGCGGTGTGCAGTACCGCTTTTGGCCTGAGGTGGGGGGGGGGCGCCGGAGCCGAGCAGAGCCGAACGTCACATTTGGAAATGCACGGAAAGGCCCGAGTACAGCACGGCTGACCTTGGCAAATCTCGGGCAGGAAGTCTTACCGAGGTTTTCCGAGGTCAGCCGAAATGTTCTCGGGTCTTTTCGGCCATTTCCAAGGCTCTCCGGTGCCCCCCCCGCCTCTGGCCACATGCGGTATTGCATCCCATTGAAGTCAATGCAGAACTAATTATTTTCGTTTCCATTGACTTCAATGGGAAAACTTGCTTTGATATGCGAGTACTTTGGATTACGAGCATACTCCTGGAACGGATTATGCTTGTAATCAGAGGTTCCACTGTATCCATCTTTGCTCATGCTGAAGTAATATGTGTATTCGATCAAGGGCCGTAAAAGTCACTTTGGGCATTCTATAGTCATGTTTCAACACTACATGCCTCCCTATGGGAAGATACATGTTCCCAATTTGCATACTGTATACATGTTTTGAAATCCTGCGCCAAAATTCTTGTTTTGTTTTGCCTTTTATAAAAGGCACCACACTCGCATGCCATCATATAGACAATTCCACGTGTTTGACAATTGACAAAGTGTTTTGGACTAAAGACCTCGCCATTAGGGAGAGGAAAAGATTTTTTCTTCTTAACCACTTCCATACCGGGCCATTGTAAATTGACGCCAGCAGGAACATCTCCTCCCTCCGGGTGGACGTCATATGATGTCCTCTGGTTCTCGCCGCAGTGAGGTGATCGGGGATGAGTCGTGTCCCTCGGACACAGCCCATCCCTGATCAGGGTAAAGAGCCAATGAAATTGACTCTTTTACCACATGACCGGCTATGTCCAATCACAGCTGGTCACAAATATCAACGAACAGCTGTAGTGCCGTAACCGTTTCTGGGTTCTCCTCCTCAGTGTGTGAGGAGGAGATCTGGAAAGAAAATGTACAGTACAGTGCCTGATCTCCCCCCAAATAAAGAGGACCTGTCACAGCCCATCAGAGTATCTGTCACCAGACCCAGAGTACCAGACACAGCCCATCAGAGTACCTGTCACAGCCCGAGTACCCGTCACCAGTCCCAGAGTACCTGTCACAGCCTGAGTACCTGTCACCTGCCCCAGAGTACCTGTCACAGGAAAAAAGTGTGACTTGACCAGTCCACAGTAAAAAGCCTCCATCCCTGGCTATATGAAATAGAAACAAAGAAAAAGAATGGAACTTTAAATGAGGCTTATTGCTGCAAAAAATAGTGTATGGAGTAAATATATGATAAAACCTTTATTGTATCAAAAGCAATTCCGTAGTCTAGAAATGCATGATAATGTTTTCAAAACATACATAACTATATATAAAAGCTGACATTTTGGTAAAAGTATACCATAAACACATACACTGTATACAATGATGATATATAATTATACATATTCATAACTGAGTACATGCTGTATAAAAGCCGAACTGTCTTGGCATCACATGAATGGAAAAACTCTACGCGTTTCGTGAATCACGTGCACTCATCAGGAGTATGGATGCAAAAATTCATTCAAGATCAGCGCAAGAACTAAACTGGTTCATGTGAGGATAAAGGGAGTGGGACCCACTCCCTTCATCCTCACATGAGCCAGTTTAGTTCTTGGGCTGATCTTCTTGAAAGTGAGGATCATTTAGAGCAGATCCATGTAAACGTTTGGGTACATTTAAATGTGGTGGATGAACCACATGTCAGTACATGAATGCCAAATCAGATATCATATTACCGAATGGTCAACCATTTAGACCCCAACACTATGCAAACTGCAAAACGATAGGGGTTATTTACTTGCTAACTTGTCAATGTGAACGTTTTTACATTGGCAAGACAAAACTGGAATTTCGTAAACGCTCAGGGAGACACCTCTCTAGCATGGTAACAGCGAATCCAGAGCTTCCATTGGGAAGACATGTTAAGGATCACCATTGGGGTATATGTCCCAGATTTCAATTTCTGATTCCGGATCACATCCACCCCAACTCAAGCGGAGGGGATTGGAATAAGCTCCTCTTGCAGCGTGAGGTACGCTGGATCATGAGGCTCAATGACACCTCCCCACCAGGATTAAACAGTTAACTCAGCTATCAACCTTTTCATCAGGAGTCTGTGAAAAGGATGTATAATAGATCACCATGCTGGGAAATACTAGATGTGCTTCCCTTACCTCCCCCCTCCCCCCGCCCCTCTTCCCCCTTCCCTCCCCCCCCCCAAAATAGTACATCTCTTGCGGATTAAATATGTAATTTACGAATTGATCTATATATGTCTATCTGTTAAATGCTAATTCATGGAATTGAATGTAATTTATATTCAATAGGTTTCCTTTTATGGTTCTCTGTGATGGCCTTATAATCCCTTGGAGGTGAGTTTGCGAAGTAACCGATCAAATTTATGGGCTGCGTATAATCTGTAAACTTTAGACCTCTCTAAAAATTGAGCAAAGGGTATCACATCTAGCCCCTCTATCCCTAGGATTCGAAAAGGGTGATTTGAGATAATACTTTTGTCAATGATCTCATAATGTATTTAGGCTATGCATATATGCTGCCCCCTCTTGGCATGCCCAGCGGGCATGAGATGGCTGCCCAGGGCGATCGGGAAGCACCACCGTTATGACCCTGCATGACTCTGGTCCAATTGATGTGACTCATTTGGGAGCTATGTGCCTATCTTGGAGTCACGTGACCTGGATCGACTGTGGGCTGTATGGGAGATGGCACGCTGTCTTCTATGCATGCCCACCACCTTCTCTTCCCCTTTGTGCATATGACGTGGGTGCGCTTGGAGAGGAGGGGGTGGAGCCTGGCGACATCACGATTTGGGATGGATCTCTGCTCTGATCATGTGCCTGATGTTTGGGAGTCACTGCCCCTATCCCTGCCAATATCGAGACGTGTTGCCAGCAGTGGCAGACACCGGCGACGTCGCACACACCACTCCCTCATGTCCCACCGACAAAACAGGTGTCAGGAAAGGTTTCACCTGCTGGTGGCACTGTCTGAACTTCAGGCCGCAGTACTGGTGTCCACCAGTGGGTGTCTCCTGGCAGTGTGCAGCTGACATCATCTCCTGCGATCAGGCGTCACCTGAGGCTAATTGCAGGAGATGTGTACTTGTACCCGGCAAGCACTCACACACTTGCCTTGGTATTGTCCTTGAGCCCTGATCTGTATCCTGTGATTCTGAGAGCCTGAACCTAAACCTGTATTTGTACCTGTACCTGTTCCTGTCCATCCTGTGATCCTGTATTGCTGTACCCCTGCCCTGCAGCCTGATCCCTTCCACCTTTTCCCTGTCCTGTTTAGCTTCTTGCCCCCATCTGCTGATCTCCCATTTATGAACCTGGCCTGGCTACCTTTACAATTCTGGCATTCCCCATCTATTGTACATACCTGTTTTGTTTGTTGTTTGTGGGTCACTGTCTGGCTGTTGGATTGTTGTACACTGTTTGGTATTGGAGGTGTTTTTATATCTATATTCACTTATCTTAATAAGCTACATTATTTCACTTTACATGCATTTGGTTTCCTCTGTTGCAGTCCACACGGTTCTGGTCACACCTGTTCATGACAACAGGACAACGCTGCCCTTACACTGGATGATAGAAATCACCTACGACGCTTCACGCCAGCTGACGCAGTGCACAAGTGCGCATGAGAGGGTGTCCTAAGACATAAATAAAGAGAGGCCTCTCCATTACTCACACATGCCGCCGCCCTGCTATGCTCTGAACTATACCCTGCCTGGCTCTGAACAACAACCGACCACTCTGAGATTAAGAGGTTAGTATGGAGCATGTATACTCCACACTTATATGCAGTAGAATAGACAGATCTAGCGATGAAACAAAAAGATGCTTCACATGGGATATGAGAGAAATGCTAATGACCTGCTATGATAACTCTATGTTATGTGAATGTTAGCTTGTTGGAACATCATTACTGCTGAGTGTTTAATAAGTATTGAAGGCCCACAAGGCCTAATCTTATGCAATAACATGAAGAGATATACATGTGTATATGCATACACATAACATAGAGCATTCAATATACCGCTATAAACTATGCTGGAAGAGATTTATGATGTTTATATACTCCACCACTAAGGTTTGCTACATATTGAAAATATCCCCTTATCCTTCAAACCTCTTGGATGTTCAAAAACAATCTAAAAGAGATAAAGAGTGCTCCAGGTCCATCATCTATCAGGGTTCCACAGAGGTATCAGAGTACTCCTGAATCTCCTGTTTTGTACTGGTGGCAGTCAAAGTGCAGACCCTCTTGGATCAGTATGTTCTTTCAAACTCACTTCCAATGATGCTGTTTTTCTTTTGTCTTTGAATCTTGATTTGAATCTGAGTTATATTTCATTTTGGAGTGTTATATATTACAGAAAAACTCCTTATGGAATTCCCCTGAAGAAAGGACTCTTTACAGGTCCTGAAACGCGTCGGAAACAGTACCAGGAGAATATTTCCATATGATCCAGTTCTGCTATTGTTTTTATCAATCTTGTTATATGGTGATGTATGCACCAAATTTTTAACATTACTAAAAAAATTTTCATACTACTATAATTTAATTGTTTATCAGTTGCCTTAAAAGTCCCCTGTGTATATTGGGAGGGGGTACCTCTCCTCTATGATGGATGGTACAGGGGACTGCTTTGCTGATCAAGATGGCAACTCCCCTGGAATATGTGGAATACGTAGGATGTAAGGCACGCTGAATCTAGGAGCCCTGCAAAGTCAGTACCCTGTTCCCATCCAAATGTGTCTCTTGCAGGAAGACTATATGAGATGTAAGTGGTTTTAGATATTGGAACATCAAGGCTCTACGGAATCTGTCGTTAAAGCCTCAGACATTCCAAGACACCAAATTAAATGTAGACCCCGCCATACAGAGACATTATAAAAATATAGAGCACGGAACATCACATTATTAGAAATTTGAACGACCAGTGACCCCTTAAGGCCTCCTGTAGATTATAACTCATATGTAACCAAGAGCCCAGTATGAAACATTGCACAAGCCATTGAACGATTGTCTCCAGTCCCATGTAACTCCCTGCTGCTTTCAGGCCATCCAGCCCAGGCTCACAAACCATCGATTCAGTTGCTGGACTCCATAGGTGTATCAAAAAAACGGACAATGCCCTGTTGGGAACTCTCAGTCGACTGGGGGAAAGCATACTATACTTTATGTTTTTGTCATGGAGGCAACATCTCACCTCATTGAAGGACCTGTGGCTTTTCTAGACTTCCACCGAGAAATCCGGGAACAGCATTGCCCTGGTATTTTCAAAGGGCAATTCAGGATGTTTCCTTGCCTCCGCCAGGATCCGATTCCTGTCCCAAAAATTCAAGAACTGCACCAGTAAAGATTGCAGAGGTGCGCCCTCCGGGTGAGTGCCAGTAGGCACCCTGTGTGCCCTTTCAACATTATAAGTAGGCGGCATCTCAGGCAGGTTCAGCAGTAGTTTGAACAGAGTTTTCAGAAAAAATAGCAGGGCGAGTGCCCTCTGTGCCTTCTGGCAGGCCCACGACGCGTATGTTATTGCATCTCTGCTTGTTCTCCACTTTGTGCACCAGGGAACTCACAAGCGATTGCAACTCTGTAATTTGTGAAGCCTGAGTGCCCTGCTGATTGTCCACCGTACCAATCCAATCCTCGGCCTCTGTGAGCCTCCCCCATATTTTATCGAGATCATGATGGATCAGGGTGCACTCAGATGTTAGGTGGTCAATGCGGACCATCATCATGGCTTTAAATTCCCCTATAGCTGCCATAATCGGCTTTGTAATAGTGTCTGGTGCCGCTTCCAGGAGTTTGGGAGAGAGCGGGGCCTCTAGAGCAGAGAAGGAGGATGCCATGTCTGAAGATGTCGCCACTGGGCTCTGCGCCATCCCCTGGCCACGCTGTGTTCTGGATACCTGCACACTAGGACTTCGGGTCTTTGTAAGACTTTCCTCTACCTTTAGCCGACATAATAGCCACCACAGGGGGATCCCGGGTGCTTAGAGGAGCAGATAGAAGTCTAGATGACATAAATCTGGTGCGTAATCAGGGTGGATTGAATGGATTAACAAGGAGCTAATTTTGAGCTGCTTTGAGTTACATTTTTGCCATTGCTTTGATTTTGGATGCTTCTACTATGACACTTAAGTAACAGTGATTTATACACCAGTAGTAAGCTGTGGTGTGGGGATTTGTAGTTACATACCCTTCAGTTCTACTGAGTTGTCCAGCTATGCAGACAGAAGGATTAAATTGAAATATATAACTTTGTTAGTACCAGACATGAGAATGGAGTTAAAGTGGGGCCATAACTTCAGTTTTGGAGATTTATACGCAACAGTTGATGCAACTGTTATTTGCTTGCCATGTGGGATATATGCTTTTGAGCAGTAGTAACAATATACAGCTATAGTCATCTTGGAGTTATAATTTACATGCAAACTATATAACTCAACCTACTTAGAGCTGAGTAAGTTGATATTGCATCCCTTTGTGACTATCGATTTATGTATGGTTTAAGTAGAATAAATGTCATGCAGAATTATTAATTGATCAAGGAGCACTAATACTACCTCTGGATGGATAATCAATAATTCCCATATTGTCAAAGTGATTTGATACAACTACAGAACCCGACATAACAACAGTTGTCTTTGCAAGGATTTGAAAATCTACTTGGATAACAGATATTCCAATGAGGACAAGGTAGATATTGTAGGAGGTGCTAATGATTTAAGATCCTTATATACACTCAGATATACAGTATATGTATGCAGATTGTGTTTTGAACCAAGTTACAATTTGTTTTACAAAGTGTTTTATTGTTTTTTCAAGTTTTACAATAAAGAAAAATGAACAGCAAGGAAAAGCACAGTGAAAAAGTGTATATAGTATGGCAAAGTAAGGCACATCTCAGTAGGGACTACGGTGTCACAATTGCATATACCAGTGCAGATAAACATAAATTACTACTAACAATGTACTTCAGAGCCAGGAAAACAATTTGGACAATTTCATGCTCCCAACTTTGTGGGAACAGTCTGGAGATGGCCCATTCCTGTTCCAACATGACTGTGCACCAGTGCACAAAGCAGGGTCTATAAAGACACGGGTGAGCCAGTTTGGGGTGGAGCAACTTGACTGGCCTGCACAGAGTTCTGACCTCAACCAGATAGAACACCTTTGGGATGAATCAGAGCCATAGTAGGCTGCGCAGCCTATTGCATTAGGGTGTGCACCTCCAAACCAAAGCTCAAACACATGTGCGTATATATATATATATATATATATATATATATATATATATATATATATATATATATATATATATATATATATATATATATATATATATATATATATATATATATTACATATATTTATATTACATATACAATTAAAACTATATGAACCCAGGCTTGTCAGCAAGAAAGTGTGTATAAAAAAGTATGTAATTATATATAATTACATACTTTTTTGCTGACAAGCCAGGGTTCATATAGTTATAACTGTATATGTTATATATATATATATATATATATATATATATAATTTTTTGTGTAAAAATAAATATATAAGTTCAGGTTATATTCAAATCCTATTTAATGTACAGTTGTGCTTGGCAGCATCTGCCGACTGAATTCAACCCAAGAAAGTATGAATGTGCAATTAGCAGCCACATTTACCAGAAAATTACTTACTAATCCTCGAGACATGGGGGTCAATATTTATTCCCTGCAGGAGATGTGATGATATTTACACAGGATATGTAACTTATACCCTCTAATTAGGCCCCTGTAAGGCTATTACTACAATAGGATGCCATTAAGTTAACACAGCTGTACTATGGGTAGATTACCCATGACATCCTGGACTTCAGGTACAGAACATTGCACAGTGACTGGGAACCAAAGAGCATGTTGGCTTACATTCATGTGATGAGAAGAACATCCCTGAACATGTGAACAGTGATATACACTTCTTACTAGCTGTTCAATACAACAAATTAAAGAATTCAGAGGATAGATGAAAAGCACTACACCCCCCTCTGTCCCTGCCTGCTGCAGAGCTGCGCACACACATGCTGCTAAAGTCTGTGCCCCCAACTCCCCCCTTACCAGTGACATTTCCTGAGTCCCAGCGCATCCTCCTCACCTCAGGTTGTTGCGTTGTCAGCACCGCAGGGCGGAAGCTGGGAGGCTGGGCACTCGGAGGCAGAGCAGGGAGGAAAAAGCTACCTCCTCCTCCTCTGCCTAGGACGGTCCTGGCCAATACTTTTCTCGGACAAAGGGCAGTGGTGGACTGGAAGCCCCGCGGTGGCAGCGAGCAGGTCTTGTGACAGTGGGGTTAATCCAGCCCCGATGCTAACTCTATAGTTGTGGCTATAGTATCCCTAACAGCAGGCGGTGGAGTGATATTCAGCTGTCAGGGATGCAGTAGCCAGAACTATAGAAGTAGCATCAGAAAATGCGGCCGCTTGCCTGCTCCCTCCGTGTTCAGTGCCTGCACTCACAGGAGTTATACAGCCAAATAAAAAACAGTCCCACTTGCATAGTCGCAGGGTTCCCATTGTACATCAGCAGAGGTGCCAGAATGGAGATCCTGCCAGCAAAAAAGCCCAGGCACACCCGGCACACCCCGTGTGCATGCCTATGATCAGAGCGGAGACTGCGAGCCAGGCCTTCTCGTCCACATCAGTGCCTGACCTCACAAATGCGCGTCTGGGAGAATGGTCAAACATTCCTATAGACACACTCCTAAACCTTGTGGACAGCCTTCCCAGAAGAGTTGAAGCTTTTATAGCTGCAAAGGGTGGGCCAACTCAATATTGAGCCCTACGGACTAAGACTGGCATGCCACTAAAGTTAATGTGCGTGTAAAGGCAGGTGTCCCAATAGTTTGGACAATATATTGTACTTTAATCTTACAGCAATTAAATAACTGAAACATCAGCTTGACCTATAACAGAATGCTAATTGTATAAAGTAGTCTGTTATTTTACTCTGATTTGCCCAGATAATAGCATAGGAACAATACATATGACCCCTTTCACACTGGAGGGGTTTTTCTGGTGTTTTAGCGCTAAAAATAGCGCCTGTAAAGCGCCTGAAAAAAGCCTCATCTGCAATCCCAGTGTGAAAGCACAAAGGCTTTCACACTGGGGCACTGCGCTGGCAGGACATCAAAAAAAGTCCTGCAAGCAGCTTCTTTGATGCGCTTTAGGAGTGGCGCTTTGTGGGCACTTTTAACCCTTTATTCGGCCGCTAGCGGGGGTTAAAAGCGCCTGCAAAGCGCCGCAAAAATGACAGTAAAGCGCTGCTAAAACTAGCGGCTCTTTACCACCGATGCCCGGGTGCTGGCAGTGTGAAAGGGCTCTAAAGATTATGCAGGACTGTGCATGCTCTAACAGCTGCAATAAAGAGAACTCCATCTATGGCTCAGTGTTAAACCTTATCTGTACAAACAAATCTGGCCTGGGGTGGAATTTACCCTCTTGGCCTCCTTTCCAGCCCCCTGACACCTTTTGTGTGATATAATTGGATAACATGAATCATGGTGCCATGTGATGGCCTTTAATAAAATGCTAACCTATAGTTAATGCCCACACTGAGAAAGATGGCAGTCCCATTGATAAATGGCCATCACTATTTGGCACATTTATTACTAAAGTCAGTGCCTGGCTTGGTTCATTTGCTCCCTTGATTACTCAGTATTAATCCAAGGATACAAGAACTGTACCAATAAAAGGTTTCCCTTTTAGCAGATACAGATGTGGTTTAAAGATGACGGACGTATACCTCAAACTACAGATGACCCGTGGTTTCAGAGCATCTGTTTCCTAAACAACACTTGAAAGAGCTTTTTTTTTTTTTTTTTTAAATCAGGGCTGTGACATTCATGAGCTAAGAACCTGGTGATCATTACCGTTCTCATGGGGTTAAAGGTCTGGGTGCCTTCTGTATTTCCAACAGGTATTTGCCATTTGATCAGGGCCAGCTCTATGCCTCCGGGAGGGTGGGTACCTATTGATGTGCCGGGGCTGTATGGATGCACCATGTTGCTCCATGTCTACCTTAAGTCAATTAAATTCCTCCTTCATTTTACTTCTCTGGGGGGTAAAATTCAGAGAAGTGGTAACTCTGTGCAGCTGGATTGCATTATATTGGAAGTCAGCAGTTATTACAATATCCATCTAAAATCCAGCATCAAAGGAATGCTACATCAGCTTTTCAAATGCGGGCAGCTGCTTGAAACGCAGGGCGATTGATTACTTTTTTCTTTCCATTATATAACACGTCCCAGGGCTGTACTTTAAGCTTTTCATTTCATGACATTATTTATTCACTATGGCTTGATATATTTGCTTAAATGGTCATTATCTCTTAATAATGGCTATACCGTGGTCATGGAGATATTTCTTCAATGCTGCATTGCACTCTGCTACATTCATCAAATTAGTCTTATTACTTGACAAGTACAAGTCTGCTTATATAGTAGAGCTGGCAGGTGCCCAGGGCTCAGCAGGGTAAGTGTTGAGAAATAATATGTATGTATGTACAGGTGCACTTTACCTCAAAGCTGGATATGGCCAGACAGGGCAATAAGCAGCATTTTGACCACCTCCTGATCCTGAATTTCAGACATCCCAGTTGGAAATGATATAGAAATCTGGGGCCAGCTAAAATATTTCAGGATTGTCCAATATAAATTTGACATCCAGACATCCAAGTGATTTTGATGATGCCCAGAATATGTAGGGGATAACCTTTATCCTGGCTGAAATGCCCTCATAGAGATGTCCTCGAGATGTAGAGTGACTTTATTCCAGGGGTTTTTATTATGTAGGAGTACGCCACAGGGTCACGTGGCTTCATCAAGGGGATTCCCCCCTTGATGAAGCCATGTGACCCTCTGGCGTAATACGTAGGGGATTTGCTTGATGACGTCACGGCAAGTCAGTGTGGTAAGTATACCGGCGAGGATACTGTACATTGGCAATTCTGTACATACTGTGCACTTTGCATGCTAGGCATAGTTTGGTGCGCTGGTAGCACCCTAAACAAGTGAGTGTATACCTGGAAGTTTTTTATGATAAATAAATAATTTTAAGGATAAAGCACTATGTTTGGTGGTTTGCCTTTCCTTGTATGGTTGATTGAAGACACCCAGGGATTACGCATCAGCTTAAAGAAGAAGTACAGCCACAGCTCGTTTGGTTGTACGTCATCTGTGAATCACAGGAGTGCAGTTCATTCTGCACTTAAGTGACGTTTTCAACAGACAGTGGCCTGAAGCTGATGGCTGACGTCACAGTGCCGGTCTAGGCTCGGGCAAGATCACGACCATATCGTTGGGATCCACCCACATGCCTGGACCAGCACCCGGCTCAGCCTCTCAGAGAGCCACTGAGAGCCTGAGCCAGCAGCTCCCCCCCCTCTACAGCCCAGCAATCCAGTGAGCACGGGTGGGGGGGCAGAGCAGAGAGCTGGTGACTGACATTCCTTTTATTTACATCTCTCCTATATTGGCTCCTCTTTTTCATGGGTTTTCACACCTATGCGATCCAATTCCTGCACTATTTGACAGTTCGCACTGCGATCTGTGAACCGATCTAGGGGTGTCATTAACTTTACATTGACACCCCCAACGGTTCACAGATGTCAGTTTGAACCAGTGTGCAGTTCAGATGCAATGTGGGAGCTGGCACTGAATTGCAGGGTTTCCCGCATCGCACCAGTGTGAACCGGAACTGAGAGCAGGAGGAGTGGACAGAAGGGGGTTATAAAAAGGAAGGCTCAGGAAGTGAAAGGGAGGAGTTGACGAGAGCTACCAACTGGAGAGCTGTTGCTGTGTAGAGGTGCTGTTCATGACTCGCAGAAGGAAGAAGGAGCCAGCAAGCAGATTGCATGCTGAGAACTACTGTAAACCCTACACTGACTGCGTTAGTTAGATGAGTTAGATGAAACCTGCACAGTTGGCTTCTCCAGTGCTAGTCTGATTGGCCAACCAGTGATCCCAGCTGCCCAGGCCTGCTGCAGGATCAAAAGAGGGCCCCACTGCTATGGTACACATTATCTTTCCTGCCAGACAGATAAAATGCATCAAAGGGGGACCCCTCCAATGTCACGGCTGGTCGCAGTAAACAAGCTCCCCAAGGGCGAGTGGTGAGAGGGTCAAGATGGAATACTGACACTGTTTATATTGTTCACTTGCAAGAAGTTGATGATCTTTTTCCCAAGATACTATACACAACTGCCCTGGCATTGTGCTGCTGGTGAATTAGGCCCAACATGGCCACTTTTGCCTGCTGAAATCATCTCTTACAAAACCCCTATCCGTTTCAGCCCGATCTATCAGGTGCAAGATTGCAACTATTGACATCATAGACATACCTCATTCATGCGTGCCAACATCTTTAAGGGCCCCAACTTAGTTAGGCAGAAAATGAATGCTAAGGATTGTATCCAGGTTACTTTATCCTGAGGGCAGATCCATATTTGACATTGATTCATTTACCACAGGCCTAAGCTTGGTCTCTCATTGTGAGGGCTCCCAAGTAGCCTAAACCATACCCAGGTTTGTTACTCATTGATGTCGCTTGCTGCAGCTCATCTTATGATGAGAGCTACAGTTTACACTATTAGGGTCATAGTATATCCTAAAGTTTAAAATCACTGCAAGAAACTCTGCAGATCTGGTTGTGTTTCCATTACTAAGCTTTACTGTACGTTGGTTGACTTTAACTTGCCAATACATACTGTTAATTTCCATAGAGCTGTGAGTCTAATTCTTGTGTACTCATTAAAGCTCAAAGAAAGACATACTGGTGGTGTCAGTGAGGTTGAGGCCTTAAACAGGACTTGAATAGGAGCAGGGGACCCAAATCAACCAGTGGCTGCTGCAGGGGTAGCGCTAGACTCTTTGTATGCCCTTTTCCTGAGCCATTATAAGATCTCTGTACACATTCTGCTGATTTCTGTATCAACAGACTGTTATTTTCTGTTGTCACTTGAGCACAATTTCCAACTTGCATGCAATACTGTTTATGATGGAAACATTCACTAGCTTATTGAGCAAGCACATAATTCCCATCAGATTTATAAAAGCAAAATATTTGTCTGCTTCACAGGTCTCAAGATATTATCAGGGTTTCCTTGTCTTCCTGCTTATATTGGTCCTTATTCAAAGTGTCATTTCCTTTTTACATTTTTTGTGAAGTCTTACAAAGACTCCATTCTCGTACTGCCATTTATTTTTCAATTATTATTCCATATTGATTTTCTTTATTTCACCTTATGGCAGTGATAAAACACTTTCAATTTTATATTTGTGTGTACTGTGTAATCAAGGTTTTAAAGTGTAGATGTGGAGCAGAGGAGACTGCACAGCTGAGATTGTGGTGTATCAGGTCGGGTCGAAACTGGCTTAGGTGCAAGAAAAGGGACTACAAAAATAAAATTTATCATACACCTGTAGATTTTAGTTTGAAATCTCTTGTTTTTGGAATGTTTATTTGATTGTCTAAGAGTTAAATGTGTCAAATCGACATCCGCCTTACAGCCAACTCCCGAGGAAGCAGTGTGAGTGGCTGAGAAACACTTTGAGAGATTTCCCCCCTAAAATATCAGCCAAAAATACAGAAAAAACACATGATACAAATGTTATAAACTGAGCTGCAGTTCAGTGAGTAAAAGTCCCTACCAACCAACAATAATTCTGGCTCCCACAGACTGGCTACAGTATGTGCTCATGTGGTACACAGATTAGTGCTGTCAATTTAAGAAGGTGCTCCTAATGACAACTCGTTATTTGTGTATAAAAAAATCCTACCATACCCCAGTTGAAGTCCATTAGGATGAAATGCATCGGGTTATAGAGAGCCTGCTCCATACATTGCGCTCATTGGAATTCACAGTGATCACTTTGATTTTATTGTACACATCAGCCTTAATGTTGGTACCTTTGTTTTTTTAAATAAATCCATCCATTTTTGATCTACACTATGTGGAGGCCCTTTTTTTCCTTTTTTCTATGATCTTACCCATCATCATTAGCTGGACGAAATGTTGGCTCATTGCATTTGGATTTCCAGTGACGGTTCACCAGAGTTCTTGTCTCTATTTTCAAGCTTGTCTGACTCACTGCTGCTGGCATGAGTGTCCTTTGGTAAGAGTACCTATCCCTACCCCTGGGTGGTGGATGCACTATCCCTGGTGATCCTGTAACAGACGATTATCCTTCACTGTCTTCATTGAACAGACTTTTTCTCAGATTTTTACATCCATTTATCCACTTTTGCACAGTTTGTCTTATGAACTTTTATTGCTGATGTTGGAGGACATTCCACCTTTAGCAGAGTCTCATGGGTCATCGATTTGCTTATGTTTATTTTTAGTGTCACCACTCACCAGCAATTTTTATTGCATTTATATATGTTCAGCACTTATGCACTTTAATATTGGTACCTATTTACCTTGTATTCACATGTTTTTTTAGTTCAATTCTTATCGAACCGTATTGTATTGTAGAGCTGCACTTTTTTTCACAGAATCTCTTTCTTCCATTCAAACCTCACCTTCATAGGCAAGACCAAAGAGCTGTCAAAGGATGTCAGGGACAAGATTGTAGACCTGCACAAGGCTGGAATGGGCTACAAGACCATCAGCAAGAAGCTTGGTGAGAAGGAGACAACTGTTGGAGCGATTATTCGCAAATGGAAGGAATACAAAATAACCATCAATCACCCTCGGTCTGGAGCTCCATGCAAGATTTCACCTCATGGAATAAGGATGATCATGATAAAAGTGAGGGCTCAGCCTAGAACTACACAGGAGGAGCTTGTGAATGATCTCAAGGCAATTGAGACCACAGTCCCCAAACAAATCATTGGTAACACAATGCACTGCCATGGATTGAAATCCTGCAACTCCTGCAAGATCCCCTCCTCAAGAAGGCACATGTACAGGCCCATCTGAAGTTTTGCGAATGAACATCTAAATGATTCAGAGAAGGATTGAAAGAAGGTGTTGTGGTCAGATGAGACAAAATGTGAGCTCTTTGGTATTAACTCTACTCGCGGAGGAAGAAAAATTCTGACTATGACCCTAAGGACACCATCCCCACAATCAAGCACGGAAGTGGAAACACGATGCTTTGGGGCTGTTTCTCTGCTAAAGGTGCAGACCGATTTCGCCGCATTAAGGGGCCAAAGTAAGGGGCCATGTATTGTAAAATCTTGGATGAGAACCTTCTTCCCTCAGTCAGAACACGGAAGATGGGTCGTGGATGGGTCTTCCAGCATGACAATGACCCAAAACATACCACCAAGGCAACAAAGGAGTAGCTCAAGAAGAAGCACATTAAGGTCATGGAGTGGCGTAGCCAGTCTGCAAACCCTAATCTTATAGAACATTTATGGAGGGAGCTGGAACTTTAGTTGCCAAGCAACAGCCAAGAAATTGTAAGGATTTTGAGAAGATTTGTAAAGAAGAGTGGACCGAAATTCCTCCTGAGATGTAGAACATTTATGGAGGGAGCTGAAACTTTAGTTGCCAAGCAACAGCCAAGAAATCTTAAGGATTTTGAGAAGATTTGTAAAGAAGAGTGGACCGAAATTCCTCCTGAGATGTGTGCAAACCTCGTCACTAGCTTCACTGTCTTACCTCTGTACTTCCCAACAAGGGTTTCTCCACCTAAGTCATTTTTTGCTTGGGGATCAAATACTTATTTTACTCACTGAACATATATATATATATACATATATATATATATATATATATATATATATATATATAAAACCTCGTATATAAAGTAGTGTACTGTATTTTCGGTGTGAATCTTTCATAAAAGTATTTTTTTAAAAAGGATTAAATACAGTTGCAATTAGCATACAGATATGTCAGAAACAACAACAAAAGAGACAAATGACAATAATGCACATATATATCCTGATAGTCATGGCACATGCTGAACACTGAAATCATGTCTCGAGACTTACAATAAAAACTGTGTATTCCAGGAAGAAGGCATTAGAAACAGGAGTTGACCTTTTATACCTGACTAACGGTAACTATTGGGAGGACTCCTCTGGGAGCTCATTCTACATGCATGTGCAGCGGCAGGGTCATTATTTGATGTTTATCTAAGAATATCAGAAAGGGCAGCTTACATGGAGTCTCCCATCAGCAAAGCCAAATATTGCTTTCTAGTGAGCACTATGTAGACCAGAAGGTGAAGGCATAAATAGAAAGAGAGAACAAGAGAAAAAAACACAAAGAGGACGGGAAGAGCAGCCATGGAAGGGAAAGAAGGGGGTGGGCTAATAAGGTGACAGGGAAGGGGGAAGGGGCTCAACAATCTCCAACAGTCCTCCAGAGAGAATCACTGAGTGCCTAAGAGGCTCAAAGGACTCATGAGTTATTCGGAAGAGCTTGGTATTCAGGAGTGGATGTGACCTCATTCCAATAAAGCCAAATTTTACAGAAATGCTCCCCTTCATGATCCAATGTGGCAATGTTGTTTTTCTACATAAAATAAATTTTTGATGTGGTTTTGAAAATGTTTACTTGAGAAGGCTTTAAGACCGTTCTAGGATCCATAGTCCTAGAAAGCCTTTTTAGTTTGTGTTGCTTTCATATTTTGAAGGAATATCCATGGGAACAAAATTCTAAACACAAACATAAGTGAAAATTCTAGATGATGAAAGTTCTCCTTTAATTCATGCATGTTGGTGGGGAAATTCAATATCCTGCTGCTAAAGCGTGACCATTGCACTTTCAGCCATATATCTATCATATCTCTCAGCATGGTTTTTGAGCCCAGCTGAGCTGGCTGACTGCCTGTACTTCATGACATCATGTCTTGTCTGCCACTGTAGGCTTCCCCTGCAGTCTTATTTACTACCAGTGCACAACAATGCTCTGTGGACTGTTATCATTCCTTGCTGTAAGTGATGAGGAGTAATGCTTCGTACAGCTAAAAAGCTTACCAGGCAAACCTTGCTCCCCATGCTTTATACGACTTTATACAAGTTAATATGTTTAATATGGACAAACACACTTTAATTTACATTCCACATACATAAAACAGGACATCCTTTAACATTCATAGAGCACATTGATAAAGTTTATAGTGCACTAAAAGTCAGTGATGGTCAGAGTGCATGCAGTTTTATTAAATGGAGAGGTCAAGCAACCAACTGAAGCCAGAAAATCTGTTTATCTTCAAACTCCAACTAACATGTGGCTAATAAAGGTGGAGATAAAAAGGGGATTTTTAACATTTCATTACAAGAAAAAGTACCAGAAAATCATAAAACAGATTTGCACTCTTGGAAAAAGTTTCTTTATAGCAATCATCACCCTTGCTGTGAAAAAAAGTAAAAGGGCAGATGGATTTCCTTTAGTCTTTAGTTCTTCCAATTCAAAAAACTTTTCAGTGCAGATCATGCGACCAATACTAAATGCTCTCTGACAAATGGACTTGAAGGACTGATAGAGCCTTTCAATCGACAGCTCCATACTTTTGTCATGTGACCAATGCAAACCTGCTGATTGGCTGAGTATGGTAGAACAATAGTCTTGTGCGGCCTATAAGCAAAGACCAAATCCAATGCCTTGGCAATAGTCACATGGCTAGTGTTAGAGCATTTAAAGGATAACCGTAAAAGAAAAAAATATTTATATAGGTTGTACCATTGTGTAAAATAAATACCAATATTATTCATAAGATAAATGTAAGGTAAAATCTCAACAAAGTTTCATACTGAATTTTGTACAGAAAGAAACACACACCTATACACACCTATACAATGTGTACACACATATTTATACACAATATCCAATCTGAACACAAATCAATGATGCCAAGTTGTGGCCCCCTCTCCCAGACTGTGTAATCCTTCCCTTGTAATTTGCAGAACTGAGTTGTCATTTTGACATCTCTGTCCTGCACAGTGCAGGAAATGGCCATCCTGAAGCAAGAAAGACATTGCCCCTGGTTATGTGTCTCCCGAAAAAGTCACAATGGAGGAGTCACTCTTTCACAAGTTCATACTCATAATTCCCAAATATTTGATCATTCTACATCAGGGGTGCTCAACCTGTTGCCCTCCAGCTGTTGCGGAACTACAAATCCCATGAAGCATTGCAAGGCTGGCAATTTCATGCATGACTCCCAAATACCGAGGTATGATGGGGCTTGTAGTTCTGCAACAGCTGGAGGGCCCCATGTTCTACATCATGAAGAACCATAATAAGTAGGTGTGACTCTATCTATTACTGGAACTTGGAATTGTAATGGAAATATCCCATTACTGGAATTACTGAGATTTTTGTTACTAGGACCCTGGCACTGGTAGTTTTCAGTTCCACTGTTTTTTCCCTTCCGCTAAAGCATCCTCTTAACACTTAGCCTCGGTTCACACTGGGACGACTTGTCAGGCGATCTAGTCGCCTGACAAGTAGTGTCCCGTTCTCTGCAATGGAACTGTTCTAATCCGACTTAGAAAAAGGTTCCTGTACGACTTTGGGGGCGACTTGCATTGACTTCTATACAGAAGTCATTTTGCAAGTCGCCGCTGAGTCGTGTCCTGGGTCCCCTGAGGCAGTCACGCTGTAAGTCGTGCTGCCTCAGTGTGAACCGACCCTTAGGCTTTGTTCACACTGCCGCTACTTGGGATTCGACTTGTGAGACTCCAAGTTGCGTGACATGTGAAATTCCATGTTAGTCAATGAGAGCTGTCTTAATTAGCACTACTGAAGTTGCTTCGACTTTAGAAATGGTTCCTGTAATACTTCTTGGCAACTTCTATCCGACTTGTGCCCATAGACTTTAATGGAAGTCGCCTCCAAGTCAGATCCTCATCTATATTGATGTGATTTGGATCTGACTTTACAGGAAGATTACCCAGGGATTCCCCCTTGAAGTCGCTTCAAAGTCCTATCAAGTCGCAGCAAATCGCCAGGTAGTCGCCTGGCAAAGTCACACCGTGAGTCGTGCAACTTTCAGGTGACAGCAGTGTGAACCGAGCCTTACCCCTTTTTACCTAAGAATTAATATTTAACAATCCACTGAAACAAGACCTTAAAGTGTAAACATGAACTCAGCAAGTAAAGATTTTTTTATGTTAAAGGAAACATTCCAATACAGTATGTAAGGCCCCTTTCACACATGCGGACAGTATGTCCGTATTTCATCCATCCGTTTTCGGATGAAATACGGACATACATGCATCCCTATGGGATAGCGGGTGTCAGCGGATGTACATCCGCTGACACCCGATGTTGTCCGGCTCCGCTCTCGTCCGATTCTGCGGACGGAAGAAAATCCTATTTTTCTATCCGTCTGCAGAGCGGATCGGAGGAACACGGACAGACGGTCCGTGTTCCTCCGATCCCCCATAGGGGAGAGCGGAGATCTGACAGGGCGGTCCCTGCACAGTGTGCGGGTCCCGCCCTGTCATCTGCCTGCTCAGCTGGGGAAAGCGGAGCGATCCCCGCTGAGCAGCGGATAAACACGGGGCGGATCAACACGGATCCGTCCCGTATGAAAGGGGCCTTAATTGTGCCCTCAGAAATGTATCTTTTGAGTTGAATTCCTCCTGAAAAATAGCAGCACTCCTGGGCCTACAGCCTCACAGTTTTATACCTGTAGCATGAGAATTGAGGCAATGCTGCCTCTGACTCGTAGTCTCTGGAGATTTGGAGTGAGATGTGGTGATGTAAATACTGTCCCATTCTTCATCCTCTTTGATGGAGGCTCTGACAGGAAGAAGCAAAGCCCTGCCTCTACCAAGATGGCCTCCTCCACTCAGAGACACAGTGCAGACCACAGGCAATACTGTTGTCCTCTACCTGAATTTTTTGGGCACAGCTTCCAAAGTTCAGTTTCTCTTTCAAACATAACTTCCCTATCTCTAATAATAGTCTCTATAGCAGTGGTTCTCAACTCCTGTCCTCAGGACCCACTAACAGGCCAGGTTTGCAACGTAACTGAAATACATCACAGGTGATATCATTTGCTGCTCAGTGATTGCAGTATTCTAGTTTGCATCTCCCCAAGGTAATACTTAAAATCTGGCCTGTTAGGCTCGATTCACACTACTGCGACTTGGAATCCGACTTGTCAGACCCCAAGTCGCCCCAAGTCACTTGACATCAGAAATTGCATTCAAGTTAATGAGAGCCGTCTTAATGCACACTACTGCAGTCGCTCCGACTTCAGAAAAGGTTCCTGTACTACTTCAATCCGACTTCTAGGCGACTTGTACCCATTGATTTCAATGGAAGTCGCCTCCAAAGTCAGATCGTGTCTTAACTGAAGCAACAATACAGGAAGAGAAGATGGTTTTCTCAAGTAAACCCCTCCCTCCCCCCTCCCTCCCACAGAGCTGATTGTTGTTTGATTGGCCACTGGAAAGTCGCCTGTCCTGGAGGCGACTTGAAGTCGCCTTGTAAGTCGCCCCAAGTTGCGCTGTGGTGTCGCCCTCAGGTCGTGTCCAGGTCGCCTCGCAAAGTCGCGGCCAGAGTCGTGTTGCCCCTGTGTGAACCGAGCCTTAGTGTGTCCTGAGGACAGGAGCTGAGAACCACTGTTCTATAGGAATTAGTCCCATGCCAAAATCATGCAATACCAGTATGACAGAAGCACAAAAAAATGCCACATTTGAGAGATATAAGAACACATTACAACTAACTGTTAGCTGCACAAAACTGAAATAAAAGTTAGCCTTAAAAAGAAAAATTGAGTGAATAGTGAGAGAAATATGCAGGC
This sequence comes from Aquarana catesbeiana, assembly GCF_042186555.1. NCBI lineage: Eukaryota > Metazoa > Chordata > Amphibia > Anura > Ranidae > Aquarana > Aquarana catesbeiana. The sequence goes on along the minus strand of NC_133330.1, from coordinate 285,814,051 downwards.
TACCATTACTGTCCTCTGAAATGACTTGTGAAGCAATTCCATATAATATATAATTTTTTTGAATGAAAGTAAAGCTTTCCCTCAAAGCTGAATTCCAGGCAGATATAAAAACCATCACTATATGCAGTTAATACTATATTGATTAAAATAAATGGGTTGTAATTTTTTATCATTCTGTGCTGCTGTTGCAGTATAGGTCTAGGATCTTGTTATGCTGTTTGGCAGGGGCACCTTGATTACAAAAGTGTCTACAAAAAAACAAATGCATAAGTACAGTATACTGGATGTATTTCATCTGTGCACCAACTGATTGGCTCAAGTTCAGCTTTAAGCAAGAGTTTGAAATGACTTGATTGATTTCCGCTCTGCAGTGCTGGGAACGTGTCGTGGAAAGAAGTCACTTGCATGTCTAGAGAATCTGAACCTCATAAACCAAAGTATTTGTGCTATTTAAACCTGTTCCTCATAAATGGTCGGGTTTACAGAATACACATGGCTCAGAGCATTTGTCCACTGAATTGCCTATATACAGTATACACTGGCCATTTTGTCTTCCTGCCAAAAGTCTTTGTTTCCACATTCCAAAAGTGAGATTTCATTTGAATCCAAGGTTTTATCTTTTACACGTACATCACTTAGTAATCCTCTGTGTGAAAAATGACCACACACACATGCTACAAGGATGGGGAAACAATTAAAAGAGCTCAGAGAGTACTGTGTGAGTTCCCGTAAATTCTCTATGAACATAGACACATACAGAGAGTGCCAAGGAAAATGCAATGTACATAGGGGTGCTACCTGTTTGGGATTCACCCGGAAAGTCCAGGTTTTGAATCATGTGTCCAGGTTTCAGTCCCCCTGAAACCCGGACACATTATTCAGACAGGAATGTAGATTGGAACAGGGCCTGACAGAAGGGTGAGGGAGCACTATGCGCCCCACATTACTATTATGTTTGGAGTACCCAAAGGTGTCCCAGGTCTGTTATCCCATAGTGTACACAAAAAAAAAAAAATGTTGCTGTGCACCGCTAAAGTGTTCGGGTTTGGCTTGAAGAAAAAGTGGCAACCCTAAATGTACACAAAATGTTTAGTTTGCCTGTTGTGGGGTGCACCACTTGGAATATATACAGTACAGCCTTGTTCAAAGTAACAAAGAGAAATGCACAGTTAACTTTAGCAACCAATCAGAATTCACTTTTTAAGCTCTGTACAAAATAGATTCAAATTGGTTGATATGGGCATTGCTCTTTGTACTCTTTCTTTGCTCCTCGCACCTTTTTATTGAATTTTCATGATAATATTCCATACATATTTGGGTCTCCAGCAGGACATGACTTCTGTGTCTGACAACCAACAGCTGTGGATTTTGGATCGCTCACTGAGCTGGATGGGACTGACTGTAAATTATAATAGCAATGGGCAGGTAATGCTGCAGACCTGTCTATAGTCCTACATTAAGAATCACGTTCTGACAGAGCAAGTTCACCAATCTATATACTTACTATAGGTCGACGGATATATCGGCCCATATTTGGTGTTTTTTACTTAATCGGCATCGGCCGATTGTGCTGATAAAAAAGGCAGATTATAACTTCAGCCGGACTTGCAAATGACTTCTGTAATAGAAGTCAATACAAGTTGCCTGAAGTCTTCTGTGAAGGAACGACTTCTTTCCTCCTCTGAACAGCCTGCCAAATCTGATAAAAAGAACCTGAAGAGATACAATGTTTACACTTATGAATGAACTAAACTGTGTCAAAGTACCGCCCCCTTGCTCTCCCCCCCTTTGAATTTAACAGGGATGGAAACCTTACCGAGCCACAATTTCATTTAAAGTCCCGAGGGATGGAAGAACTGACCATACCAGGTCATGCCTTCATTTAAAGTCCCTAAAACCAGCTTCGCTATCAATACTAGAATCAGGGATGGAAGCACGTGGTAATGCTTAAACTTTCCAGCTTTTGTTATCCATCTTGCAACTAATTTTTTCTCCTGAATTGCCCTTGGAGATTTACCTTAATACTGTTTTATCCATAGTAACATTGTTATTAATTTATCGAATTGTAGTATCCCTCCTTTTTTACTCATAGTGTATCCGCTATTGTGTCTCGGTTCATTTATGGTGGTGGTGTGAGATTTGGTAGGGCTAGCTTGCCGTCTGGGTTTGTGTTATGTTCACCAAATGATGTTCTTGCTACCATGTGCTTCACTCAAAGTCCCACCCCCTTGCTTTCCCCCCCTTTAAACTGTGTAGAAGCTCTCATTTTAACCATTTAAAGACTAAATTTTTTCTGGCACTTGTTGCTTACAAGTAAAAATCCTGTATTTTCTGCTAGAAATTCACTTAGAACCCCCAAACATTATATATATATATATTTTTTTAGCAGAGACCATAGGGAATAAAATAGCGGTTGTTGCAATATTTTATGTCACACGGTATTTGCGCAGCGGTCTTTCCAACGCAATTTTTTTTTTAAAAATACACTAATGAATTAAAAAAAAAACCTAAGCAGTAAAGTTAGCCCATTTTTTTCGTCCAAAAGTTTTGATTACCTGTTTTTGTGTATTTGATATTTAAGATGTAGTTTTTTTTTTTTAAATCTAAATTATACATACAAGTGAACTGATTGGAGGTTTGTTTTGTTTAATAAATGTTTAAATGTAAAAAAAATTCTGTATCACTTATTACTTAAGGTTTCTTGCACACTGGAGCGGGCATGCGTTGACTGTAAAACGCTGCTAGTTTTAGCGCTATTCGGCTGCTAGCAGGGTGCTTATAACCCAGCTAGCGGCCGAGGAAGGGGTTAAATGCGCCCGTGAAGCACTGCTGCCGAAACGCTTTGCAGGCGCTTCAGCAGCGGTGCGCATTCATTTCAATGGGCAGGAGTGGTGGAGCAGCAGTATACACCGCTCCAAAGATGCTGCTTGTAGGACTTTTTTTTAACATCCTGCCAGCGCATCGCCTCAGTGTGAAAGCACTCGGGATATCACACTGAGACTGCAGGGGAGCCGTTTTGCAGGCACTTTACAGGCGCTACTTTTAACCCAAAAGCGCCTGAAAAACGCCCCATTGTGAAAGGGGTCTAACTGTTAGATTTTATGAGATGAGGGGAAAAAAAAAAAAAAATCAGCCTAATATATCGTCCCAAAAAAATCGTCATCATATATCGGCCATTGGCCACCGCGATTTCTAAATATCGGCATCGGCCAGAGAAAAACCCATATCGGTCGACCTCTAATACTACTGGGTGTATCACAGTTCCGGGACAGGGTCCTCTGGCACATGAGGCCAGGATCTCAAAGTGCATCCACCCTTCTGCTTTTTTATTTTTTCTACAAAAAAGGAAGGGAAAGGAGTTAAAAACAATTTGAGTTAACTAAAATCTTAACTACGCATTTTAGGGTTAAAAAAATTATTTTAGGTTCACTACATATTTCATTTGCTAAAAATGAACACAAATTTTGAATGCTTACATAAAAGAATTACAATTAGAAAAGACAAAAAAGAAATACTGATGGTAGAATGAAACAAAGGTGTTATTAAAGCGGACTTCCACCCAAAAATGGAACTTCCCCTTTTCGGTATCCTCCCCCCCTCCGGTGTCACATTTGGCACCTTTCAGGGGGGGAGGGGAGAGCAGATACCTGTATAATCCAGGTATCCACTTCCGGGCATAGATAGTTGCAATACCCGCGGATATCTATGCCATATCTGGCGCCTCCTCCATCCCCCCCGCTGTCTTCTGGGAGACGCACAGGTTCCAGAAGACAGCAGGCACCAGTGGGCTCGTGCAGCGCGACTCGCGCATGCGCAGTAGGGAACCAGGCTGTTGCTTAACTTCCTGATTCCCTTACCTGAAGATGGCGGCACCTCCACGTGAGAGCATAGGGACAGATTGATTTCAGGTGCCGAGATCGCGGGCGCCCTGGACAGGTAAGTGCCCTTAATTTAAAAGTCAGCAGCTGCAGTATTTGTAGCTGCTGACTTTAAAAAAAAAATTCTGCGGAACTCCGCTTTAACCAAGATTTACCCCCTTTTGTAACCAGATCATTTTTTGCAAACGGCACTACGTTACTTTAACTGTCAATTGCACAGTCATGCAACGCTGTACCCTAATGAAAATTGATGTCCTTTGTTTCTCACAAATAGAGCTTTCTTTTGGTGGTATTTGATCAACACTGCGCTATAAACAAAAAAGGACTGACAATTTTGAAGAAAAAAAAACATTAAGTTGTGATTTTTTTTTTCAGCCTGTAAACGCTCCTCCACAAATATGCCTGTAAAAGCCCAAATGTACATGGACACATAGGCTAACATAGAGTTGCTTCTACAGGCTGAAAGTAAAAATGCCAAATGCCTGCATAAGCAGAACTTTTGTAAGTCCAGTGTGCATAGAGGCCCAATTCATGAATGAAAGCCACAAACATCATTTTAATTTCTAAAGGAAAGCTGAGCAAGACCCAAGCTGTCAATAGTTAAATGCCGCTCTCGCTGTGTAAAGCTGGCCATACATGGATCGAAATTTGGGACTGGCTAAATTTTGATCCATGTATGGGCAGGCTGGTTGTACACAAGTCAATCTATGGATCGACTTGTGTACAACCAGCCTGTCTGGCTTTTCCTGAACAATTAGTGCCCCTGGCTATAGCCGGCAACACTGATCATTGAGTTCTGAAGGCGGGTTAGGATATGGATCAGTGGGAATGATTTCCCCAATTGAAAGAGAGTGCACATGTGCATTGAGACCCCATTCATTCCTATGGGTAGACTGTGCTCATGATGGCCACCAGTGGAGGAAAGATCCCTGGATTTAGAAGGAAAGTAAATGGTATTCTAGGTGTGAGATTTGATAAAATACACTATGTCATCAGCTAAACATAACCAATTGGTTTCCCAGAAGAGTTGAATCTGTTATAGCTGCAAATGGTGGGCCAACTCAATATTGAACCCTACGGACTAAGACTGGAATGTCATTAAAGTTCATGTGCATGTAAAGGCAGGCGTCCCAATACTTTTGTATATATAGTGTATATCTTCACTTGTCCTTTACAGTCCATGTATATGTATGGTGACTGGCGTTTTTCTGCACCAGATTAATGCCGCATACACATGATCGGAATTTTGGTCAGAAAAAGGTATGATGGCTTTTCCAACAGGATTCCGCTCAAGCTTGTCTTGCATACACACGGTCACACCAAATTCCGACTGTGCAGAATGCGGTGACGTTCAGCATGTATGACAGGACTAGAAAAAGGAAGTTCAATAGCCAGTGTGCCACCCTTTGGGCTCATTCTGCTAATCTCGTGTTAGTAGAAGTTTGGTGAGAGACGATTCGTACTTTTCAGCTTTCGTGCTTTTCAGTCCGTTACTGCTGTTCAGTTTGTGCTTGTGGGTTTGTATCTGGTTTTCAGTGTGTGTAGTCAGTTCGTATCTGTTTTTCAGTGCGTTCTTGTCCGCTCGTTTCTGATTTTCAGCTCGCTTTTCACAGGACTTGCTGTTCTTCAGTGTGTTCTGTTAGTTTGTTCTGACCAGCCGACCGTTTTGAAGCCATGTTGCTGGTATATGCTCATCGTAGAGTTCGTGGTATGCGAGGGCTTGGTGTTGGGGTTCTTGCTTTGACCCAAGCCTGGTCCATGAACAGGGTGGGGAGGAATTCATGGACCAAGAATTGGTTACTCCAGCGTGACCAATTCTCTCATATGCCTTTGCTGCATGAGATCCAGGAGAATAATCCTGATAACTTCAGGAATTTTCTCCGGTTGAGGGGCCCTGTTTTTCACCGTCTGTTGGCTTTGCTGTCCTCTTATATTACGAAGCAGGACACCTGCATGCGGCAAGCCATCACTCTAGAGCAGAGGCTAGTCGCCACGTTGCGGTACTTGGCGACGGGGAGAAGTCTACAGGACCCCAAGTTTTCTACAGGCATCTCTCCCCAGGCTCTGGGGATTATTATCCCAGAGACCTGTTCTGCCATCATTCAGGTCCTGCAGAAGGACTATATTAGGGTAGGTTTTCTCCTTTAACATCACATGTATTTAATGTATGCTAATGTTTTGTATTTCTTTCATCATTCCCTAATTACCATGATTGTAATATGCTGTGAATGTCCCCTTTGTCCTCATGCATGCTGTAAGTTTTTAATGCTGCTTTTTTGTCCTTCATGCATATTTGCCTTCACTAACCTCCTCAGCATGCTATCCTGGGCCTATACACACCTAGCCTAGTCACTTAACAATGTATTTTGTCAGCTCCATATTAGTGCTTCACCCTAAACACCCCCTAAAATGTGTACAAATGTTATTTTTGTCCTTAAATTCCGGCAGAGTGCAAGAGGCTTTTTTTGGCTCCCAAACTCATTTAGAACCCCCACCCTAAACTTCTTCCAATGGGCCATCAGAGGGGGTGAGGAATCTGATAAGTGGACCTTTTATCTTTTTGTCTTTAAATACTCCTTAAAATAAATGTTATACTGATGTTGGCCAAGAATGTTTGTGTCTAATCTGCTTGCAATGTTACCTGCAAAAGTACTAATTTGTTTTTTTCTGGTTTGACTCCACAGTTTCCTTCAACGCCACAGGAATGGCAGACTGTGGCATCCCAGTTTGCCGAGCGTTGAGACTTTCCCAATTGTGGAGGGGCAATCGATGGGAAACACGTCCACATCGTCCCACCACCCCATTTGGGGTCATACTATTTTAATTATATTTATATTTCAATAGTATCGTGTTGATGGCCGTGGTCTCAGCGACATACGAGTTTCTCTATTTGGACATGGGGAAGAATGGCCGGATGTCGGATGGTGGAGTCTTTGCCCAGACCAATGTCTCCAGAGTGGTGGCTTGGGGAAGAAAACGTTGAAGGACTCCCATTTGGTCTGGGTGATCACATAATGAGGCCCTTCCCCCAGAGGACCCTCATCCCGGAGAAGAGGGTTTTTAATTTCCGGCTGGCCAGAGCCAGAAGAGTCGTGGAGAATACCTTTGGGATAATGGCCAGCCCGTTCCGCCTATTTCTAACGGCAATAAATATGGCGGAGTACAAACTTAACCACATTGTGTTATCATGCTGCATACTGCACAACTTTTTAAAGCGAAATTCTCCTAATGATGTTGCCTCAGTTGGGCCTGAGGTCGGACTTGAAACAACACTGACAGCCCTGGAAGCTGGCCGTCCTGGCTTGCCCCCTCAAAGCGCCCGCGAAGTGCGTCAAAAATATGTTGATTATTTTACGGGTAGGGGGGCCATTGCTATGCCAGCAAATTTTGAAATATTTTCAAAATAAAAGAAAATGATATGATAAAATCTTGAATTTGATTTACTGCTTGTGTTTCTTTTATCTGTCTCCTAGGTTCTCCTAGTGCACTTGTAGTGCCAAGTGGTTTTTCCATTATTTAAATAACACCCATTGTCACTGTAAAACACCAAGTTAATACAAAAAATGGTATTGAGCATTGAAAGAAGAAGCCACACATTGTTGAGTATAAAACCTTTTACTCCGTGCACATGCACATGTGCGTTATAAAACCTTTTTTAGTAAAAAAAATAACATCTTGGTTTTATAAATTTTTACCTTGAAATTTTTTTTTTTTTACATAAACAGGCATGTTTCAAAAGATAACATACACAACTCAAGAACTTACAAAGTTCAACATTGAAAAAATGAAGGCAATATCAGACATTATAGTGTTAAAAATGTGTTGAAAAGCCAAATTTAGAAGATGCATACAAATTGGGAGTCAAAATGGGGATTTCCCTCCTGATCCCATGCCTAATGTCAACATGTGCTATCTCCCATCATGGGGGTGCAACCCCTTCCTCTCACCAGGCCCGGATTTACTCCCTTTGCCGCCCCAAGGCCGGGTCTTTCAATGCCGCCCCCCCCCCCCCCCCACACACACACACATACACACACACCACGTCCTTTATCGATGACTTCTACAATAGATCAATTAAAAACATATCTCCATACACGAGAACACTGAAAATAACTGGCTTTAATTGTACAGACTAAAAATACTTCAGGGTAAGCGCGCGAGGGGTAAGGATTTTTCGCAGGCAATTTTTCAAGCCAATGGCTGGTGTTAGTGCTTCAATCATCCCCGGCACCATGGTTGTTATGGTGTCAGGATGATTGAAACACATTACTTCTATCATTACATTGTAATATAAACTGAAATAGTTCAACTCACCATAATGCAGAATCATTGGGAGCCCTGAGCGTGTCACTTGCCACCATCTCTTGTCACTTGCCACTATGCCTGCCACCAGATGGGGATGTCACTTGCCACCATGCCTGCCACCAGATGGGGATGTCACTTGCCACCATGCCTGCCACCAGATGGGGATGTCACCTTCCACGCTGCCTGCCACCAGATGGGGATGTCACCTTCCACGCTGCCTGCCACCAGATGGGGATGTCACTTGCTACGCTGCCTGCCACCAGATGGGGATGTCACTTGCTACGCTGTCTGCCACCAGATGGGGAGGTCACTTGCCACGCTGCCTGCCACCAGATGGGGATGTCACTTGCCACGCTGCCTGCCACCAGATGGGGATGTCACTTGCCACGCTGCCTGCCACCAGATGGGGATGTCACTTGCCACCAGCTGGGGATGTCACTTGCCACGCTGCCTGCCACCAGATGGGGATGTCACTTGCCACCATGCCTGCCACCAGATGGAGATGTCACTTGCCACCAGATGGGGATGTCACTTGCCACCAGATGGGGATGTCACTTGCCACGCTGCCTGCCACCAGATGGGGATGTCACTTGCCACCAGATGGGGATGTCACTTGCCATGCTGCCTGCCACCAGATGGGGATGTCACTTGCCACCATGCCTGCCACCAGATGGGGATGTCACTTGCCACCATGTCTGCCACCAGATGGGGATGTCACCTTCCACGCTGCCTGCCACCAGATGGGGATGTCACCTTCCACGCTGCCTGCCACCAGATGGGGATGTCACTTGCTACGCTGCCTGCCACCAGATGGGGATGTCACTTGCTACGCTGCCTGCCACCAGATGGGGAGGTCACTTGCCACGCTGCCTGCCACCAGATGGGGATGTCACTTGCCACGCTGCCTGCCACCAGATGGGGATGTCACTTGCCACCAGATGGGGATGTCACTTGCCACGCTGCCTGCCACCAGATGGAGATGTCACTTGCTACGCTGCCTGCCACCAGATGGGGATGTCACTTGCCACGCTGCCTGCCACCAGATGGGGATGTCACTTGCCACGCTGCCTGCCACCAGATGGGGATGTCACTTGCCACGCTGCCTGCCACCAGATGGGGATGTCACTTGCCACCAGATGGGGATGTCACTTGCTACGCTGCCTGCCACCAGATGGGAATGTCACTTGCCACGCTGCCTGCCACCAGATGGGGATGTCACTTGCCACCAGATGGGGATGTCACTTGCCACCATGCCTGCCACCAGATGGGGATGTCCCTTGCCACCAGATGGGGATGTCCCTTGCCACCAGATGGGGATGTCACTTGCCACCAGATGGGGATGTCCCTTGCCAATGTTGCCATGCTGCCTGCCATCAGAAGGAGGAGGGCGGAACAGCGGTGCGGGCAATGAGAGATGACACTACTAGCTACTCTCAATTTTTTTAAAAATGGCGCTGGGCGGCGCAATCATGCTACTGCGCATGCGCCGCCCGGCCAAGCGCTTACGAGCTTTCCCGAGCCTGGCCGGCTTCGGAACGGCGCATGCACAGTTGCGTGGTCGGCTCGCGGCCATCTTTTCTATGGGCACTGGTGCCCATAATAGACTTTAATGGGCAGCACGAAAGGGGGGGCGGCTGCGAAGTCGCTGCAGGAGCGGCGCCGCCCCTACACCACTGCCGCCCTGAGGCCTGGCCTCAGTGGCCTTGTGGCTAATCCGGCCCTGCCTCTCACCTACTAGAGTTGCGAGGAAGGGGTTGCACCCACAAAACGCATACATTGATATCCCCTGATGGCAGATAGCACATGTTGACACACTGTGTGCATCTTCCAAATTTGGCTTTTAAATTGTATTAAAACTGTAGTTAAATTTTATTTAAAAGAAAAAAGGTGTAATTTTATGAATTTAGATTCTAGTACATCAATCATGTTCTTCATTCTTTCTTCAATCTCCTTGGTTTTTTCCTTTTATGAAGTCTAAATCCCGAATACACCACATTATGTCCTGGATTAGTCTTTGTGCACTGTCAGTGGTGAAATGAGTAGATTGTTCTTCCACAACATGCACATCACCTAAAAGAAAAATACACACTGTGTATTTTAAATATGCAGGTATACATCTATTACCTGAATCTGTGGTGTCCGACACTGACCTGTTGTGGTCACTATTTCAACCACCTCTCCTTCCTCCACATCCTGAGGTTGTGTGCTGAGTTCCCCTTCTTTAAGCAAGGGGGGGGTCCCTGGTGTCCTCAGACGTCCTGAGTCTTTTCTCCCCTATGAGAATGAAACAAAAGGAATACTTAGCACACCGATATTTGTGGCCAGAAATATGAATGTGAAACTTTGCTTCGAAGTGGGGTACAATTGTCTGTTTGGGCAGAGTTCCAAGCTGAAGACATGATTTATTCCCTTAACAAAACTGGAATACTTACCTTTTTTGGACAATTTTCACACATAGAGATACCCTAAGTATCCACTAGAGCACCTGTGTGGGACACCCTAAAAAGTTTGTTCTTGTGTCCCACACTAGTGCTCCCGAGTCCAGATGTGTAAACAGCTGATGAGTGTCCTCTCCTTACATTACACTAAATAAAGTTTGCAATTCTTTCTAGTTTCAAACACATCTAGACAACAATGTCCTAAACTTCTTTTAATACAAATTAGCATGACCAAATGTAGTTAACCTTGTATCTCCCAAAAACATCGTATTTAGTTGGCCAACGAACAATGTTTACTGCGAACGATTACTGTGGCCACGAGCCTGAAAGTAGCCATTTTAAACTGTACAACAGTAAAGAAAAGCACATGGAGCAGCATGCAAGTAATAATAATAATCGGAACACATGACAACTACTTACTTTTTAGAAGCACTTTCTTGATTCTTCTGTACTGATCCTGCTCCCTCAATTTCAGGTCTGACCAGCGTTTCCTCAATTGCTCCTTGGATCGTCGTACCCCAAAATTCCTGTGCAGACTCTTTACAACTTTAGTCATGATCTTGGCCTTTCTCACATTTGGGTTTAAGTATGGTCCATACTTCCCGTCATAGTCGGCCCTCTTCAAGATGTCCACCATCTCCACCATCTCTGCAAAGGCCATATTGGAGGCCTTAAATCTTCTCCTCCGGGATCGGGATGTTTCAGGCTCCGAGCTTTCCTCCTCCTCATTACTGCTATTACACACCTGCTGTGTCTCCGCCATGTTCATCTCCCACTGTGCCGAAAGAGAAAGGGCGGGGATTATTCTAGAAAGAAGGTCAGGGGCGGGCGACGTGGGCAGAGTTTCACGCATGCGCAGTGTATATAAAGCTAACACGCGTGTGTTGTACCTACGTTCTGTGTGCGGAGGAAGGAGGACCGGAAGCGCCAAATGTTATAATGAAGGTAACATTTTAACTTGGGACATCAGTGGCCTATACTGATTCTAGATTGAGGCCTATATTGGGATAAGATTAGGAGAGTTTAGTGTGATATTAGTGTTTTTGTCATGTGTTTTGTCTTGCAGCAAATATGAAACAATTCAAAGACCCTGAATTCATGGGCCAGTTCATAGACAGATACAGGGATATGAGAAATTTATGGGAGGTTAAAAACCCCTTATATTGCAATAAACCAGCTAGGAAGGCATCGCTGGAGAAACTGCTGCAATTTGTGAAGACGCAGGCCCCTGACGCAGACATCGAGTTTGTGGAGAAGAAAATTGGTAGCTTGAGAAGCACGTATAGGAAGGAGCTTAATAAAGTCCAGGCTTCCATGAGATCAAGAGCAGCAGCAGAGGATGTGTATGTACCCAGTCTGTGGTACTACAAGAGGATGCGGTTTCTGGAAGACCAGATGGAAGCCAGGGAATCACTTTCTACACTTCCATCCACCCTTCCCTCAATCCCAGCTGAGGCTTCTGAGGACCAACCTGGCCCTTCCATCCTGGAAGAAGTGGAGGAGCCCAGCTGGAGCCAGGTATAGTATTTTTTAGCATATTTCTTGTCCGAAAATTATTGTTGTTACCTAGATGTTATTATTGATAACGAATGATTTAGCAAAAAGTATTTTACATATCAATAGACAGTAGGGGCCAAAAATGATTGTGACAAGAATGAAAAATGCTGGGCTCAGAATGATAGTCTTTTCTATTTGTTAACATTGAATTTGCAACAGTCATGAGCTGAAAATTGTGTGTGATTGATGAACCAAAAACTAAAACTATGTCCCTTTTTCATACACAGGAAGACCTCAGCCAGGACGAGGCTCTAGAATGTGGCACACAGGAGGAGGCGGGGGTAAGGGTCAGCCAGGAGGTGGCGGGGCCCTGTAGCCTCACCCAATCCCAGGTGCCTCCCCTCCGCCTTACAACAAAAAGGGCCAGGAAGGGGAATAACGTGGAGGAGGCAGCACTGGGCCTCATTAAGGAGGCTAATGCGGCCCTGAAAACACACCCTGACGCTGAAGAGGCCTATGGCTGCTATTTAGCTGCCAAATTGCAGCAAATGGAGGAGGGCCAACGCTTTATGTGTGAGAATCTAATTTTTCACGCCATTCGGAAGGGGTTGAGGGGCCAAATTAGTGAGAACATGCACTTATGTGCACTCGCCCATCCTCCTCCTCCTCCTGCCACAAGTCCACCTCCAGAGCCACAGCCTCCAAGGAAGGCTGCAGGGAAGACAAGAAAGTGATGGCCCTGGGTTCAGTCTGGTCTGACAGAAGACGCAGGCTGTTGTAGTGCCACAGCCTGGGGACATATATGTCATCTGCTGCTGTTCCTGATCTCTGGGAGTCCCGGACCAGATTGTGCTCCCTTAAATATGGACTTCTCAGGCTACTAATTTTAATATACAAAGAGTTGATGTGTGCCCTGGAGGCCAAAGGCTTCGCAAATTCTCCAGCGTTGCCAGCTTTGCCCTCCTCTTTATTTTGTTATTATGAGCCAGAATAAATGAAGATTTTTTTATATGAAAATACTTGCCTATGTGTTTTTCTTCAAAAAGGACAGTTTGTGAGAAGGCAGGTACATTTCAAAAATACAATGTCAAATTAACAAGGGACACCAACACAAACCAACCTCCTTGAGCTTTATAAAATTATAAGATATTGTTGTGGAAACTTGACACACCAAAAAAAAAATATGGAGAAACTAATTTAAAAATAATCCAAAAAACAGGAGATCTTGATTAAAAATAAAAAAAAAGATGACTATAAAAAATAATTTTAACATTTATTATGGAGATCTGGCTTTAAAAACAAAAAAGATTATTCATGAGATCACGAGAAATAATAAAGTAATCAGTTTGTCATAACTCTGTGTGAATATCAGCAGCAAAACAACTTCATTATTCTAGCATTATAACTAACAAAAGAATGCGCTGCATTAAAAGATCCAATAATTTGCAGTGTGACAAATGTGCCACCTCCATTACAAACGCTAGTTTTACCAGACCGAGCGCTTCCGTCTCGTACTTGATTCTGAGCATGTGTCGGAATTGCATACAGACGAACGCATTTTTGGATAGGAACTTTTTCCGACCGAAAAATAGAGAACATGCTCTCAATCTTTTGCTGGCTGGAATTCCGCCAGCAAAAGTCCGATGGAGAATACACACGTTCGCATTTTCCGACCAAAACCTCTCATCGGAGTTTTGCTGGCGGTATTTCCGATCGTGTGTACGGGGCATAACACCAGTCATTGCAAAGGGACATAGAAAACAATTGTTGCATTGTGGAAATTGCATCAGGCAGGGCATGCCAGCAGACAAGTTGGCTTCTCTGGGCAGATTCCTGTGCATCCCCGCAGATTAATTCAAGGCTCTTCACATACACATGCTCGCATGCATGCGCATCCACTCACGCACATGTGTGTGCATACGCGCATGCATTGGTGTGCTCACATGCATTCTGTGACAGTTGTTGGTGCCATATATGCTATTGATACTGGGCCAGTACTCAGGTTCAGTGCTGTCTTATACACGGCGTTCCATGTTGTCCTGAGACCCTGCAATTCTGCACCTGATTCCTGTTATTGACTCAGCTTGTCCTGACTTCTCCTTGAACTCTGCCTGCACTAATTTCGGCTTGTCTCTTGACATTCGCAACCGGCTGTTCCTTTTACTGCTGTTCTGCTGCTCCGGTCTACGCACCTGTACCTGATTTGTCTGCCTGCGTATGATTTGGCTTGCCTGACTCCGCTATTACTCCTGCGGCTGTTGGCACGTGCCTGCCATGCATCTGTGCCTGCCTACTTCCTACCTACTCTAAGCCAATTCCTTGCCTGTTTGCTGTCACCAGTACCAAGCCTGCTTTTGCCTGTTGCTCATCAGCATCTACCCAGTTCACCTGCTGCATTGAGGGCTGCTGACGGCTTCCTCTGCCTGGCATGGATACCTACCCTGCTGCTAGCAAGACCTACAGGCACTCGTGTCTCTCTGCACTCCTGTGTCTCCTGTTCCTCCCGGCCCCCCTGGTATGAATTCTAAGGGGAATCCCGAACCAAAAAATAAAAATAAAAAATTGGCGCAGGGCCTGAAGGGCCTGGTATGGATTTTGGGGGGACCCCCACGCAATTTTTTTTTTTTTTACATTTTGGTTTGGGATTTCCCTTAATATTCATACCAGACCCAAAGGGTCTGGAAATGGCATTATTAAAATCACTGCTCCCGAAAAAACAGCCGTTTCTAAAACTTCTTTTTGCATTGATACATGTCCCCTGGGACAGGACCCGGGTCCCCAAACACTTTTGATGACAATAAATTGCATATAAGCCTTTAAAATGAGCACTTTTGGTTTTTCATGTTAATGTCCCATAGACTTTAATGGTGTTCCATGGTTTTTCCAATTTGCCACGAACACCACATAATGTTCGCTGTTTGGAAGAATGGTCAAACATTCCCATAGACACACTCCTAAACCCTTTGAATAGCTTTTTCAGAAGAGTCGAAGCTGTTATCCATAGCTGCAAAGGGTGGGCCAACTCAATATTGAACCCTTTGGACTAAGACAGGGATGCCAATAAAGTTCATGTGTATGTAAAGGCAGGAGTCCCAATACTTTGGGTAATATAGTGTATATTCACAATGGCTTTCTGACCCTCTTGTCTTGAATTGCATTGTAACTATACTGTCTCCCTTCATTTTGTAAGGAGCTGTGCAAACTGTTGGCGCAACATAAATCCTGTTTGATAATAAAGATAAAAAATATAATAATGCCAAGCTATTAAAAAAAAAAGTGTAACTTCCATTGTTACAAAGTACATAACAAGGCCCCCCTGGCTATGGCAGGCCTAGTGTATCATATTTAACAGTTCTCTACATTAGACAGTGAATTATGGGACAGCATTTGGTGAGGGTGCTTTCCTGGAGATTTTGTGGGCTGCTGAGAGATGGAATGAGGGAAGTCTTTCAACAGGCAGATGTGATTTACAAAAGTCTTAAGAGGAGAATTAAATGCAGAAAGGGGATGGGCAAAGGATAAGGGGATTACAGGGGTCTCAGATACTTAAACTCTGGGAAGAGAGCACCACCCCTGCTTTGACGATTGGTCCTCTCTGCTAGGTTTGGAGAACTCTTAAATATCTCATAGAGAACTAGGAGTCAGCAGAGTCCAAGTCATCCGACTGGGGTAGGTAGATGTTCATTGATCTGTGGTACCCATTGCAGTGCCAGGCTGTGCAGGCAGAATGAATTGAAGATGTGAGCTAGCAATCTATTTCAAACATCAAAGCAGTATAGGAAATTGAACAAATTCTCTTGCAGCCGTGAGTCTGGTTTAAATATATATTACCTGTACTATTATTTCATGATGTATTTTACAGACAGTTAAATAATGAATGCACTGAAGTCTATTTATGTGTAATATCACTTTGCATTGTTAAATGCTATTTTTTCATTTCATAGTGACAACTTAATTTTTGTTATGAGATGTGCTTGTTCCAATAAAATGTATTGGGAAAAAGGTTAACTTTACTAAACCTGTCCTTTGAGAAATGAAAAGTTTTATTATATCATGTTTAAGTAGATGTTTGACAGTTTAAGTGTATGGCTTGATTTGATTCCTTTACATGATCAATTTACAATGTGTTTTTCCATTAGTCTTTTTGTATTGTCCCAATGCATTACTGTGTTATACTAGGATGTAGGGATGACAGTTTAGGGATGACAGTTTATGTGCCAATTGTATTTGCATGATAGCAGAATCTCGTCATGATGCAAGCAAGCCTCTATGCCTTCAGTGTATGATAGGTGCTCATACCTAGGGTATATATATATATATATATATATATATATATATATATATATATATATATATATATATATATATATGTGTGTGTGTGTGTGTTTTTTTGTTACACAAATATATATTGTTTTCTTGTCCTCTATAAAGATAGTTCTCTTGCTCTCTTATATACCTCTGATCTGATAGTGTGAAGTTGAAATCGTAAATGTGGTTGTACGAGGATGCATAGCTTCCAACTGTCCCTGATTTGGAACAATATCCCTCTGTCCCTCATTGCTCCTCATTTGTCCCTCATTTTGGTCTGATCTATATAGCTGTATATAAAATGCATTTTATCTATCAAGAAGTGTCTTCCAGCACTAAACCTTTCATCTGATTTTTAAATTGCTGCATTTGTAAATTCCAAAAGCCAATATAAAGGAATAGAAGTGGTAAAAAAAGCACTTGTGGGTTTAACCAATCTTGTTTTTTTGTACAATTCTCCTTTAAGGGGGCGTGGCAAGGGGTGTGTCCCATGCCTGCCTACTTTTGCTGATAGGTGTCCCTCATTCCCTTCTCAAAAAGTTGGGAGGTATGAGGATGGATGGGATCTACCTTTATATATGTGCTCACATGAAAGATCCCACCATCTCCCTTAGGAGTTTGGCTTGGGCACTAGACATTCAGATCCTTCAGACAAGTTAATAGAAGAATTCTGTATGATTAATCCTGTTAAAGGTCCAGCCAACTGACTCTCAAATAATGGTATTTGGGTGAAATTAGGTAAGATAAAATTGCGCCAGCTCCAAGTAAAGAAAAGCAGCCAACACGACAACCTGACTATTGTGATTATATGAAGTGAAAAAGAGTGTGGCACTAAAAAATGATTGTGATTAGACCAATAATCGTGATATCTTAAAAAGTGTAGATATAAGGCCCTGAGGTCTATACCCCATAGGGCTAGTGATAATAAAATAAAGTGTGTGAAGAAGTAGTGACGGTTCTTCAACTATCACCATAAAACAAAAACTTAAAAATAAAACTAAAAATAAAGCATAAGTGGACAAATGTGTGAACACATACAAACAGTATAGGACGTGTCTAAGTCCAATGGGTCACCTCTGGGTGAAATAATACGATCAAAAAATTGACTCAATGGTATTTAGGTGCCTTTGGATTGCCTTTACCTTACTAGATGTTGTAGAACTAGAGGTGCCATGATTTTCCTAGGATCTGGGAATGATAAAGACATGCGCAAAAAAAAAAGTGCCAAGCTTGAGATGTAATTCATAAATGGCACCCCAAATGCAGTAAGCAGACGTACAATTTTCATATGAAAAACAAACCACAAGTGTGGCAAAACACACAAGGGGCAAAGCTCAAAGAAGTGCAAGAGCTACTATGCAGTGTTTGTCACGCGTAGGGCACACTTATTGTCTGCGTTCTGATTCGTGCATCTGACCACCACACGGATGTACACTCTGGGATGCACGTGGAGGAGATCTGTGTAGGTTCATGTAGGTGGCCACCTGTCATTGAATTGAACGGGCTATCTGCACAGCTCTGCAGTGAACACCAGAGCATCCCGCGGGTGAAGATGGCCCCTTCACACAGGTGTACGGATTGGTACATCAGTGTGAATAAGGCCCCTTTCAGATGTGCAGATCCATATTTAGGCATTCGCTTGTTCGGCAGGGATCGCTCCCTTGATCCCCGCTGAGCCGGCGGATGACAAGTCCGTCTCTGCACACTGTGCAGGGACGGATCTGTCAGAGTGACCACTCTCCTCTATGTGGGGATCGGATGATTACAGACCGCCTGTCCGTTTTCATCTGATCCGCCAGTCGGATGGAAAATAGGACATCCATCTGGATTTTGTGTAGCAGATCGCATTGGGGCGGAGCGGTTGTCAGCGGACATGTCACTGCTGACATCCGTCGCTCCATAGAGGTGTATGGAGCGACCGTTCAGATCCGCCTGAAAAAACTGACAGGTGGATCTGAACGGTCCGCATGTGTGAAAGGGGCCTAATAAGGCCTATATTTATTTTTTGGGTCATTCATTATAAAAACTAAGGTAGGAACATTTAGAACAATGGTTTTTCCATGGTGCACAAATCTGTACAATACTTTTTTCTGCCTAATAAAGTGTCTTAAGGTAACATTTCATTCAGTTCTATCAGCTGTAGCGTTGTGTAATGCAGGGAATTGCATCACACTGGCTGCACTGAAAAAAATTACTGTAACACGACTACAACATGAAACCGTCCTAGTGGAAACAAGGCATTTACCTTGTCTTTGCATTGGAACTGTGCTGGGCAAGGCTGCCTGCCAGCACAGTTCCATAGCTCCCATCTGTCCCTGATTTGGAGGGACTGTCCCTGATTTGGAGCAATGTCCCTCTGTCCCTCTTTCCTCCTCATTTGTCCCTCATTTTGGTCTAATCTATATAAATGTATATAAAATGCACTTTTTTATCTACCAAAAAGTGTTTTCCAGCACCAAACCTTTCATCTGATTTCTAAATTGCTGCATTTGTAAATTCCAAAAGCCAATATAAAGGAATGATAGTGATAAAAAAAAAGCATTTGTTGGTTTAACCAATCTTGTTTTTTTTTAAGGGGACGTGGCAAGGGGTGTGTCCTATGCCTGCATACTTTTGCTGATAGGTGTCCCTCATTCCCATCTCAAAAAGTTGGGAGGTATACAGTTCCAATGCACCTGCTGTAAACGAGCCCTAAGGCTGGGTTCACACTTTTGTGTCTGCATTTTTCATGCATATCACATGCATTCCCAATGAAGTCTATGAGGCCAAAACACACAATAAGAAGCACCTGCACTTTAACCCAAGTCGTACGAAGCACGTTGCATAGGTGTGAACAGGCTCCATAGACAATAATGAGAGATTTCTCTTGTCGTACATTGTTGCTGCCCAAGCATAACTAATTGCACAGATGTTAACGGGGATTAATGCACGTTGGTAATGCGTTCTGCATACATTTCCTGCGGCATCCCATCCTTATCTACTAACTCCCCAATCTATGTCAGCCCAGACTCAGCCACACCTGACTTTTCAACACGCCATAACTCATACATGTGGACAACTGTCTCTAATTTCTATGGACTGTCCCTGATTTGCAACAAAGACCCTCTGTCTCTCTTTCCTCCTCATTTGTCCCTCATTTTGATTTGATCTATATAGTTGTATATAAAATGCACTTTTTATCTTTCAAAAAGTGTTTCCCAGTGCAAAACCTTTCATCCAATTTCTGCATTTGTAAATTCCAAAAGCCAATATAAAGGAATAGTAGTGGTAAAAAACTAAAAAAGAGATGGAGACATACAGCAAGGAGCTGATAGGGAGGGGAGAGGGAGTCAGGGGGTAAGGTGAGAGCTGAGCAAGACAGCGTATGATGGAGGAACGCACTCTGACCACGGTGGTTAGGGCTCAGCAGCCCTGATTTTTGTGGTCAGTACAGAGAGGGCATACAGGAAGCAGAAGGTTCAGGGAGGTTTTTTTACAGTTTAGAGAGGGGCAGAATACATAGCACAAGCACTGTGCTGTTTAATTTTCTTTAAGGGACCAGGATATCTATTTTTTTGGGGGTTAACAAACACTTTGAGTAGAGAGGGATTAGAACACCTGTCAGATTTTTATTGTATCTATGTCTCTGTCAGGGACATTTACTCCTCTATTTGTTCTGTTTACTGTTATCAAAAGTAAAAGAAAATCCCAAATTTTGGTCTGTCACCAGAACAGGAATAGAGGGGAAATCTTTCAATGGGGACACTAGTTCTGGTGATAGCCAGAAATTCCCTTATTTTGGGGGGATTTTCTCTAACTTCTAATTTTGTCTAAGGGACAGGTGGTAAATGTAAATCTCACCATTAGGACACTGAAAGCAAAGGAGAAACAGACAGAGGTTACTTACTCTATCCTATACGGAAAAACTTTTACCTTTAGTTCCACTTTGTTATACTACGCTGTACAGCAAAAATGGCAGTTAGGGCTTGTTCAGATGTTCAGTAGCCCTTGCCACTAGAGATCGCTTTTCAGAGAGCAGTTCACAGGTGGCTGGGAGGTGATATATCTTCCTCACCACCTTTTTTAACACTTAAGAGGCTGAACTACTGCGCCAGAACCAGGGAAGTTGCACTGCAGCCCTTTTAACTTGATTTTGCAGTGATTGATGGTGGTATTGCCTGCCAAATGCATTAGTGGGTATGATTCTTTGCTGTGGCTGTGGTATGTGTACAGTCCTGAGTGACTGCATGTTCTTGTTCAAGTGGGCAGTGGGGGGGTGAAAAACCTGTGGCTTTACCTCTTGCTTTTTATGCCACTGGGCCACACATTTGAATGAGCCCTAATGGTCGGACTTTTCGACTACAAAATCCGACAGCCCGTCCGACAAACTTTCAACGGACTTTTGGCGGACTTGCGGCGGACTTTCTAATGATCGGACTTGCCTACATACGATCACACAAAAGTCCGATGGATTTGTACGTGATGATGTACACCGGACTAAAATAAGGAAGTTGATAGCCAGTAGCCAATAGCTGCCCTAGCGTGGATTTTTGTCCGTCGGACTAGCATACAGACGAGCGGATTTCTGGGCCCGGCTGAGTTATGACGCAAAGATTTGTAGCATGTTCCAAATCTAAAGTCTGTCAGATTTGCGACTGGAAAAGACAGCTGAAAGTCCGGGGAAGCCCACACACGATCGGATTGTCCGCCGGATTTGGTCCGTCGGCGTCCGTCTGACTTTTGTAGCCGAAAAGTCCGACCGTGTGTATGCCCCATTAGAGGGTTGAGAGCGTTTATTAATTTATGTAAAACCTTTATCCCAAAAAGAAAAGTGTTAGTTCTGCTTTAAATTATTAGTCAATTATGTCCATTTACAATCCATCTAAAGGATTTTTATTTTTATTTGTGGTTTTTATTTTTTGTGCTATAAACAAAAAAAGGCAGACAATTTTGGAAAACAAAACAACATTTTTTATTTTCTGCTATAAAACATATCCAATACATTTAAAAAAAAAAAAAAAAATCTAATTTCTTCATCAATTAAGGCCAATATGTATTCTGCTATAAAAAAAAATCCCAATAAGAGTATATTGATTGGTTTTTGCAAAAGTTATAGCATCTACAAACTATGGGATTTTTTTTTACTAGTAATGGCAGCGATTAGCGACTTATAGTGGGACTGCGATATTGCAGCGGACAATCGGACACTAAATGACACTTTTCGGGGACCAGTGACACTAATACAGTAATCAGTGCTAAAAATATGCACTGTCACTGTACTAATGGCACTGGCTGGGAAGGGGTTAAACATCAGGGGCGATCAAAGGGTTAACTGTGTGCCTAGCCAGTGTGTTTGAGTACTGTGGGAGGTGCTTTTACTAAGTCCCTGCTTTGCAGTAACAAAGGATCCATGTCTCCCCTACTGACAGAATAGTGATCTGCCTTGTTTACATAAGCAGATCGCCATTCTACCTCTGTGCTGAATGATCAGCGGGTGCCAGTGGACATTGAGTTCACAGTACCCACAGATCAGCTTCCGCAGTATATAATCACAAAGGCATACCTCTCAACTTTCTGAGATGAGGGACACCCATAAGCAAAAGTATGCATTAATAGGATGCGCCCCCTGCCACGCCCCCTTACAAGGAGAATTAATATGCTAAAAATGATTGGTTAAACCCACAAGTGCTTTTTTTAACCAATACTTTTCCTTTATATTGCCTTTTGAAATGTACAAATGCAGCAATTTAGAAACGGGAGGAAAGGTTTAACACTGTAAAACACTTTTTAACAAATAGTGCATTTTTAATACAGGTACATACATCAGACCAAAATGAGGGACAAGTGAGGAGGAAAGAGGGACATTGCTCCAAATCAGGGACAGTCCCTCGAAGTCAGGGACAGTTGGGTGGTATGCATACCTCCAAACTTTTTGAGCTAGGAATGAGAGACACCTATTAGCAAAAGTATGTAGGCATAGGACACACCCCTTGCCACGCCCCCTTAAAGGAGAATTGTACAAAAAAAAAAAAAGATTAGTTAAACCTACAAATGCTTTTAATTTTACCACTACTTGCACTATTCTTTTATACTGGCTTTGAAATATACAAATGCAGCAATTTAAAAATTGGATGAAAGGTTTAGCACTGGGAAACACTTTCCAAATTAGGGATAGTCCCTCGAATTCAGGAACAGTTGGGAGCTATGCAGCGGGAGCGGGTCACCCCAGACCTGGAAGTGTCAGGTCTTGTACTAAGTATGTAGCAGTGCCTCCTTGCCACAGTATAAGTACTTTATACTGGAGGCAAGTAGTTAAAGTGAATCAGTTGTTTTACAAGGTGATCATTTACAATCACTTTAAGATAAAAAAAAAAAAGGTTTTGACTTTAGAATCTTTAGAACCACTTAAAAAATAAATTTATGCAGGCACCACATTTTGGGATTGGTATGGCACAATGTATTTTTTTTTTTTTTAGGATTTAAATACATTTTATTTTTTATCTAGCTCTCTGTGGACCATGTAGGACCCATCAATTATCACTGACGTTGTCAGCTGATAGCCCATTGTTCTCTTTGGCTGTACAAAAAAATACAGGCAGCAATTGGCAGACACCCATGTACTCTGATCATTACCTAAACTGTCAGCGGGTCCTTATTGCAGATCTCTCCTGTGTCCCCCCCCCCCCCCGCCTCCTCCTACATCTGTTTTCACCCTCTAGGAGAATGTCTCGTTTTAATATCCACACATTTACCACAACACAGTAAATCACATCTGTTTACCACAATTAGGTGACAACAAACAAATATTTTACTAAGTGTGATTCCTTTGATTACTCCTCACAGCGGGGTGCAGCTGCCATATGTCTATCAGTGCCGAAAATAAACCAACATTTCCGCTCTCAATTCCCCGACTCCAGGCTGGAAGTTTGGAAAACATTGGTTTATATAATATTAGTAGTAATGACATAAATAAAGAGTCATTGTGCGCAGTTTTATGTCTGTATTGTTATTTTACTACATACTCTGCATAGTCCGTGTTTATTCCAACTCTGTATATGTATATACTCTGATCAAATGCTCAGCTATATTGTATGATTTTGGTTCATATGAAGGTCAGTAGTGAAGAAGCAGATAATGATTATGTAATACATTTGATAAATGTCATTTTTAAATTAGCTTTGCTCAATTATTGACGTTACCTTTTAAAGGGTATCTAAACCCAAAAACAGAAACATAATATATTTTGCAGCTTACCAATTCTTAGATGTGGTGACTGCATTAGTTCTACTATTTTTCAGGCCTTTATTTTCACCTGGTGATCCTGCCAGTAACTAATTTCTTGTCCTAGGGTGACAACGCTTGCTTACTGTATTTATAGGCAAGCTACGTTGTCACTAGGGTTGCCACCTTTTTATCAAGCCAAACCCAAATACTTCAGCGGTGCACATTTTTTTTTGCAGTAAACACTATAGATTGTAAAACACCTGGGACACCTTTGAGCAGTATTGCGGCGCATGTAGCGTCCCATGATGAACAGTGGGCGTGGCCAAATTGTGTTAACAATTGGAGAAGCTTAAGGAGCTTAGTTTTATTAAAACAAGGTCAGTCTGCCCCCCAGTGCAATCCCCCCCAGGTCAGTCTGACCCCAGTGCAATCCCCCCCCCCGGTCAGTCTGTCCCCCAGTGCAATTCCCCCCCCCCCCAGGTCAGTCTGTACTCCAGTACAATCCCCCCCAGGTCAGTCTGTCCCCCAGTGCAATCCCCCCCAGGTCAGTCTGTACTCCAGTACAATTCCCCCCCCCCGGTCAGTCTGCTGTACTCCAGTGCAACTCCCCCCCGGGTCAGTCTGTACTCCAGTGCAACCCCCCCAGGTCAGTCTGTACTCTAGTGCAACCCCCCCCCCAGTGCCCCAGGTCAGTCTGTACTTCAGTGCAAACCCCCCCTCCCCAGGTTAGTCTGTACTTCAGTGCAATCCCCCTCCCCAGTCAGTCTGTACTCCAGTGCAATCCCCCCACCCCCAGGTCAGTCTATCCTCCAGTGCAATCCCCCCCTCCAGGTCAGTCTGTACTCCAGTGCAATTATCCCCCCCTCCCCAGGTCTGTACTCCAGTGAAATCCCCCCCCAGGTCAGTCTGTACTCCAGTGCATATCCCCCCCTCCAGGTCAGTCTGTATGTCAGCACACCCCCCCCCCCGGTCAGTCTGTCCCCCAGCACACCCCCCGATCAGTCTGTCCTCCAGTGCAATCCCCCCCAGGTCAGTCTGTACTCCAGCACACCCCCCCCAGGTCATTCTATCCTCTAGTGCAATCCCCCCCCCCCGGTCAGTCTGTACTCCAATGAAATCCCCCCCAGGTCATTCTGTACTCCAGAACACCCCCCCCCAGGTCAGTGTATCCTCCAGTGCAATTCCCACCCCAGGTCACTCCAGCACACCCCCCATCAGTCTGTCCTCCAGTTCAATTCCCCCCCCCCAGGTCAGTCTGTACTCCAGCACAGCCCCCCAGGTCAGTCTATCCTCCAGTGCAATCCCCCCCCTCAGGTCAGTCTGTACTCCAGCACAACCCCCCCCCCCCCCGGTAAGTCTGTCCGCCCAGTATAATTTCCCCACGTCAGTCTGTAACCCAGTTAAACTTTTCCTACTAAAAATATAATTAAAAGCTCTGGAAGCCGATGGGAGGGACAGGGGGATAGAAGGACTGGTGCTCTGGGGTTGCCACTGATGTGTCCGGGATTTAGGAGGATTGAAACCGGGACACAGGATTTAAAACTCGGACTGTCCCAATGAATCCCAGACAGGTGTCACCCTAAACTGCTCTACTGCTTTGACCACAATCACTCACTTTTCCTTAGCTCCATTACATAACAGGGTGTTGCTTTGTAGTTCACAGGAGATATCTGGGAAGGCTGACTGTATTGTTTGAAAGTTCAGTTTAGATCACAGAAATGACACATGGCAAGCCGTTTCTGTACTTGCTGTGAGGACTCATTCACAAAAGCATGCAGTAGAGTCGCACACTGACCAACCCACCTAAACATAGAAATGCAGTGGCTCAGAGCTGTACACATGCATTGTGGGAAAGCATTACAAAACTGGAATGGCATGTCATATTCAGCAAGCAGTACCACCACCAAATGTGACTCAAGTGAAAGAGGGCCTTGCTGCAACTGCCCAATAACCATGTGCAATGCACGTAATTGTGACTTGGTGCTTTGGAATTTGTAGGGTTAAAAGAGGTGGTAGGGAGGTGACATATCATCTCCTCACCAGCTGTCAAACACCCTCTGAAAAGCGATCCTCTGTGGACCCCTTGTTAGAAGGACAGCAATAACGGTTGCACGTATGAACTGTTTTCAGCCTGAAAAATGAAAACAATTCAGCCACCACATCTGAAGTCTTGGGTTGTTCTTGGGTTTAGATACCCTTTAACCGGTTCAATACAGGGTATTTTCACCCCCTTCCTTCCCAGGCCAATTTTTAGTTTTCAGCGCTGTCGCACTTTAAACGACAATTGCGCGGTCGTGCGACGTTGTACCCAAAAAAAATTGATGTCCTTTTTTCCCCACAAATAGAGCTTTCTTTTGGTGGTATTTGATCACCTCTGCGGGTTTTTATTTTTTGCGCTATAAACAAAAGAAGAGCGACAATTTTGAAAAAAAACACAATATTTTTTACTTTTTGCTATAATAAATATCCCAATTTTTTTTTAAAAAAAACAAATTTTTTCCTCAGTTTCGGCCGATACGTATTCTTCTACATATTTTTGGTAAAAAAAAAATCGCAATAAGCGTATATTGATTGGTTTGCACAAAAGTTATAGTGTCTACAAAATACGGGATAGATTTATGGCATTTTTAAAAAAAAAAATATTTATTTATTTTTTTTACTAGCAATAGTGGCGATCGCGATTTTTTTTCGTGACTGCGACATTATGGCGGACACATCGGACACTTTTGACACATTTTTGGGACCATTCACAGTTATAGGGCGTACACACGGTCGGACTTTGTTCGGACATTCCGACAACAAAATCCTAGGATTTTTTCCGACGGATGTTGGCTCAAACTTGTCTTGCATACACGCGGTCACACAAAGTTGTCGGAAAATCCGATCGTTCTAAACGCGGTGACGTAAAACATGTATGTCGGGACTATAAACGGGGCAGTGGCCAATAGCTTTCATCTCTTTATTTATTCTGAGCATGCGTGGCACTTTGTCCGTCGGATTTGTGTACACACGATCGGAATTTCCGACAACGGATTTTGTTGTCGGAAAATTTTATATCCTGCTCTCCAACTTTGTGTGTCGGAAAATCCGATGGAAAATGTCAGATGGAGCCCACACACGATCGGAATTTCCGACAACACGCTCCGATCGGACATTTTCCATCGGAAAATCCGACCGTGTGTACGAGGCATTATACAGCGATCAATGCTATAAAATTGCATTGATTACTGTGTAAATGTGACAGGCAGTGAAGGGGTTAACCACTAGGGGGACACAAGGGGTTAACTATGTTTCCTAAGGGAGTGATTCTAACTGTAGGGGGAGGGGACATACAAGGGGAGGAGACCTATCAGTGTTCCGCTGTACTGGGAACACAGATCACTCTCCTCTGAACTGACAGGACATGGATCTGTGTGTTTACACACACAGATCCACGGTCCCGCCCAGTTAACGGGCAATCGCGGGTGCCCGGTGGACATCGCGGCCGCCGGGCACACGCACCAGGTCCCGAGCAACGCGGCGGGCGCGCGCGCTCGCGCCCCCTAGGCGGCCGGGAAGCCTAGGCCATCATATGACATCTACCCAGGATGGGAAATCCCATCTGTGGACGTCATATGTCTATGGCCGGGTATTGAAGTGGTTAAAGAGTATGTAAACCCAACACTTCATATTCCTGATATGTGCCTGCTGTACCATGTACTTGTATGAAAAAGTATCATATTCTCTTTGTATTGCTTCCTTTATGTGAAATCCCTGGTGTTCCTGCCAGCCCCTCTGCTTTCCTGTTAAGAACTGACCACACTAGGTATGGGAGCACAGCGTGGACAGTTTTGTTGCTGTGTTGAGAACTCAGCCTGCTCTCCTCCAATGATCAGACTTGTGCTGACTCATGTCCCTGAACAGCCATTCACTGGGAAGCTCAGTGTACTGCTGCTTCTCCTCCAGCCCTTATGCAGCAGAGAACAGAGGGAATCTGATTACTTACTGTATAAAAAAGGGAAAGGGTATTTATAACGTTCTTTATATTTTACCTTTCATTTCTATTTTAAACTGAATGAATTGTTTTACAAGGTGAGGGTTTACAATCACTTTAAGGTCTTGTTCACACCATTTATGTCTGTAGATCAACACAGGTTCAACGCCAGGGTGCATAAAAACAACTGTTTTCTATGTGTCCTGTTGACACCATAACTAGCATTGAGGTATGTTGCATTATTCTGCATAAAGATGCAACATGTCTACCCTTTTAAAGTGGCAGGAAAGGCCTTTGGTTATATTTTATTCATAGGTAAAGCCTATAATAAGTCTTACCTGTAGGTACTGTAAATATCTCCTAAATGTGCACTGTTTAGGAGATATTTACCGGACGGCTTCATTTTAAGGTAAGTTTAACATAATGATAATTATAATGATTCATGAAGCCACACATGTGAATTGCCACCATCCCTTGATAATGTATAAATAACCTCAAAAAATGGGATTTTATGGGCAATAAAAAATATACAAGATTATATACAAAAGATTGCTCAGTGGAACCTCGGATTACGAGCATAGTCCGTTTCAGGAGAATGTTCGTAATCCAAAGTACTCGCATATCAAAGCGAGTTTTCCCATTGAAGTCAGTGTAAAGGAAAATAATTTGTTCCACATTGACTTCAATGGGATGCCATGCGGCCAGAGGCGGGGGGGGGGGCACTGGAGAGCCTCGGAAACGGCCAAAAAGGCCCGAGGACACTTCGGCTGACCTCGGCAAACCTCGGAAAGACTTCCTACCTGAGATTTGCCGAGGTCAGCCGTGCTGTCCTCGGCCCTTTCCGTGCATTTCCGAACTGCGCCGATCGGCTGCGATCGGCGATGTTCGGCTCTGCTGGACTCCGGCGCCCCCCCACCTCAGGCCAAAAGTGGTACTGCACACCACTTTGGCCTGAATTGTGCTCGTTTTGCGAGATGACACTCGCAAACCGAGTTACGATTTTTAAAAATACAGTGCTCGTATTGCGAAACGCTCGTTAACCATGTTACTCGCAATCCGAGGTTCCACTGTATTTATTTATAGAAAATTGGTTAAAAAATCTCTCATGTTGAAAATACAACACATCATTGAAACATTGTAAACTTTGCAATGTTTCAATGATGCGTTGTATTTTCAACACGAAAGATTTTTTAACCAATTTTCTATAAATAAATACAATCTTTTGCATATAATCTTGTATATTTTTATTACCCATAAAATCCCATGTTTTGAGGTTATTTATAGTTTAACATAATGTGCTTGTATGCTATGCATTTTAGCACATTATAGCATTTCCTTTTTTTTTTTTGTCACCACGGTGCATCACAATATGTTGCTATTCATAGAGTTAAATGAAGTATAATTTTGTTAAATACACTTAAAAAATAAATAAAAAGAGTAAATAGTACAATGCAGTGTAAAAATACATCACACTGTATGACCACCCTTACACAATATACAACAGCACGTTCTAGCATGCAGGTTTTATGAAGAAGTGAAACCCTAAACAAAATCTTCTTTTTTATTTTTTAAATTAAAAAAAAATTGTTTTGGACAGAGTGGGGTTAGAAGTTTGAACTTTTACTTACTATCTCTGTGACTAAAGTGTATTATACTCTGACCTCTCCAGTGGTTCATGGTCTTTCTGTTTCAGCTTCGCCGTCCTCATAATATTTGATATTTCTTGAAGTGTTGGCTTTCCCATGCTGTGGCTCTATCCTCCAAACCCTACATCCCTGCTGTGTCCTCTACTGACATACTGCCTGGGTTAGTGGATATAGAACCCCAATGGGGAACACAGACATCCGACATTCCTGGAAGTGTCGACTGCTAAAGATTATGAGGAAGGCTGCCAAGTTGGAATGGACTGAAAGCTAGGGTTGCCACCTGTCCAGGATTCACCCGGACAGTTTGGAATCATGTGTCTGGGTTTCAGACTGCCTGAAACCCGGACACATTATTTAGACTGGACTATGGCTTCCCAGCAGGGTTGCTGCATGCAGTTATCTAAGCTGAGAATGGGGTTGATTTACTAATCCACTTTGCACTACAAGTGCACTGCAAGTGCATTTGGAAATGCAGTCGCTTTAGATCTGAGGGGAAGATCTGAAATGAGGGGAAGCTCTGCTGATTTTATCATCCAATCATGGACAAGCAAAAATGCTGTTTTTTATTTTCCTTGCATGTCCCCCTCGGATCTATAGCAACTGCACTTCCAAGTGCACTTTTTAAGTGCACTTGCAGTGAACTTGTAGTGCAAAGTGGATTTGCCTTTAGTAAATAAACCCCAATTTCTGTTACACTCTTTCACACTGCCCAAAGCCAGCACTAACAATCCCCCCCCAAATACACACAGACGGGAGCGTAGAGAGGGCTTGATCTGAATTTCTTCCCCCATCCCTACCCCTCTGTGTCTTCCCACACTTCAATCCCCGGCGCTGTGCCTCAGAAAAGGAAAGCGCGGGCTGGACATTTGAAGTCCAGCAGCCTCAGACACATCTGGATGAGAGGTTCTGACTGCCAAGGGGTGAGTGATCTCACCATCCATCCCTGTCTGTGACTGAAGTCTCCCCTCTTCTCTCTCCTGCATCTGAGTAAGTACACTAGGGAAAATCAGGGTCCTCAGAGCACCCCTTACATCAGAGTTCCCCTTTACACCAGAGGCCACAGTGTTCCCCCTTACATCAGAGTCCTCACCGTACATCAGAGTTCACAGTGTTCCCCCTTAAATCAGGGTTCCCAGAGCATCCCTTATGGTAGAGGCCCCAGAGTTCTCCCTTACATCAGAGTCTGCAGAGTCCCCCCTTACAGTGAAAAGGAACTCTGAGTCCAGATGTAAAAGGGGAACTCTTGTTATTAGCTTCATAGGATTAGAAATGTTATTTAATAGCAAAATATATATATATAGTTTATACTATAAAAAAAAAATTGCAGTGCGCCACTAAAGTGTTCGGGTTTGACTTGAAGAAAAGGTGGCAACCCTACTGAAAGCAGGCAACACAGACCACAGGAGATGTGAGTATAATAGCTCTTCTATTGCAGGAAAACTACACTTGGACATTTTTTTAGATGACAGGGGTACTTTATAAAAAAAAATAAAAAATCAGCAGAGGCAGCTTAAATATATGTATCTTCAAGGGCTGCCTTTGATTAATGACTGGCACTCTTGCCAAATGGGTCATTGGGAATACCAGTAAATTAGTGACTAACCCCAACCCTAACATGACATAACATAACATAAGATAAATACTTTGTTAGCATAGAGAAGATACAGCTGCTTAATAGTATATGCCTCTGGGAATAGAGAGTAGTTATTTCCTTGTAAATTCCTTAACACAGTAAATAATTGGACAATCATGGTCAGTGAATGATGGTCAGCCAATTAAAAAAAAACAAAAAACTGTATATACAGTAGTTGTAAGTAATATTTTACTGTTGTTATTATATTATACAGGATTTATATAGCGCCGACAGTTTACGCAGCGCTTTACAACATTAGGGCAGACAATACAAATACAATACAATTCAATACAGGAGGAATCAGAGGGCCCTGCTTGTTAGAGCTGTTGTGTAGTAAATCATGTGTAACCGATGTGGTGAAAGCTCAGCTCAAGCCAAAACTTCAGCTTTAGTTTTCGATCGAGTGTGTAAGAGTCAGAAATTCAGTCACATTTTTATTGCTGCCTGTGTTCTCGTTAGGAATTTCTTCCCTCACCTCCTGTCCTGTCCCAGTAAAACCAGAACAAAGAAAACGAAAGGGTGTGGGTGTCAAAGATAATAATAAAAACCTGATGTTCTTCCTATGCTACTACAAAAAAAGTGTCTTTGCTCCTGTCTCTTTCCCTTAAAGAGAGATATTCCACTTAAAGCTGAAGTTTAGGAAGACGGGACAAATGTGTTACTAATACAAACTGGCTGTTAAAATAATGTATTACTAGACATTTAAATCCAATTCTAATTACATTTCCTAAAGAAAAGCTGAAGTCAGCCCCGGAAGAATTTCCCCCCTTCCTGACCAGGCACTGCGTTACTTTAACTGACAATTGTGCGGTCGTGCAATGTTGTACCCAAAAAAAAATTATGTTTTTTTTCTCCACAAATAGAGCTTTCTTTTGGTGGTATTTGATCACCTCTGTGGTTTTTATTTTTTTCGCTAAAAAAAAAAGCAACAATTTTGAAAAAAACGCAATATTTTTTACTTTTGCTATAATAAATATCCCATTTTTTTAAACACATTTCTTCATCAGATTAGGCTGATATGTATTCTTCTATATATTTTTGCAAAAAATGCAATAAGCATATATTGATTGGTTTGCACAAAAGTTATGGCGTCTACAAAATAGGGGATAGATTTATGGCATTTTTATTATTATTATTATTTTTTTTTTGCTGGTAATGGTGGCGATCTGCGATTTTTATCAGGACTGCGACATTGAGGCAGACAGATCAGATACTTTTGACACTTTTTTGGGACCATTGACATTTATACAGCTATCAGAGCTAAAAATAGCCACTAATTACTGTGTAAATAAGTGTATAAAAATGGGGGGAGTTTGGGACTTTATATGAAGCACCCTAAGGTGCCTCCATCCCTGTATAGCGTCATAGGAAAGGGAAGTTGAGACTTTATATGAAGCAATTGAGTAGTGGAGGTGGATTACAATATAAACATATTTGTTTGATAGCATGGATCTACATACATTAAAAAATATTTCACATCATGTATACACAAGAGGCGTGCACAAGGGCTGAATATGTAGAGTGGAAAAATATATGCATAACATCATATGGTCAGAATAATGAATCTATATATACATAAGAATGACATGTCTGTGCCAATAGCAGCAGGCCCAAACACCGGCACATGCACCCACATGGTACATCTGTATCCACCAGATGGTATAAAAAACATCATGTATTAATAAAAAAATAAATAAATCTCAATCCGTATGGGGTATATGGCTGCGGCATAAAAATAAAGCTCTACGCGTTTCGTGGGTTTTCCCACTCGTCAGGAGCAGATGCGTCAGGCATTTCAACCCAGGCATAGACTACAAAGTGGGGTGATCGGTGCAGGGTTGGCCGAGAATATGGCCTCAACGCGGGAGCTGAGGCGGCATAATACAGTAATGCAGCATCGGATGGGACAAGAGCTTGAGGTGTGGATGAGAGCTCCATGTGGCCAAAAAGATGGTGTATAACTCCGTGGAGCAAGGATATCCTAATGCTGCAACAAAGGAACCCCCAGCAGATCATGTAGCTGGTGTGTAGAGACCTCACGGGGAGACTAGTCAAATTGACACCTCAAGCTCTTGTCCCATCCAATGCTGCATTACTGTATTATGCCGCCTCAGCTCCCGCGTTGAGGCCATATTCTTGGCCAACCCTGCACCGATTACCCCACTTTGCGGTCTATGCCTGGGTTGAAATGCCTGACGCATCCGCTCCTGACGAGTGGGAAAACCCACGAAACGCGTAGAGCTTTATTTTGATGCCTCAGCCATATACCCCATACGGATTGAGATTTATTTATTTTTTTATTAATACATGATGTTTTTTATACCATCTGGTGGATACAGATGTACCATGTGGGTGCATGTGCCGGTGTTTAGGCCTGCTGCTATTGGCACAGACATGTCATTCTTATGTATATATAGATTCATTATTCTGACCATATGATGTTATGCATATATTTTTCCACTCTACATACTCAGCCCTTCTGCACGCCTCTTGTGTATATATGATGTGAAATATTTTTTAATGTATGTAGATCCATGCTATCAAATAAATATGTTTATATTGTAATCCACCTCCACTACTCAATTGCTTCATATAAAGTCCCAACTTCCCTTTCCTATGACGATTACTGTGTAAATGTCACTGGCAGGGAAGGGGTTAACACTAGGGGGCGATCAAGGGGTTAAATGTGTCTTCCCTCATCTGTGGGGGAAAAGGACTGACTAGGGGAAGAGACTAATCGCTGTTCCAATATACAAGGAACACACAATCTCTCTCCTCTCTCCTGACAGAACGGGGATTTTTGTGTTTACACACACAGATCCCTGTTCTGGCTCTGTCAGAAGCGATCGCGGGCGGTCGACAAGTGGTTAGAGCAATAGCTCTATAGCAATTTTCACATCAAGCTTGGACCAGTGTAATTATGTATGTGTCACATCTATTGGATCCCTGTAATAGCTAGAAATTTCTGATGTAGGCACCATTACTACAGTGATCTCCACCACCTTTTGGGTCCTGTGCCAAGCAGCTGACCTGCGGTATTACATATTCCACTTAAAGCTGAAGTTCAGGTATGGAAATTTTTAAAGATTGGACCAATGTATCTATACATGTGCCATACCTGTGGGTTCCCCATGGAAGCTACAAATCGCTGTAGAAGGCACCACTACTACAGTGATAGCTTCCAGGTCCTGTACAGAGCAGCTACCCTGCTGCATAATGAACACAAGAGTTCTCTGAATGGAAGAAGTGGCAATTGTGATGGCATTGCCCCACCTCTCCACCTTGTCTAATCAAAGAACACTTAACATTCATTAAGAAAATGTAAAGTGTTCCATGAGTGGTGCCCGTGCCGTACAACCTCCTGTTCACAATGCAGCATGGCGAGCACTTGGCATCTAACCCAGAAGATAGTAGAGATCACTGTAGTAGCTGTGCTTACAACAGTGATTACCAGATTTCACAGGGATCCCACATGTAGGCAGGTGCAGACTGTTTTCTCTGTACTTAATCGCAGCAGCAGTGCAGAGGGAGAGAAAGGAGGAACATGGTTCCCCTATGGGTCAATGGGGCAGCACCGGGACAGGGCAGCAGGGCAGCTGCTTGGCACAGGACCCAGAAGCTAGTGGAGATCATTGTAGTAGCACCTACAACAGAAATTTTTAGCTTCTACGGGGATCCCATAAATATGGTACATGCATAATTAGATTGGTCCAAGCTTGATGTAAAAATTGCCATACTTTAACCTCTGCGTTATACTCCAACATTTTCTTTAATAAATACAAATGGAATTGGCTCTACAGTAAATGTCTAGTAATGCATCATTTTAATAGCCCATTTGTATTCGTAACACATTTGTCTAGTCTTCCTTTTTTGTTATCTCTTTTTCTGTTCAAATGATGATGTATTGGGATTTTGACTGTACTTTCTGTCTAATCAATCACAATAGTCAGATAGGCTCGTTAACCTTTGCTCTCTAGAGTATCCTAAAGGGCATCTGTCAAAATGGCTGTTATCTGCCAGAGCTGAGACTCCCATGGAGTACTGGAGGCTGACTTCTGGAATGGATGAGGAACGGTACATCTCTCCAGAGTCACATTACCACTTCCAAGAACTAGGCTCTGACTCCAGTGCTGGGTAGGAGCCAAGTATTGGCCCCTTGGGAAAGTTCCCTGCATGTAGGGTCTTACTTGTAGCATCTTTATTATTACTAGAAAATGTAAAACATATTTAAAAAAACATATAAAAATAAATAGATAAATAATCTGAATTAGAAAAAAATATAAAACGATTAACAAATACATAAACTTAAAGCGGTATTAAAAATTGTAATATATTGCAGCTTACCAATCCTTAGAGGTGGTGGAAGCATTCATTTTCTTTTTTTTAGGCTTTTTTCTCTTTGTTTTCACCTGGTGATCTGGCCAGTAACACACCTCCTGTATTAGAGTGCCCCCACTCTGGATAAAGGAGCACAGGGGACACCTTTGGACAGCAGCATTATCAGTCTGGGGGGAGGGGAGTGTTAGATGAAGTAGCGGATTTCAATACACTAACAACTTAAAGCCAAATTCCAACTCAAATTTTGTAAACAGTTACAGAAAACAGTTTTCTTTCTTTTGGGATAAAGGTTTTACATAAATAAATAAAAACTGACTTTGTAAGTGCCTCTGTCAGTGGTAAATGGCTTGTTTTATCTCTGTAACTGCTACATTCTGCAGGAGAGCCTGTTCTTTTGAAAAACAACATACTTGCCTCAGTGGCGACTGGTGTTAAAAATCTTTGGGGGGGGGGGGGGAGGGGCGCAAACAAACTCCTCCACTCACCATACAAACCGAGCCCTCCAGCAGTCACAGCTCCCCTGATACCTGGTGGCTTCCGTGTTAACCCAGTCTTCTTTCCAGGTTCTTTTTCTCTTCAGCCCGATCGGCCTGGGACGAAAATCTGGAAACCAATGGCGAATATTGATTTGCTAAAATCACAAGTGGGAGGGTTCAGGCGCAGCGCTTTGCGCCCAAGGACAACCTAAGACAAGCCAATTAGAGCCTCAGGCTCTAATCACATGCTTGTAAAAAAATGATGGACCTAATAGAAACCATTAGTCCAGCGCCCCACACAGTGCACACACATAGAACAATTGTTTTTTAAATGAATGATATTATGACTAACATTTTTTAACTTTAGGATGTTAAAAAATGTTAGTCATATTATCAATTATTTAGAAATAAATCGTTCTATAATTATGCAAACTAACTTTGGGGGAACTTTTTGTTATTCGGCGATTCGGATAAATCCAAATACAAGAAATACAGTGTAAACAAAATTTTCAGAATGATCCGAATAAAAAAACAAAATTTGTCTGAATTTTCAAAATTCAAATGTAACCACTTGTCTACAGGGCACTTACACCCCCTTCCTGCCCAGGCCATTTTTCAGCTTTCAGCGCTGTCGCACTTCGAATGACAATTGCGCGGTCATGCTACACTGTACCCTGATGAAATTTTTATAATTTTCCTAACACAAATAGAGATTTATTTTGATGGTATTTAATCACAGCTGGGTTTTTTATTTTTTACTAAAAAATTTTTTTTTTTACTTAGTTTCTGTCGGTATTATTAATATTATTATTAATAACAATAATATATGCTCACCTCCAGGACTTTTCCAAAGCCTCTCCAATCCTATGGAATGCCTTACCCCAATCTGTCCGCTTATCTCCTACTTTATTAGCTTTTAGACAATCCCTGAAAACCCTTCTCTTCAGAGAAGCCTACCCTACCCACACCTAACAACTGTATTTTAATTTTCTCCATCAGCTCATCCCCCACAGTTATTACTTTTTGTTCCAATTGACCCTCCCTTCTAGATTGTAAGCTTCAATGAGCAGGGCCCTCTGATCCCTCCTGTATTGATTTGTATTGTAAGTGTACTGTCTGCCCTCATGTTGTAAAGCTCTGCGCAAACTGTTGGCGCTTTATAAATCCTGTATAATAATAATAATAATAAATATAATAGACACAGATAAATGCAGCTCTGTAATCATTAATACGTCATTAAATGCACTTTTAATGCAGGCAGTGTAAGTACCTACATTTGACCTGGCATTGGCCTTTTCAGTCCCTAATCAACAGGATTTGAGTGTGAGAAAAATAAGCAGCACAAGGAGTCAGTCATGTGCTGACAAGAAGCATGCTGATAGGAGGCGAAAGCAGAGTGACAAAAAGGCTAACATTGCTAACCCTCTACTCCAGGGGTCTCAAACTGGCGGCCCTCCAGCTGTTGTAAAGCTACAAGTCCCATCATGCCTCTGCCTGTGGGAGTCATGCTTGTAACTGTCAGCCTTGCAATGCCTCATGGGACTTGTAGTTTCTCAACAGCTGGAGGGCCACCAGTTTGAGACCCCTGCTCTAATCAATATGTTAGTTGCCTGGATGTCATTCTGATCCATTGACTTCAGTGCTTTCAGAGTCATTTATTGGGGTTTCGATTTCAAATGTACTTCTTGCTGTATGGTTATTTCAGGTCAGTTCTGCCTGGGAAGACTGTTCATCGTCGCCTCCTTCTTTGAGTTTCTCCCTGAGGATTGTAGTCTGTCCTCCCATTTACTTCCATGGCAAATGCCTTCTCAGACACTACATCTCCCATAGTTTTGTGCAGCCCGCATGAGAGTCTTTCAAGTACCTTTTCACCTATTGGCCCCCTCTGCTGGATGAATGTTGAATGGCACTGAAAGCTGGCATTAGTATATTTTATAGGCATATAAAACAGCTGCATCACAGTGTCTTTAGTTGCCCCATCTGGCCAGCTAAGCACCTGGCTACCCTTAAAAAAAATTATCAAAAAGTTGTAAATCATTTTTGTTAGAACTTCGTAGTAGTCCATGAAATTAGAATTTGGTTTTGGTGTTTGGTCGAAGATATCTCTGATAGGACTCTAGATTTGTAAAGGTTATCCGTCTTGTACCCCAAAGTTTTGAGATACAATTTTTCTGCTGCTAATGCTGCTTTTTTTTTTTTTGTTTTTCATAGTGCTCCTAGTGCAGACCCAAAATGGAGCTCTTGACCCTCTGGGGTGTTTTGATCCAGTACCTCCTCCTCTGCTACCCCTACCATCTACTAACTTCAGCAGCTGCTATCAATCTCCCAGAAGATGGAGAATGCAGCAGTCAGCAGGGGCTCACCATTACCCACGTCTACAGTGTTCCTGGGGAAGACAATGAGCAGCTACAAACTTTGCAATCAGATAAAAACAATCTTGTGTTTCGACATCGTCTTCAACTCCAGAACCCAGCTGCAGACTGTGAGAAAAACTCTTTATTAAAAGATCTCTTGGCCCGGCTGCAGGCTATGGAAGCAGACTTCATTGAGATGAAGGAGAAATATGAATCTGAGATGGCTGAGATGAAGAGTGGCTTTGACGGATGTTGTGGAGCAGGTAATTACCAGTTTTATCACTGTATCTGTAGTAAGGATTTCTTCTTAGAAGGTCAGAATGATAAGAGAAGTTGGCAGGGATGGGACTACAGATAATATAGGCAGGGGTGGGACTTCTGGAAATTGCAGACCTTGTTGGGAGAATAACAGGATTCAAGACTATGAGTAAGGGGCCCATTTGTTATTTCATGTCTAGGTTTTTTTTTTAGTGTATTATGATGGCTAGCCCAGTGTTTCTCAACCCTTTTTCTGTCAAGGCACCCTTTAAAAATTATGGACAGTCTCAAGGTACCCTTTAAAATTATGGACAGTCTAGAGGCATCCCATTTTAACCGCTAGTCACCAGCCGCCGCAGTTATACTGCGGCAGGTTGGCATGGCTGTGCAAATTGCCGTAGCTATACGTTGGCTCTTTAAGACACTATAGCAGATGCGCGCCTGCAGCGTTTCCCTGGAGCAGAAGCGCGTTCCCTGTGGGTGCGATGCCCGCCGGGCACCTGCGATCGCTCCTGACAGAACGAGAACGGGGATCTGTGTGTGTAAACACACAAATCCCGGTTCTGTTAGGGGAGTAGAGACAGATCGTCTGTTCCTACTAAGTAGGAACAACGATATGTCTCCTTCCCTCAGTCCTATCCCCCACAGTTAGAAACACACATAGGGAACACAGTTAACCCCTTGATTGCTCCCTAGTGTTAACCCCTTCCCTGGCAGTGACATTTATACCGTAATCAGTGGCTGATCGCGGTATAATTGTCACTGGTCCCAAAAAAGTGTCAAAAGTATCCGATCTGTCCGCCGCAATGTCGCAGTCCCGATAAAAATCGCAGATCACCGCTATTACTAGTAAAAAAAATAATAATAATAAAAATGACATAAATCTATCCCCTATTTTGTAGACGCTATAACTTTTGCGCAAACCAATCAATATACGCTTATTGCGTTTTTTTTTTAAATCAAAATAATGTAGAGGAATACATAGCGGCCTAAACTGATGAAGAAATTTTTTTTTTTTTTGTGATATTTATTAGTACAGTAAAGCATTAGTAAAGCAAAAAGTACAAAATATTGTGTTTTTTTTCAAAATTGTCGCTCTTTTTTCTTTATAGCGCAAAAAAATAAAAACGCAGTGGTGATCAAATACCCCCAAAAGAAAGCTCTATTTGTGGTGAAAAAAAGGACATCAATTTTGTTTGGGTACAGTGTAGTACGACCGAGCAGTTGTCAGTTAAAGAGACGCAGTGCCGTATTGCAAAAAATGGCAGGAAGGGGGCAAATCCTTTCCGGGGCTGAAGTGGTTAAAATGTAAAAACTATTTTCATAGTTTTACATAATGCAGCAACATCCACAATTCCAAGTAGGATACCCAACATTAGAGGTGATTTAGGGTCCTTTCACACGGGCTTTCCGCCCCACAGTCTCAGTTTTGCTCAGCGGGGGGGATGACAGGTCCGTCTCCGCTCACTGTGGAGCAACGGACCCGTCAAGAGTCCCGCTCTCCTCTATGGGGAGATCGGATGAAAATGGACCGCCTGTCCGTTTTCATCTGAACCAATCTGCCAGACGGATTGGAAAATAGGGTTTCCATTTGTCTAGCTTTTACGGACAGGATCAGATATCGGCAGGTGTCAGCGGACGTGTCACCGCTGACATCCGCCGCTCCATAGGGCTAAATGGAGCATCTGATCAGGTCTGCTGTCAGTTTTTCAGACGGACCTGATCAGAAACCTCGTGTGAAATGGGCCTTGTTCTTCCAAAGCAAATACATTTTTGCAAACTTTTACTGTTTCTCCATCACTCAGCTAGTGTGACCCCCCACCACTGATAGAGAGGGGCAGGGGAGAGTCAAACAAAGATGCTATGCAGGCAACTGACATCCCCCTTATCAACTGATGACACCATTGGTTGTTAAGAGGCTGGAAGCTAGAAGGTTGTAATGGTGCACAATGAAAACCTGTGACATAGTGTAAGTAAAAGGCAGCCTTCATCCACATGCCGGCTTGGATACAATTTTTAGGCAATTTTTATGCATTTTGCCAAGGCACCCCTGAAAAAAACTCAAGGCACCCTGGTTTAAAAAGGCTGGGCTAGCCAATCAACTGTATAAAAGGTGAAGTGGCCCAAAACTGTGGACCTAGAGCACATGACAAATAAATTTGGCCCTGATTTTTACTGCTTTTCTTAAATTTTCCTCCCTTTTCCAAAAGTGTGGTCAAAAGAGTAGCCAGTCCAGGTCCTTCACTGATGCTTCACAGATGCTACTGCTGCTTTTTAACCACTTGCCGACCGCTGCACGCCGATATACGTCGGCACAATGGCAGCGGAGAGGCAAATGGGCGTACCTGTACATCCCCTTTAATTTGCTGAGTTAGCGGGTGACCGTGCCCATGGGACCCGCGGACTCGATGTCTGCCGGTCTCCCAGCGATCGTGTCACGGAGCCGCAGAACGGGGAAGTGCCTATATGAACAAGGCATTTTCCTGTTCTGCCTTGTGACATGACAGAGATCACTGCACCCTGTCATTGGTAGCAGTAATCTCTGTCATGTCAGTGGTAGCTCATCCCCCCCACAGTTAGAATCACTCCCTAGGACACACTTAACCCCTTCATCGCCCCCTAGTGTTTAACCACTTGCCGACCATCATATAGCAGAATGACGGCGGCAAAGTGGTTTAAATATCCTGACTGGGCGTCATATGACGTCCTCAGGATATTGAGCCGCTGCGCTCCCCCGGGGGCGCGCATCGCGGCGATCGTTGTTGCTGGGGTGTCAGTCTGACACCCCACAACACCGATCTAGGTAAAGAGTCTCTGATGGAGACTCTTTACCACGTGATCAGCCATGTCCAATCACGGCTGCTCACTATCAGTGCCCATCAGTGCCCATCAGTGCCACCCATAAGAACCCATCTTTGCAGCCTTTCAGTGCCCATCTGTGTGGCCTATCAGTGCCCATCAGTGCCCACCAGTGCCACCCAGTGCCACCCATGAGTGCCCATCAGTGCTGCCTATCATTGCCACCCATCAGTGCCGCCTACCAGTGCCCATCAGTGCCGCATATCAGTGGCCATCATCAGTGCCCGTCAGTGCCCGCTCATTGGTGCCACCTTATCAGTGCCCGTCAGTGCCGCCTTATCAGTGCCCATCAGTGAAAGAGAAAACTTACTTGTTTACAAAATTTTTTAACAGAAACAAAAGCAAAACTTTTATTTTTTTTCAAAATTTTCGGTCTTTTTTTATTTGTTTTGCAAAAAATAAAAACCGCAGAAGTGATCAAATACCACCAAAAGAAAGCTCTATTTGTGGGAACACAATGATAAAAATGTAGTTTGGGTACAGTGCAGCATGACCGCGCAATTGTCATTCAAACTGCAACAGCAACAACTGAAAGCTGAAAATTGGTCTGGGCAGGAAGGTGTATAAGTGACCTGTATTGAAGTGGTTAACCCCTTCCCTGCCAGTGTCATTTACACAGTAATCAGTGCATTTTTATAGCACTAATCCCTGTATAAATGACAATGATCCCAAAATAGTGTCAAAAGTGTCCGATGTGTCCGCCATATTGTCGCAGTCACGATAAAAATCACAGATCTCCGCCACAAATAATAGAAAAAAAATAATTAAAAAAATGCCATAAAACTATCCCCTATTTTGTAGACGCTATAACTTTTGCGCAAACCAATCAATATACGCTTATTTTGATTTTTTTTTTACCAAAAATATGTAGAAGAATACATATCGGCCTAAACTGAGGAAAAAATATATTTTTTTATATATATTTTTGGGGGATATTTATTATAGCAAAAAGTAAAAAATATTGCTTTTTCTTTTTTTGTTTATAGCGCAAAAAATAAAAAATCGCAAAGGTTATCAAATACCACTAAAAGAAAGCTCTATTTGTGGGAAAAAAAGGACGTCAATTTTGTTTGGGTGCAATGTCGCACGAACGTGCAATTGTCAGTTAAAGCGACGCAGTTCTGA
This sequence comes from Aquarana catesbeiana, assembly GCF_042186555.1. Classification (NCBI taxonomy): domain Eukaryota; kingdom Metazoa; phylum Chordata; class Amphibia; order Anura; family Ranidae; genus Aquarana; species Aquarana catesbeiana. The sequence continues at coordinate 285,771,760 of NC_133330.1, read as the reverse complement.
ATCGCAAAAAGTGCTCTGGTCAGGAAGGGGGTAAAATCTTCCGGGGCTGAAGCGGTTAAATAGTACTCCAGATGCCCAGAAGCTTAATATAAAAATAATGCTTTAATCCGGTGTTCAATATGTTATTTTGCTGGTGCAGCGTTGGTTAAAGGAATGCTACAGAAAAGCCAGAGCTTGATAATTATCTCACTGCTAACCTTGGGTCACTTGGCTTCTCTGCCTAATGAACATCAAATTCTGCGTGCAGTGATTATCAGAATGTATTATCCTGAACATGGTCCACTCCACACTATTCAGTTGCAATATTACAACCTACCATAAGATGGCATTTTGGACCAGAAAAAAAAAAAAAACAGCCTTGAGGAAAGCGGAGCAAACTTATTTGTATGGCTAAATAAATCTTTCAGACACTCACATTAAATCCCTCTTCGAACTGAAAGATAATACATTATTAGCTATAAAATTGTTCTTTTATCTGTAACAATAAAAATTCCACAAATAAACTTGTATAGCAAAATCATGTCTAGCGCCATTACTGATACGAAACAAAACTCCATTTGAGTTGCTGAATTTACAGACTAAACTGGTATTGTACAAGATGTAATTAAAGATATGTTTTTTTTTTTTTTTCCTGTTACAAATTAGAAAAGGAACAGATGGAATTTCATATATTTTATTTAATAGAGTTTAACTGACCTCATACATCCCCCCTCCCCACCCCCGCAGTAGTTGCTTGGAAATAATCTTGGAAGTACTTAAATTACAGGTGTTGGCATTACTTTGTAATTATCTATACTTGTTCCTCATCCTTTTCATGCTTATCTCACAATTACTTTAGTTAACCTGCCAAAGGATTTGAATTTTTCAGAGAAACTGTAGTCACAATAGGCAAACGTAACATTCTTATATTTTTAGATGCTGAATTGAAAAATGAAGCACACATAGGTAGCAATTTTCAAAGTATTTTTTGTTCATTTTTTTTTTTTCTTTCTGGGCTGAAGGTATAGCACAATAAAACGACCATTTAAAATAGCCTGCAGGGAACTTGAAAATGTACTCTGAATTACATAATGATGCATCTCTATGAAAGGCGGCACAAATGTCACTTTGTAGATGAAACTGTTTGCAGTGGCGTAACGTAACAACACTTATTGCAGCCCACGCAGCTGCTATGGGGCCTGGGTGTGAAAGGGGCCCCATTAGGGGGGATGTTGATGCAATTTAAACAGGGAAAATCTGTGTGCATGTACGTAAAAATAACACATACCTATCACTTTATTAACAAGGATTGCAGAGGTTGCTGTTGACAATGACCCTGCAACCCCCTGTGACATTTCAAATTTAGAAGAGCTGACATCAGACGTACAGCAGGAGACTTTAGAATGGTTGTCACTAGTTGTAGATACCCCTTTGCAGTCTGTGCAGCGAGGATAATTTATTTAGCTGTCTTATCGATACATTGCTCTCAGGGGTTTTGCTCATCCTGGCCAGCCCTGAAACTGTGTCTACAGGTCATAATATAAAATAGTGTGATAATAATTAATGTTTTTGTTGCCGTAAGACTTTTTTACCCCTTTTACTGATTGCTACACCACCTCTTTCAGCACTTGCTTGCTGGGGTGGTGGAAGGGGTAGGTTTAGAATTCACACTATGACCCTGAGAAAAAGAATGTTTTGGCTGAAAAATTATGTTAAAAGTTAATTCCCTGCACCGATGGCCCTCTCCTCCTGATAACGTCTGTCCTTAAAGCGGGGTTCCACCCAAATTTTGAACATTATCTCTATGCATTCTCTTCCTTGCCTAGATGCTGACATGCTGTGTAAAAAAATTTAAAACGCCGTAATTACCTTTTTTTTCTAATCTTCTTAGCACTTCCTGGTTTTCCTCCCATGGGAGTAGGCGTGTTTCTGGCCTCTCCCAGACCTCCCACAGTCCCCTGGGAGCTAGTCTCAGGCTTCCCAGCATGTATTGTGCAACAGCGTCATCACAACATCTCAGTGAATGCTGGGAGCACAGCATTCACCGCATCCAGGAAATACATGCTTGTGGGCTTCAAATGCCCACAATGTAGATGGAAACCGCCTTCAGTGAATTTTATAAGTTATTCTTTACAATGAAATCGGACACAGATGGACTTATTACACAGAACATGTGAGTAGATAATCATGAGAAGAAAAGTTTGTGAATGAACTCCAAAAAAAAAAAAACGATAGATAGGTGGACCCCTGCTTTAAAGAGGAAGTAAACCCTGATGGGTTTTACTTCCTCTTTTTTCCCCTGCAAAGTAAAAGCATAATGGGCTAGTATGCATCGCATACTAGCCCATTATGTGGCACTTACCTAAAAAAGAAGCCTATGCTGTCCCTCCTTGTGGCCGCATCCATCTTCGCCCCCCTTCCTTCCGGGACCGCACGCTGTTTAAAAAAATAATTTTTTTGACTCTGTGACTGGCCGGAGTCACATGACGTCACTCCTGCACGTGCACGCGGGAGCCGTCAGTCATGGCTCTTGCTAGTGAAGACACAGCACAGAGGGACGTTTCTTCACAGCGCATGCACCGATGACATCGCGTTTAGGAGATATTTACAGTACCTATAGGTAAGCCTTATTCTAGGTTTACCCATAGGTAAAAGTGACACAGAGAGGTTTACAACCACTTTAAGGGCCGGTTCTCACTGATTCGACATGCGCTCCGACTTTCGAGAGCACAAGTCACATGACATGTATAAATCAATGGTTCCCTATAAGAGCCATCCTAACTGGTTTGACTTGTGTCGGTCCGACTTTGAAAAAGGTTCTTGCACTACTTTGGTCTGACTTTCAGCCCATTGATTTGAATAGAAGTCGCATGCGACTTGTGCTCTGAGATCAAGTGTATACAATGTTAGCAATGTAAAATCCCCCAAGCAAATGATGTGGGGTCTCCCCCAAATTTACACTAGGCCCTTCGAGTCTGGTATGGATCTTGAGGGGAAACCCCACACTAAAATTATTTTTTTTAAACAGCGTGGGGTCCCCCCCAAGACCATACCAGACCCTTCAGTCTGGTATGGATTTTGAGGGGAAACCCCACACCAATCTAAAAAAAAACAGCGTGGGGTCCCCCCCAGAATCCAAACAAGACCCTTACCTGAGCATGCAGCCTGGCAGGTCAGGAAGGTGGGGGGCTGAGCGAGCCCTCACCCCCTCCTGAACCATACCAGGCCACATGCCCTCAACATGGGGGACCTCACGCTGTTTTTTTTTTTTTTTTTATAAATTTGGCATGGGATTCCCCCTCAAGGTTCATACCTGACCCAAAGGGGCTGGTTTGGACTGGAGAGGGGGACCCCACGCCGTTTTCTTTTTATAAATTTGTATTGAGGTTTCATCCATTCCAGAGCCAAAAGAATTGTAATCGGATACCGTTCATTGAAGTCGACTTCCGTGTGGGATCATTGTGAACATAGCCTAACACTGTTCCCTAGTAAGGTACTATGCTGACAGCTACCCTGGTGCCTGTCCTTGATTTAGACATATTTCATATTACGATCAATGACAGTAGGGGGCTTCCAGGGGGGCTCCATCAAAATTTTGGCTCATTGTATTTTTGTATGTTTATAGTCAGCATGTGGTTTAATTGTCCCACTGCCCATAAGGAATAACAGAAAAGAACTAGCACAATGGGGTTACAAGCTAGTACAAGCTAGTAGGTAAGCTGAAGCCTTGCTCTTAGCAGCTAGTCAGTTTTGAATTTTAGTTATCTAATACAAACAGAGGAATGGAACAGTTTATGATCAATGGCTCAATCTTGTGGTCAATCCAGTGCCTAATATGACACTCGAGAATTGGAATACAGTCCCTTCTGAGATGCTTTGCATGAATCTCAGTAATGCAGGCAATGGAACCACCACTCACAGGATTCAATGTACCCTATAGACCAGGCAGGTAAAACTCAAGTCTGGGGATGGGCCACAAAGGTAGTTGCACCTTCATCCACGGGCTGGACTCTGACAGATATAAAAGGTAATTGGAAATACTTAATACAAATGCTTACTACTTAATTTCACTGACCAGCTGTACCTTTTTCTTTGTAAAATGTGCAGACATTCTATGAGTTAATTCCAATTTAGAGTTTGCCAAAGCATTTGACTAGAGTTGCCACCTCATCCCTTTAAACCTGAACACATATTAATTAGGTTCTGTGGGTGATTAAGATGGTAATTAATCTCACTTGGTGCCTTACCTGCATTAAATTAGCCTCAGAACCTGTGTAATTCATATGTGTTCGGGTTTAAAGGGATGAGGTGGCTACCTATGTTTCACACAAATTCCCACACACAGCTAATGTGTAAGGTAAAGCCTACAGGCTTAGAAAAATCAGTTTGTAAATGGATAGAAAACGGGCTAAAAGACCGAATTCAGAGAGCAGTTGTTAATGACTTTTACTCTGAATGGTCCAAGGTTATCAGTGGTGTACCCCAAGGTTCAGTACTGGGACCCTTACTTTAAATATCTTTATAAATGATATAGGGTCTGGGATTAAATGTACCATTTCAGTCTTTGCAGATGACACCAAGCTTTGCAGTGGAATAACGTCCTCACAGGATGTCTCCAACTTACAAGCCAACCTCAATGCACTGTTTAATTGGGCAGCTATGTGGCAAATGAGGTTTAATGTTAATAAATGTAAAGTTATGTACTTGGGGGCTAAGAATATGCATGCATCATACATACTAGGGGGAGTTCAACTGGGGGAATCAATGGCGGAGAAGGATCTGGATGTTCTGGTAGATCATAGGCTTCATAATACCATGCAATGCCAAGCTGCAAAGTCCTTTTTTGTATTAAAGGGGAAGTCCACCGTAACACTAAAATCACTACATCTACAGGCATCCACGATCTAAGACTAACCTATCTAACCATGTAAAGAAGAAAATGCTATACATACTTTTTTGAAGCCACTCCGGTCCCATTTATTTCACAGTTGTGAAATAAATGGGATGTGACATCACCCATAGAGTTACTATGAGGCTTCCAATGTCGGCTGCCTCCTCTGCACCCGCCTCTACAGCAATGCCACTGCTGACAGCTCAGTGTGGGACCGGACCAGCTTCAGAAAAGGTATGTATATCGGTTTCTTCTTTACAGGGCTAGATAGGTTTTGTGTATTTAAAATGAACTTGAGCCATAGACATGGACAGACATTTACAGGACTTCTTTACTGGCTTGAAGCATCAATGAGGCTTCGGTAGAGCTTCAGTGGGGCTTTGGTGAGGCTTTGTGGGGCTTCGATGAGGCTTTGGTGGGGCTTCAATAGAGCTTTGTCATAGTCTTCTATGGAGGCTTTGAAGACGCTTTGAAGCACCACTGAAGCTACATGGGGTATAATTTTTGAACAAAGGCAAGTGTATACAGGACTGTAAGCTAACCATTTTATTTAGTGACAGGAGCTTTGACTAGTGTTCAGAGAGCTTTAACAAAGCCTGTCCGAAACCTTATTGAAGCTGAAGCAAGTGTAAATGAGCCCTAATACATAACACTAGGTTAGTCTTAGATTGTGGATGTCTGTAGATGTAGAGATTTTACTGTTAGGGGGACTTACCCTTTAAGAGAGGTTTGGACTCCAGAGAGAGAGATATCATTTTGCTCCTGTACAAATCATTAGTGAGACCTCATCTAGAATATGCAGTTCAGTTTTGGGCACCGGTTCTCAAAAAGGATATCGGAGAATTGGAGAAAGTGCAGAGAAGGGCAACCAAACTGATAAGAGGCATGGAGGAGCTCAGCTATGAGGAAAGATTAGAGGAACTGAATTTATTCTCTCTTGAGAAGAGGAGATTAAGTGGGGATATGATCAACATGTATATTCATAAGTGGTCCATATAGTGAACTTGGTGTTGAGGTATTCACTTTAAGGGGACACACTTTATATCTAATGGAAAAGAGATTTAATCTCCAAATACAGAAAGGCTCCCTCACAGTAAGAGCTGTGAAAATATGGAGTAGACTCCCTCAAGAGCTGATTCTGGCAAGCTCAGTAGATTGCTTTAAGTATGGCCTGGATTCTTTCCTAGATACACATAATATAACTGCATATTAACCACTTCAGCCCCAGGAGGTTTTACCCCCTTAATGACCAGGCCATTTTTGGCGATACGGCACTGCGTCACTTTAACTGACAATTGCGCGGTCGTGCGACGTTGTACACAAACAAAATATATGTCATTTTTTTCCCCACAGATAGAGCTTTCTTTTGGTGGTATTTGATCACCTCTGCGCTTTTTATTTTTTGCGCTATAAACAAAAAGACCCACAATTTTGAAAAAAAAACAATATTTTTTACTTTTTGCTATAATAAATATCCAAAAAAAATTAATAAAAAAAAAACAAATTTCTTCATCAGTTTAGGCCAATATGTATTCTTCTACATATTTTTGGTACAAATCGCAATAAACGTATATTGATTGGTTTGCGCAAAAGTTATAGCATCTACAAAATAGGGGATAGATTTATGGCATTTTTATCATTAATTTTTTTTTATTAGTAATGATGGTGATCAGTGACTTTTAGTGGGACTGCGACATTGCGGCGGACAGATCGGACACTTTTGACACTTTTGGGACCAGTGACGTTATTACAGTGATCAGAGCTAAAAATAGCCAGCGATCATGTATAAATGACACTGGCAGGGAAGGGGTCAACACTAGGGGGGCGATCAAGGGGTTAAGTGTTCCCTAGGGAGGTGTTTCCCTGTGGGGGCAGTGTAATGACTGGGAGTAGAGAGAGATCGCTGTTCCTGATCACTAGGAACAGACAATATCTCTCTACTCCCCTGTCAGAACGGGGATCTGTTTTTTTGTTTACACTGACAGATCTCCGTTCTGGCTCTCTGTGGAGCAATCGTGGATGGCCGCCGGATATTGTGGCCGCCGGCCACATGCTTCGGCTCTGGCGACGCGGCACGCGTGCGCGCCTGCTATAGCTATTGCATGGAGCGCAGTACCGGTATGGCAATTCGGTACAGCATCATACTGCCCTGCCGCAGTATAGCTGTCAAAGTGGCTGAGTTCCTGGAGTTCAGCTTTAAGGTTAATTCTACTGCACTGCACCTTCTTTAGCAAAAATTCACAGTGAAGCATCCCTTTAAGCTAGGGTACCTTTTTTTATCGTACAGCTTAAAGAGTAATTTTTAAAAATAAATGTTTATTTATTTATTTTTTTTATTATTAAAATCCTATAGGGGGGATTTACTAAAACTGGAGCATGCAAAATCCGGTGCAGCTCTGCATAGAAACCAGTCAGCTTCTAGGTTTCATTGTCAAAGCTTAAATGAACACGCTGAAGTTAGAAGCTGATCGGCTACCATTCACAGCTGCACCAGATTCTGAGTGCTCAAATTTTAGTAAATCTCCCCCCATTAAATACAATACAGTCAAAATAGCCATAATTTACCTTTGATCTCTTGTTTCAGGTCTTTCAGACAAATGTAATGGGAATGGAAAGTTTGTACCTGCATTGGGAATCTGCCAGTGTGATGAAGGCTGGGAAGGCCCTGACTGTTCCACAAGAAGCTGCCCAGGCAACTGTGGAGAAAATGGCGTGTGTATTGACGGTGTCTGCCAGTGTGCGGAGGGCTTTACTGGTGATGACTGTAGCATTAAAAAGTGTGCCTATGACTGTGGCAAGTTTGGAACCTGTGTGAACGGTGTCTGTGTTTGCATTGAGCCATACGGAGGCCCTGCCTGCAGAAAGAAGAAGTGTCTCGTTGACTGCAGCCCCCATGGTAAATGCGTTGATGGAGTGTGCCAGTGTGCACAGGGATACACTGGAGTAGACTGCAAAGAAAGAAAATGTGCCGTTGACTGCAGCCCCCATGGTAAATGCGTTGATGGAGTGTGTCAGTGTGCAGAGGGATACACCGGAGTGGACTGCAAAGAAAGAAAATGCGCTGTTGACTGCAGCCCCCATGGTAAATGCGTTGATGGAGTGTGTCAGTGTGCAGAGGGATACACCGGAGTAGACTGCAAAGAAAGAAAATGTGCCGTTGACTGTCGACCAAAGGGCCGCTGCGTTAATGGCGTCTGCGTCTGTGATGAAGGCTTTATTGGAGATGACTGTTCTATCGGTAAGAAACTTTTTACTATTTATAGAATCATAAACTGCATTCATAACAGCTCCAAGCAAACAGCTAACCACACAAATTAAGTACAAGGGAGCTGTTTTGCTTGCCAAATAATTTGTATTTCTGTCCATCTATATTTAAGATTTACACAGTTTTGCCACATAGCTTAGCCCTGTGTGGCAGAACAGGAGACCTCTTCTGCAGTTAAACCCTCCTAAGTGCAAGTAAACCCTCCTATCGTTTTCAGCCAAGGAAGCTGCCATCTTTGCCTCTGTTTAATCTACAACTGCCATGATGCTGCACATGTGATCAGTTATGACACCAGCCATTGGATGGTTTGACAGTTTGGTTGAGAGCACAACCAATGGGAGTGTTACGTTTCCGGCACGTGCCGGAAATGGAACTCTTTTATGGATGAGTTTACTTCCGCTTTAAGTAACAATTGTAGATCTTTTCCCTATTTCCAACCTGTTACAGGGAAAAGAGAAGCAGCAGACTTATAAGCTCATATCTCTGTCACTCTCCTTCTATCAGCATACCCCTGCTGTGTAGGGTCATACAAGAGGGTAATATACAGTGCCTTGAAAAAGTATTCATACCCCTTGAAATTTTCCACATTTTGTCATGTTACAACCAAAAGACGTAAATATATTTTATTGGTATTTTATGTAATAGACCGAAACAAAGTGGCACATAATTGTGAAGTAGAAGGAAAATAAAAATATAAATGGTTTTCAATTTTTTTTACAAATACATCTGTGAAAAGTGTGGCGTGCATTTGTATTCAGCCCCCTCTGAGTAAATACTTTGTAGAACCACCTTTCTCTGCAATTACAGCTGCAAATATTTGTGGGTATGTCTTTGCAAAAGCTCTGTCAGATTGGATGGAGAGCATCTGTGAACAGCAATTTTCTTGCCACAGATTCTCAATTGGATTTAGGTCTGGACTTTGACTGAGCCATTCTAACACATGGATATGCTTTGATCTTAACCATTCCATTGTAGCTTTGGCAGTATGTTCAGGGTTATTGTCTTGCTGAAAGGTGAACCTCCACCCCAGTCTCAAGTCTTTTGCAGACTCTAACAGGTTTTCTTCTAAGATTGCCCTGTATTTGGCTCCATCCATCTTCCCATCAACTCTGACCTGCTTCCCTGTCTCTGCTGAAGAAAAGCATCTCCACAACGTGATGCTGCCAGCACCATGTTTCATGGTGGGGATGGTGTGTTCAGGGTGATGTGCAGTGTTAGTTTTCCACCACACATAGCATTTTACTTTTAGGCCAAAAAGCTAAATTTCGGTCTCATCTGACCAGAGCACCTTCTTCCACAAGTTTGCTGTGTCCCCCACATGGCTTCTTGCAAACTGCAAATGGGACTTCTTATGGCTTTTTTTCCAATAATGGCTTTCTTCTTGCCACTCTTCCATAAAGGCCAGATCTGTGGAGTACACGACTAATAGTTGTCCTGTGGACAGATTTTCCCACCTGAGCTGTGGATCTCTGCATCTCCTCCAGAGTTACCATGGGCCTCTTGGCCGCTTCTCTGAATAATGCTCTTCTTGCCCAGCCTATCAGTTTAGGTGGATAACCATGTCTTGGTAGGTTTGCAGCTGTGCCATACTCTTTCAATTCTCAGATGATGGATTGAACAGTGCTCTGTGAGTTTGAAGCTTGGGATATTTATTTTTATAACCTAACCCTGCTTTAAACTTCTCCACAACTTTATTCCTGAACTTTCTGGTCAGTTCTTTGGACTTCATGATGCTATTCGTTCACTAAGGTTTTCTAACAAACCTCTGAGTATTTAGGTGACCTTCTGAAGGCAATTGGTTCCACTGGATTTTAGTTAGGGCTGAATACAAATGCACGCCACACTTTTCACATATTTATTTGTTAAAAAAAATCATTTATAATTGTGCTTCCACTTTACAATGATGTCTCACTTTCTGTTGGTCTATCACAAAAAATCCCAATAAAATTTACATTTTTGGTTGTAACATGAAAAATGTGGAAAACTTCAAGGGGTATGAATATTTTTCAAGGCACTGTAGGCTCAAATTCAGGTATTTAGCTTGAACTATAAAATAAATAAATAAATAAATAAATAAATAAATAAATATAAAATTCTAAGTGCTCCACTTTTTTTTTAAATTAAAATAACAAACATGTTATACAATGGTTTTGCACAGAGCATCCCCGATCCTCCTCTTCTCGGGTCCCCCACTGGCGCTCCTGGCTCCACCCCACACTCATGCGTGCTCTGCATGTCCATTGTTTGGATTAGTTTGGCAGCTGATTTCAGAACTCTGTGTACTGGGAACAGCGATCTGGCTGTTTCTGTTGCAAAGCACCTATTCTGATTTTTTTCCTATCAAAGACATCTAGCAGAATACATTTTGGCCTAAATGTTTTAAAAAAACAAAGTAGAAAATAATGTTTTTTTTTTTTAAAGTTTTTGGTCTTTTTTTATTTAAATCGCAAATAATTAAAGAAAAACCCAGTGGTAATCAAATACCACCAAAAGAAAGCTCTATTTGTGCGAAAAAAATGATAAAAATTAAATTTGCGTCAGTTTTGCATGACTGTGCAATTGCCAGTAAAAGTAACTCAGTGGCGAATAGCAAAAAATGTTTTTGTCATGATTGGGGTAAAATCTTCAGGAGGTCAAGTTGTTAAAATGATAGTGAAGGCTTTTTAATTTTTTTTATAAAAGCCTAATATAAAGTTTACCTGTAGGTATAGTAAATACCTCCTAAACATGCACTGTTTAGATGATATTTACTTTAGCTGTGCCGGTAATGTCATCTGCGCATGCTCAATGGGCTCTCAATGGACTGCGTACCGTCCATAGAGAAAGCCATGCTGCAGCCGTGTTGTTGCGGATCAGCCAATAGCCTGCAAAGGAAGACCGGGTAAAGATGGAAGCCCCAGGGGGAGCCATGACAAGGGCTTTGTTATCAGGTAAGTCATTTATAATGTGCTAGTATGCAATGAATATGCAATGAAAACTTGCAGGGAGAAGATTTTATTCCTTTTTTTTTTTTTTTTTTTTGTGGTTTACTACAACCACCTTATTTGGCTATAAATAAATGGCTAGATGTTGCCTATACAATGCATTTTTTAAAATCAAATAGAACTTTATTGAAAGAACAATAAATGAGAAGCGGCAATGTTTTTTTCCAGCCTCATACTATCGCCCATTTGATTCAGTGAGTCCTTCACTGTGATGGGGTTCCCGTTGATTGCCAGTGCCTCAAAATTAATTTCCTAATCTGGAAAAGAGCCCTAGCTATCACTAGTCTAGAGGCTTCCTCCTCAGGGACATCATCTATAATTCTCAATAAGCACAGTTTAGGTTGTCCAGTAAGATGGACCTGAAATACTTGGTTAATAGTTCCCAACACCTCCTTCCAATAGATATGCAATTTTGGGCACCTCCATATCATAAGGATCAGGTCATTGTGGTCCCTCATGCATCTTGTACAGGAAGGATCATCACGCACACCCATTCTCACTAGTCTAGCTGGCGTGTAATGGACATGCAGGAGCAAATATATCTGGGACAGCCTTTGGGCCACATTTAAGGAGCATCGGGGCACTGCAGCAAGAAAGAATTGCTTTCCCAGTGAGGGAGTTTATAAATGGGTTCAACACTCCTGCTGGTCACTCTTCTCCATCCAGTGCCCTAGTGAACATAATCTAAGATAAGGTGTTTTACAATAGTGAGTGGGATCCTACTACAGTAAAATAGACCAGAGCTCTATCTCTCTACTGGACTGTATCTTGATTGTACTGAAGACCGCGCTGGACTGACTGGATCAGTCACTGGTCGTAGGTGGGTGATTGTGTGTGTGGGTAGTCCCTCCAATAGGTTGTGCCCAATAGTGGATACTGGCAGTAAACCCTCTTAGGATTTGGTCTGCTGCCTTTCTGGTACGGGCTTTCCAGTACTTACCATTAACTTGAAATAATAGGAAAGAAGAAGCGCTCGATGTCCAAAAGAATGCAGGTTTGATGGAAGGTTAAGAGGCGTTTATTGAAAATAGCGTCAAGTACATCAAGGTGCGTTTCGGGAGAAAAGATTCTTCCTTCTTCAGTGCTGTTGCTGTACGCTATTAAATAGGAATGATTCCCATGCCGATTAATTATTTGCCAGGTTTTGGAGGAAAAACTGACAGAGTGAAAACTGAGGTTCCAGAGGCAGGAGATTTGCATGCAGCAACATCCCTGAAGAAGGGAGAGTCTTTTTTCCCAAAATGCATTGGCTTGATGTACTTGTCGCTATTCTCAGTAAATGCCTCTTAATCTACCATCAAACTTGCATTCTTTCAGGTGCTCCTTCTTCATCGCTACTGGACTATCATTGCTACCCCATAAATATGTAAAACAAGGCAATGCAAATTCCTCAAAAATATACACTAGAAATATTCTTATGAGAAAAAAAAAGTTGGAATAAAATAAAAAACGTCTATTTAAAGCGTAGAGCCTCCCATAAGTGAAACCGGTCCTGATTTTAACATCTCCAGATGTCTGCAGTGTCATACAGCAAATCCCAGCAGACTGTGCCGCTTTATAACTTCTGATTAAACGTTTCTGCCTGAGCATCTGATATTTTTTTCTTGTTACTGTGAACAAAAACATAAGGTTTGGTTTTGATGTTCCTGTTTTAAATGAGGCATACATTAGTATAATTAATCTTTTCTGGTTTTGTGTTGGTGTATTTGTAAGAATCTCTGTGGAATTTGTTTTTTAGTTGTTACTTTTGTCCACATTTAGCAACAACAAGACTTCTTTTTTATATTAGGTGTTTTCATCATAATGTTTTTTAGAGCATAAAGTTGAATTAGTAAAGAACGATTGCAGGCCAAAAGGGAAACAATCAGTGATCCAGCAATGCTAGCATGAGCTTCAATCAGAAAATTGATTGGCTCAGATTACCTTAATCTTTTCAATGCACTGCAGCGGCAAGTTTGAATCTGATTAGTGGCAGGAAAGAACTTCTTTGTACTGACCTTTTGTACATGAGGTTTTCTGTAGAAGGGACAAGGGGCTGCAGTGGGTGTTTGGGAATATCTTTACTGCATCATAAGCAGGGGGTCTTTTCATACCACTTAAAGGGCAATACTAACAATACACAAATAACCTCCCGTTGCTCCAGGTAAACCTGAATTACTGGATTGCACTTATCCAGCATATAAGGGTGTTGACCCAGCTCACAACTGTATCATACCACAAAGAAATCCGGACGGCTGCACACCTAGGATCTTCTGAATATATATTTTTTAATATCAAATGCTATCCATAAAAACAACCAAAAAAACACACATGTGGTGAGAGAGATGGTTGACGCGTTTCACACATAATTCAGTGCTTCCTCATAACCTTCAATACACACGTCCTTTAGCTGGTTATAGATGGATCAAAGTTTGGCTGGTTCAACAGGAACTATCTAAATTTCTATCCATGTATGGTCATTCCCGTTCATGAGTTGATCTATCGATTGGCTTTTCATGAATTGTCCTGCTGCTAAATTTTTGCTAGATCACCGCATGCAGTCAATGGGCCACAGCACTGATCAGTGAATTTTGATGGCAGACATAAGCACTGACAACTCAGCATTCCTGAAGGTAAGTATGTCAGAAACCAGGGGGTGGGGAGGTGTTAGTTCACTTTTACACTTTTTTCTGTAAAGGTGAGCTAACACTTTAAAGCGGAACTTCACTTAAAAGTGAAAATGTCGCTTATTGTCCTCCCATCTCCCTGCCCACAACCTCCTGGGACATCACAGGTCCCAGGAGGCTGTGGGACCAGTCTGAGAGCACAGCACACCTCATACATATGCAGCAGAGAGCTGGCTGTGAAACAGCAGGAAATCACAACCATCTTCCCACAATCAAGATTGCAGCATTAGGGAACCCAAAGACTGGCAAAGAACCTACCCGGGTGATGACAGAGACAAGAAGGGTGGACTTTTAAGGCACTCAATTATATCGTATATAAAAAGTGTATAAAAGTATACAAAATAATGTAATAGTAAACAAATTTTATTTATGGATAAACAACATTAAAAAATTATAACGAAACATTGATTTGTCTGAACAATACGTTTCTATCACCATACAGAATATACGCATGAAAAAACCTCCTCACACCCAATGCGTTTCGGTATATGGTCTAGTCCTTCTTCAGGGGTGCAGAAAATAAGAGAGGTTCATATAGCGTTAGATGGTGAGGTAATTTTGCAATGCTTCGTTAAATACATTAAAAACTTGCAGTTAGAGTAGCACAGATAGCTGTCTTAAGGCAAATGGGGCATCGGAGAGATCTATAAATGTGAGCTGAGTAATGATGTCCTCAGGAGGAAGAAGTCCCCCCCGCACTCCACAGCAGTGAGACGGTCAGAAGAATATACTGAGGCAAATGGAATCCCTTAGAGTGGGAGAGGTTGAAGAGACCAGCCGCACATCCCGACATCCAGCAACATAGTGCTTTACCCAGGTGATGACAGTGCTGGATCCCTGGGCTGGTTCCCCAAGAATTCAAACCAGTCCCTTTTGAGATTTTGCTTAAAATTCAGACCAGATTCCAGGGTGGCCAGGAAAAGGAGGGCAGCAAGTGTATGCCCCCCCACTTCCTCTTTATGAACCATTTCAGCTTCTCCACATTGGGAAGGTACATTATAAGCAAGGCACCTTGTTGCCATGTTGAGAACTTTTCCTCCCAGTTCCTAAAAAAGATGTAGGAGTTGTGGGGGGGGGCTAAGAGAGATGGCATTCTTAATGCCATCCCAAACGTGATGCAACTTTGCTGCAATTGTCACTCGACAAAACATCAAAAATCGTGACAAAAGGTATGTTAAATGTGCCAAAATTTGGTACATGACCTTCTTTGGCGAGTTTTTGGAGTGGAGGGAGGCCCATTCAAATGAATGAATGAAGCTGCTCCAAGAACTAACAAAACAAGCATTAAAAACATGACGCGAAGGCATCGGTATTGTGTGAATGAACCCTTATTGCTCTATTCTACATGCTTAGTTTACTTCTTGTATATTTTTATGAACATCAGCTGCTGTATGGATAAGTAGTACTTATTTTACCTATGTACATGCATGTATGCTCTTGAATATAGATTAGAATTAATGATCAATCCCCAACCATTATACTGGTCATAACTAGTTTTTTATTACTTTTCTTATTTTAGAAATTGCTAGTCTTTGCAGTGGGAAAGGCAAATATGACTTGGCTAGCGGTACATGTGTCTGTGATGCCGGCTGGGAAGGACCAGACTGTTCTCAGAAGATCTGCATCCCGCCATGTGGGGAAAATGGCAGATGTGTTAATGGTGTCTGCGTGTGCAATCCGGGTTGGGTAGGACTGACCTGCCAAGAGGAGGACTGCCTCGTCAATTGTGGTGAAAACGGGCGCTGTGATGGTGGCCAGTGCTTCTGCGAGGAGGGATTTTTTGGAGAATCTTGTTCAGAAGGTGAGAAATGGTTTATAGAAAAGGAATTAGAAACTGTTACACATTAAAACATATTGAAAAATGTATTTGAGGACCAATAGCCAAATTTTCATTTCCGACATTTAATGCATCCATCAATTAATTAAAGAGATTACAGTGGGCTATTCAAAGACTGGCAAAAGTCTCACCTGAAACATCTGCCTATCTGCACCCCTACAATTTTGTTGAAATACATTCATCTTAATTCTGCTAAGCTCAAGCATGAACTTTTCCAAAGCTCTCTATGAAAGGTGAACAATGCATGAAAGGCAAAAAATATACAAAATGAACGTAAAAAGAGACAGAACATTAGTTACATTAGCTAATGCTTACTTTTCTTTGTTCAGTTTTGGCTGTGCAGAATTTGCGTCTCATCAGCACTACAGAGGACGCTCTGAACATTGCGTGGGATCTGATGGTGGAAGTGGATTTCTACTACATTACTTACTATCCGTTCGACGATGAAAGTCAGAAAAGGCAAATTAAAGTTGCTGCAAACCAGGACTATTACCAGATCGGAGGTCTGAACCCCAGCACGTTGTACAAGATACTTATGTATCAGGTGAAAAACAGTGTGACCAGCGAGCCTGCTGAGCTTCAAGGCAGAACAGGTAAAAATGGGTCAGACATTACAGAGGGCTGAGGTTAGACAGCCCTTCTGTAGACATAGTTTGGGCCCTCTTTCACCTGTATATGTGCATGCAGATTTGCCCAATCAGTGTAGAATATATGAATTCAAGTGGTCTTGAATTATTGTATATTTCCAAGCCCAATGGAAATTTACCTGATCTGTGAAACAGTTTGGTTATCTGTATTAATTGGTGATAAATACTAATGAAGGTATACTTCTGACATATAATTTAACCACTTCAATACCCAGTCATAGTAAAATGACGTCCTTGACTTTTAGGGGGGATATCTGAATGATGTCTACAGCTAGATGTATCATTCAGATATCATTCTTTGCAGCCGGCGATTCTGTGCACGATTCTGTGCAGTTCCGCCACTTTCCACTGCTGATCGTTCTTATAGGCGATGGGAGGGGACGTCTCCCCCTCCCACTGCCATCTGGTGCTTCTCCGGGCTCTCCTGTGCCATCGGGGGCCCAGAGAAAGAATCGGCCGGATGAGGACGATAGAGATGACTGGTGACCAATCTTTATTAAAAAATTGTATGTTATTTTTTAAAAAAAAGGCGTTTGAAAAATTATTGCGCAAATACCGCGTGAGATAAAAAATTGCAATGAACGCCATTTTATTCCCTAGGGTGTCTGCTAAAATAAACATATATAATGTTTGGGGGTTCCGAGTAATTTTCTAGCAAAAAAATGATGATTTTTACATGAAGGAGAGAAGTGCCAGAATAGGTATTGAAGTGGTTAAAGAATGACACTGCAAAGACAACCGCAGAGTTCCGCCATGGACTAAATAATGCCTCTGGTTCCTCATAGTACACCTGCAGCTAATGCAAAGATATGACCACACAAATGTCCTGTTATGAAAGGCATGCACTCATTTGGGATGTTTGACCTTCTGTTATCTTTTGCAGGTGATGTACAACTAGGAACCCTGTGGGTGACAGAAGAGACAGAGGACTCTTTGGAGGTGGAGTGGGAAAATCCCGATGTTAGAGCAGACTACTTTAAATTAGCCTATGCCGCCCAACCTGGTGGAGACAAGACAGAGGTGCAGGTAGCTCAGAGCAATGATCCCAAGACCAGCTATATCATTAGCGGTAAGTTAACAAGAAAGAGCTAATGATTTGAACCCATCATTATCCAAAGCTTACCTCATTTTTTTAAAGTTTTGAATAGATTTGAGAATGGTTTGAAACACTTTTTTAATCTGTATGCCCATTGGGGATGTTGGGGAGTGGAAATTCCCCTACTGGTGATAACTGTAGAATTGTGGATTCTCCTTCGCTTTTTGTCAATGGTAAAAGAAATACAAATCTGACAAAGTTTCTAAACTGTTCAACATTTGCATTTTGGCTCACTCACCTCTCTGACAAATACAGGAGCTGGTCAAAGGCACAGCTTGCATTACTGGGGCTGGGAGCCTCACATCCAATTGTAGCAGGCACATCGTCTTAGCTCTACACTTGCTAGTCTACTGGGATCAAATATGATTCCAGGGGAAGGAATCCAGACAACCGTGAACCCTCCAAACTGCTGCAGCAATATGTAGCATGGAGAAGGCATTGAAAATAATTCCTATAAAATAATCTATTTGGGCAAACAGCTTTAATAAAAGAAGATATAAGTACACATCAGAAAATTTTGCTACGAGTACTTTTGAAGCCTTCCATTTGGTACACTGATACGTTATGCTCTGAAGCATAGGACCTGCAATATTAATCTATTACTTAAGTAGGAGAGATACCTTTGACTAGTGAGGTACTTCTGCTGATAAAATCTCTGATTAAAGCAGAAGAAAAAATGCTTTGCTTGTGTTGTCTGTCCACCAACATGCAGGACAATTGTAAACTCCATGGGGAGCTTAACTATAGTAAATGAACAGAATAAAAAGTGTATTCTACACCATGTGGGACTCATATCTTTAAATTATCAAGAGGCACAGTAGGAGGCTGGAGAGATGTACAGGTATGCTTGAAAACCTCTTTAATCCACCACAGCTTGAAAGATGTTCAAAGCAGGTAATTCTTCTGTACAGTGAAAGAGCAAGAATGTGGAAAAAATGGAAACGGACAGATTTGAGTTTCAGAGAAGCGAAAGCAGAAGAGACTGAGACTGTCAAAGCGCTATGAGCTGATCTGAAATATTCTGTTACAAAATGCACACTTCAGTCTGGTCACTTTTACAGTGATCTGGATAACCACTTCTGAATAATGCTAGATATTTAACACATTAGTTGTCTTTAAGAGCAACTGTCTTTAGGGTATATGTTTCCACTAATTGCAAGGTTTACAGAGCTTAAAGCAGGACACATTAGAGTCATACCATTTTTGTTTTTTTGGGGGGGAGCAAGCATCCAAAACACCCAGATGTGTTGGATGCTGAAGATTCCAATGGTGCTTCTAGATCAGATTTTTATTCAATGGAGTTGGCATTCATTCATGTATTTTAAAGAAACACTGTTATTAGGATACAGTAAATGGTTAGGATACAGTAAATCCTAACAACATATCTGAAGTCAAAACCTTTTTTTTAATTCTGGAAAATAAATATGTGTGCCATTGGGAAGACTTCCTACCCTTAAAGTGGAAGTAAACCCTTCTATTGTTTTCATCCAAGGAAGCTGCCATCTTGGCCTCAGTTTGATCTGCAAGTGCCATGATGTTGCACATGTGATCAATTATGACACCAGCCATTGGATGGTTTGAGAGTTTGGTTGAGAGCACAACCAATGTGACAGTTACATTCCTGACACATGAATCAATGAGTTTAAGACACAAAGAAATGTAAGAGGAAATCTCTCTACATTGAAGTAAATTCACTTAGACAGTTGTCACCGAAACAAATGTCCCCACTGGAAATTTTCCCTTCCAATCCTGTTCCAGCAACAACTTCAAATTTTTTTCAGCAGTAAAAATAGAGAGCTTTTTCAGGAGGCACCATGGTGCTGTCAATAGGAGAAATCACACCATTAGGATAACCTTATAATATAGAAGTATACATAATGATGATAACAATGAACAAAATAACAAGCATATTACATTAATAACATATACTTTTCTTTATAATTGTATTCACATATAAATCCACTGATAGGTGGGGAAATACAAGGTGTTTTATCCCATATGACTGCTTTTTGGGATGAGTGGGATAATCAAATTTAAGGATTGATTTTATCTTGTAATGTTTTTAACAGAGATATATGTTTGTGAATAAACAAAATAATTTTAATGATACTGTATAAAGTAATGTTTCCATGTGACACTTAGAGATGTGGTACCTGATATATCCATCTCTGGAACTCATTTTCAAAATAGAGACATACTTTAACTAATCAAGGGTATTGCACACATTAATGTAACTGTAGCAGGATCATTAGACTGCAAGCTTTAAAGGACAGTACGATGTGAGTTATTCTGCGATCTCAGTAAAGAGGTTTTCATGATTAGTAAATGAACAAAATAAATACAGATGCAAAAGAACTAATTATTTGGCTTAAACGAAGAGTAAGCTAGGACACATATTTCAAGGTCCTATGCTTTAGTTATTGCCTCAAAAAAACTTTATTTATTTGAAAATATGCAAAGCAGTATAGCTTAGTGGTTAAAACTATGACTTTGAAAATGATCGATCTGCATGTAGTCATGTTTTCATGTGGGTTGCCCCAAATGCTCCAGTTTTTGCCTTAAACCATACTGTTGGCCCACCAAGAATGAACCATTCTTGCTGATCTGAGGTCTGTATTTGGGCAATCTGCCTTGGGTACTGTAAATGTATAAATACCCTTTACATTTAAAATATAGCTTATATATTTAAATATATAATAAATATAGGGAGCACTCATGATATTGAATTTTTAGGAGAGAAGGCCTGGATTCTCATTTTAAAGTCTTCTGTAACATATAATTAAAACATTTCTAGACTACAATGGCCATAAATCCTGCTTTAGCCAAACATTTTACCCATAGATTGCCTCTTATTATGTGAAAACTGACTTTAAAGTGCTTTAATGCGCTGTGTTGAGTTAGTGCTTTTTCCATGACTTCTGACACAGGCCAACAGATACCCAATCTGGTAATATCTGTCAGTAGCAGTTATGTTTAAGTGTTTCCATATGTTCACAAGATGCAGTGAACATCTTTCAGAGGTTAGCAGTGCATTTCTGGCCCTCAAGGTAACAAAGGAGTTAGGAATTAATGTAGTGATTACTGTCTAAAACTTTCATTACATACAGAGACAGATGTCTTACGGAAATATTATTTTTATAGTTGTAAATTTTGCAAAAGCTAAGGGTTCCTTGTAAAAACGGTGGTTGGCTGGGGGCCTCTACATATGCACATAGAGGAATCCATCTGTGGATATTTTTTTTTTTTTTTTAACTTCTGTTTATTGTTTTTGGTACACAAGTACAAAACATAAAGTACAACAAACAGACAACCATCACCTCTAGGGTTGCACCGATACCAAAACTAGTATCGGTGCCGATACCGAGTATTTGCCCAAGTACTTGTACTCGGGCAAATGCTCCTGATGCAGAGGCTCCCGGAAGTCAGTGGGCGGAATGGGCGGAGAAGGCGGAGTGCGAGTCCTGGCACGGTAGGAGCGAGTCCTTGCAGCATAAGGTAAGCTTATGGTGCAGGGGTGTGGGTTGCAGCCGCATGTGCCGCCGATCAGAATCGGTGACACGGGCCATCAGAATTGTTAACGGAAGTGACGGCCCAAGTCTCTGTCAGAGACTGTACACCGCGACGCTCATCTTGGTACACCCTGCACTTGGCCTCAGTAAGCCTGCAGTCACAAGGCGGCAGCGGACATCTTGTTACCCCCAGCCCATATAGTTCACTAACTATATGGGCTGGGGGTAACAAGATGTCCGCAGCTGCATTCTGACTAGGCTTACTGAGGCCGAGTGCAGTGTTGGGCTCTTGTATACTCTACTCTTTATCAATTTAATTTTATCATGCCAGGCTGCGAGCAATTATCAGTGCTGCATTTCAGTGCCACTGCCTACCAATCAGTTCGAACTACCATTGCCCATCAGTAAGTGCCACATATCAGTGCCCATAAGTGCCGGCCATCAGTGCCAGCCATTAGTGCCAGCCATCATTGCCGCAAATCAGTGACCATCAGTCAGTGCCAACTATTAGTGCCGAATATCAGTGCCCATCAGTCAGTGCCACCTATCAGTGCTGCAAATCAGTGCCCATCAGTAAGTGCCACCTATCAGTGCCCATAAGTGCCAGCCATCAGTGCCGCAAATCAGTGGCCATCAGTCAGTGCCACCTATCAGTGCTGCAAATCAGTGCCTTTCAGTCTTCATAATTATAAATAAGATATCGTTGGTCTGTATTGTGCTTTGAAAACTGTCACTTGACATTAAAAAAAGGATCGGTAATCGATATTGGCGAGTACTTGAAAAAAGTATCGGTGGTATCGGTGCAACCCTAATTATAACCTTCCTCTATTAATAATGAAAAAACGTTTTGACTTCAGTTCTACTTTAAAGCTCATCTGACCAAGAAATGTAATATTTTATGAAACCTGCCCTAAGCAGAAATTCGCAGCTACTGGAACTTCTACAAAAAAGAAAATTCTGCACAATATATTAGGCTATTCATTGAGGAATCACTCTCAGAAACACGTCTTGAGATGTTGAAATAAATATATCTAACACAATACAAATCTGAAGCAGCTTTCTGCTTCTCTTTGACCTCAATTTATCAGCTATAATAAAAAATTACTTCTCACATAGGCCGGGAGAAATACAAATTACCTTAAAATCGTTGTTTATATGAAGTGATCTAGAAATCTAAATGCATTTTCACAATAGCTGCAGTAATAAAGAGCTCTGTAAAACACTTTTAAGCTGAGCCTGCTTTATGAGGTTAATAACAATAAGCCTGTTTTTGAGATTGCATAAGAAAACATGTCAAACTGGAATCATGGCAATCCTCGGTCTTCAATAGAAATAACATTATAAAGGGAATGCTGTAAAAGATGTCTGAAGTCAATTATGGTTCCTTTTTTGGGTATTCCTGAGTTTATTGTGCTTAAAGGGTAAGTCCACCTTTTCATGAAGAATCAAAAGATGAACTAATGCCAAATATCTGGCTATCCCTCCAGACCCCACTGCACATAGTGACCGTGATGCCCCATGCCGCTGGTGTAGCAGTCAGTACAATGTACACCGCAACACACAGCCCCAGGTTGAGTATCCTTCATAATACTCACAATAGCAAGTGCTCATTGGTCAGGACAGCCATGTAACCGTGCTGACTAATGAGAAGTGCAAATGAGAAGTGCATCTGAGGCTGCTATGGTGTCCCAAAAGAAAGAAGCTCTTCTCATTGTGCTGACCAAAGGTCGCTTGTCATTGCGATAGATGCTAAATATGGGGCTGTGTAATGCGGTGTAAAGTGTAGAGGTCAGCAAGGGGCATCATGACCTCTATGCACAATGGGGTCCACAGGGGTTCAAAACCAAAAGATATATACTGCGCTATCCCTTACAGTGTTCAGTAAACAAAAACCAAAAAACCTGTGTCTGTGAAAGACTCAAAAAAGTGTTAGTGCTGCTGCAACCCTAAATGTGAGACAACCTCCATTCCAAAATATTATACAAAGAAAGGCTGCGCTGCTGTGAATAAGTGAGTGTGGTCAAAAACCATTTAAATGACCATAACATATACATACACAAATTACCATAAATACGTGACATATAGGATTACTTTTTTTGTATATGTGCAATCAGACATCAAATATGTTGAACAAGGTCCATACAAAAACGTTCCTTTTTTTTTAAAAATGTCTTTCACCAGTAAAAGAATGAAAAGGCATCAATAATATTGATATAAAACACCACTCTTCTGTTGATGTGAAGCATGCACTGTTGTCACCCTGGAGAATGTGATAATAGGGAAATTCCTCCACCAAACAAAACGATCTGCCCCTTACCAGATATTTAGATCTCTTGTTTAAGGAGATCGTATATGCAGGTGGCTGTGTCCCCCAGCCACTGGGTCTTTATCAAAATTAAGGCTCCTAGGGTCTCTACTCAGGGGGTCCGCTGGATGTTAAGCTGGCACTCAAATCCCTAAAATGTGGCCCCTCCCATCCTCCCGTGGTATGGTTTTGGGGTCTTTAACAAACTCTGAAAGTATGAGCTGTCCCACTGACTATGTTTTCAACTCAACAGTGTGCTAGTGTAAGAACTGGTGCTGGTTTGAAGCCAAATATTGATTTGATTTAGATTTTTAATCTGTTCTCTCACTTTGCATTCTGTAAATCAGTGAAAATAAACAATTCTTACCTTAAAGCATTTCTCCACTTTCTTCACACCTGCCTAAAACCTTTTGGAGACAGGAAGTCTTACCCTGGGTCAGAGGTGCCCCAGCCTGGAGCCAAGAGACAGAAGGTCTTACCCAGGGGTCAGAGGTGCCCCAGCCAGCAGCCAGGAGGTCTTATCCAGGGGTCAGAGGAGCCCCAGCCAGGAAAGAGGAGGTCAGCTCCTATTGGGATGTCAGAAGAACTTATTTTCAGAGGCCAGGATTGGGCTGTGTAGCAGGGTGCTGTGACTAAAGGCTTAAAGAGCCAAGGAAACCAGTTGAGTTGAAAAACATAGTCAGTGGGACAGCTCATACTTTCAGAGTTTGTTAAAGACCCCAAAACCATACCACGGGAGGATGGGAGGGGCCACATTTTAGGGATTTGAGTGCAAGCTTAACATCCAGCGGACCCCCTGAGTAGAGACCCTAGGAGCCTTAATTTTGATAAAGACCCAGTGGCTGGGGGACACAGCCACCTGCATATACGATCTCCTTAAACAAGAGATCTAAATATCTGGTAAGGGGCAGATCGTTTTGTTTGGTGGAGGAATTTCCCTATTATCACATTCTCCAGGGTGACAACAGTGCATGCTTCACATCAACAGAAGAGTGGTGTTTTATATCAATATTATTGATGCCTTTTCATTCTTTTACTGGTGAAAGACATTTTTTAAAAAAAAGGAACGTTTTTGTATGGACCTTGTTCAACATATTTGATGTCTGATTGCACATATACAAAAAAAGTAATCCTATATGTCACGTATTTATGGTAATTTGTGTATGTATATGTTATGGTCCACAGGGGTGCCCAGGATATTTGCGATTTGTTCACCTTTTCATTTTTTGTGAAAAGGGGAACTTAACCTTTAATGACCTCTAAATTTACATAAGCAATTGGAGCCAAATACCTTCCATCCCACAAAGAGTTAAAAAACATCTGTGTGGGATTTTAGATGCTAGCCCACTGAGCTGCTTAGGCGTCCTCAGCTAGTACTGTGCAAAGGTTTTAGGCAGGTGTGAAGAAAGTGGAGAAATGCTTTAAGGTAAGAATTGTTTATTTTCACTGATTTACAGAATGCAAAGTGAGAGAACAGATTAAAAATCTAAATCAAATCAATATTTGGCTTCAAACCAGCACCAGTTCTTACACTAGCACACTGTGTACAAAGTCAGAAATTTTGTAGGATTAAAGTCAGGTGTATGATCAATGGCCTCACTAGGGTTGGCGTCACCTGGTGCGGTAAAACATGGTGTGACCCCCCCGGGCACTAAGCAGGCTAGTGCATCAGGTCAGCTCCCCCCCTTAGCCTACCACAGCGGATGGAGACTGGATGGGATGTGGGGTGATGGATGCAGCCAGGATTGGATCGGGGGACTGGATGGAGCCAGAATGGGATTGGGGTGGTGGATGGAGCCGGGATGGGATTGGGGGAATGGATGGAGCTGGTATGGGATCGGGGGAATGGATGGAGCTGGGATGGGATCGGGGGAATGGATGGAGCTGGGATGGGATCGGGGGAATGGATGGAGATGGAATGAGATCAGGGGAATGGTTGGACCCGGGATGGGATCGAGGAATAGATGGAGTTGGGATGGGATCGGGGTGGTGGATGGAGCCGGGATGGGATCAGGGGAATGGAAGGAGCCAGGATGGGATAGGGGTAGTGGATGGAGCCAGGATGGGATCGGGGTGGTGGATGGAGTCAGGATGGGATCGGGGAAATGGAAGGACCCAGGATGAGATCAGGGTGGTGGATGGAGCCGGGATGGGATCAGGGAAATAGATGGAGCTGGGATGAGATCGGGGGAATAGATGGAGCTGGGATGGGATCGGGGGAATGGATGGAGCTGGAATAGAATCGAGGGAATGGATGGAGCTGGGATGGGATCGGGGGAATAGATGGAGTTGGGATGGGATTGGGTTGTGGATGGAACCGGAATAGGATCGGGGTGGTGAATGGAGCCAGGATGGGATCGGGGGAATGGATGGTGCTAGGATGGTGGATGGAGCCAGGATAGGATATTTGATTTGAGGGGGTGGAGGTTAGAGGATATGTGCTAAAGGGTGCTAGAGGGTGCTTGTTACCTGCCCATGCCCCCCCAACTTCATAATCACCATGTCCCCCTCCTCTGCAAGACTCCTGGTATTACTTACCTTAGCTCCGAGCAGATGCTGCAGAGCGGTGTCCCCCTCCTCCTCCCCGGCTCTTCCTCCCGGCCGGTTTACTTGAAACGTCAGAGCCGAGGAGGAGGCTATAGTTCGGTCTGAAGTGAGTGCAGCCAGCGGGGAAATAAAGGCATGCACCCATAGAGATGAGATTGTGGTTTGTGGGGGTGTGTGAGACAGTCGAACCCCGGGCACCCTGACTGTCTCTGCCTCACTGCCTCCCCCCGCACATTGCTTGGAGCTGAGGAGATATAACATAGATCCTAGGAAGGAAGGAGGAAGAGGAGGGAGCCCCTCTCAATGCGGTGCCCGGGCCTGTTGTTACCCTCTGACAGGTGTCACCTGGGTGTGGTCCGCACCCCCCACTCCCCCATAGCGATGCCACTGTGTATGATTAACCAACTATACCAAGAAGGTGCTAATGATCATCAATTAAATGTACTGATTGAAACATAGTGCAATGACTGAAACAGAGGCTTCATATTGGGTGAGGAACGGCCAAACTCTGCTACTAAGGTGAGGTTGTGGAAGACGGTTTCTTTCAGCATTCCAAATTCACAGCATTTTTTCACGCATGCCTAAAACTTTTGCACATTAATGTGTGTATATATCCGCTGCTCTCAATACCTCTTGCTCTCAAGCTCCCTTGTCTCCTCCTCCCTTGCTCATCTCTAGAGCCAGTTCCATCCTCTGGAACTCTCTACCTCAATCTGTCTGGCTATCCCTACTCTGGCTGCCTTTAGGTGATCCCTGAAAAATCATCTCTTCAGGGAAGCCTATCACCCCTCCACCTAATCTTTTATCACTTCCATCAGCTCATCTCCCACAGTTATTACCTTTTGTACCACTTGCCACACCCTATTAGATTGTAAGCTCCTACAAGTAGGGCCCTCTTAACCCTCTTGTATTTTATTGTATTGTAACTGTATTATCTCCTTTTTTATATTGTAACCTGTTGATGCTACATCATATAAATCCTGTATCATAATATAATAATAATATATGTATATTCTTTTTTTAACAATAGTGTCTATTTATAAATAAATACCTGTGCAGATCTCTCAGCATTCACACAACTGTTGTGAATAATCCCTGTAATGTGTCTAATATTTGTATTTCCTATGATCGTCAACTTCATCTATAGCCCATAATTCAGCATTTTCCTGATTGCGGTATTTCAGGAAAATACCTCATTATGGCCACTTGATGGAGCAAATGCTCATAGGAAATATACATTTTAGACACATTACAGGCATTATTCGCAATGGACTGATGCTGAGACATTATAGCTTCTGTGATAAACACTGTATTGCTTATGACACATAAAAAAACTGTAATTGTAAAAATCTGCTTTCTGTGTGCCATCTTATGCCATTTTCTACGTGGCAGTTAATTTAATAGCAAATCTGGAAAATCTACATACTCACTCTTTATAAAAACAGATGAACATAATTTCTGGTCTTGTTTTTTCTCCCCCAGGATTACTGCCAAGCACAACCTATGACATCAATGTCCGGGCAGTGAGAGGAGCCAGGGAAGGAAAGGCCTCCACAGTTGTTGGTGTGACAGGTATGTTAATGTAGTGAATCAATCTCCCTTCCCTTTCAGGTATTTATAATATTCCATAGAGGACGGCTCCAGCCAAATAGCTAAT
Organism: Aquarana catesbeiana; assembly: GCF_042186555.1. Lineage (NCBI taxonomy): Eukaryota > Metazoa > Chordata > Amphibia > Anura > Ranidae > Aquarana > Aquarana catesbeiana. The sequence continues at coordinate 285,744,377 of NC_133330.1, read as the reverse complement.
TACTGCTGAAAGACGTCCAGAGGAAGTGTTCTATCTGTAAAAACATTTGAAAGGCAATGCAAATAGTCCAGTTAATGTTTGCTGCCCATGTCCTGCTGGGGATATTTCCCCTCACTTCCTGTCCTAGAAACATATTAGGAAATGGTACAAAAATCTCTCCAACATGAATAGAATCTTAGTGAGGCGTCATAGCAACAGGTGTCCCCATTGGAGGATCTTCCCTGATCATTCCCTACTCTATCCAAAACAAAAAAGAAAATCTGCACAACCAGTTTTGTGATCCAGGCACATACACCATATTACCAAAAGTATTGGGATGCCTGCCTTTACATGAACATGAACTTTAATGGCATCCCAATCTTAGTCCGTAGGGTTCAATATTGAGTTGGCCCACCCTTTGCTGCTATGACTGGAGAGGCTGTCCACAAGCTTTAGGAGTGTGTCTATGGGAATTTTTGACCATTCTTCCAGAAGTGCATTTGTGAGGTCAGGCACTGATGTGGACGAAAAGGTCTGGCTCGCAGTCTCCGCTCTATTTCATACCAAAAAACAGCCCCACACCCTAATTCCTCCTCCACCTAATTATTTGGACCAGTGCACAAAGCAAGGTCTATAAAGACATTGATGAATGAGTTTGGGGTGGAGGAACTTGACTGGCTGGCACATAGTCCTGACCTCAACCCGATAGAACACCTTTGGGATGAATTAGAGTGGAGACCGCGAACCAGGCCTTCTCATCCAACATCAGTGCCTGGCCTCACAAATGCACTTCTGAAAGAATTGTCAAACATTCCCATAGACATACTCCTAAATCCTGTGGACAGCCTTCCCAGAAGAGTTTAAGCTGTTACAGCTGCAAAGGGTGGGCCAACTCAATATTGAACCCTACGGACTAAGACTGGGATGCCATTAAAGTTTCATGTGTGTATCAAGGCAGGCATCCCAATACTTTTGGTAATATAGTGCCTGGCCTCACAAATGCACTTCTGAAAGAATCGTTAAACGTTCCCATAGACATACTCCTAAACCCTGTGGACAGCCTTTCCAGAAGAGTTGAAGTTGTTATAGCTGCAAAGGGTGGGCCAACTCAGTATTGAACCCTACAGACTAAGAATGGGAAGCCATTAAAGTTCATGTGCGTGTGAAGGCTGGTGTCCCAAAACTTTTGGTACTGTAGCAGTGTAGCTTGGTCAAGCTCAATCAACCCCAACTAGCTGATTGGGCAGTGAAGGAAAAGCAGCACACTGATGAGGTCATCTCTCTGCTCCTTTCTGTCAGTATTCACTTTAATCATGTATACCTACAACAAAAGATAATTTGATCAGCCTGCTGCCTGTCCCTCTTTGTCTGGGTTGTGCTGTGCAGAAAATTACAGGATGCTGATATCACACATTTACAGTTTACATTTAAAATGCATTTTTGAGAGGGCATGGCCAAGCTAGGCATGTGAGAGGACATGTCTCTCACAGCTCTGTGATTGATCCTGCTCTGGGATCTTCCCCCGCCAGCTATACAGCTGGTGACTGCTCCGCTGTTTCACCTGGTCCCACTGCTGGCCCTTTGTACCAGGGGTATGACCCCCAAAGGCCAGGAAGAGTTGGCAAGCCTGGACTCCCAAGATGGCACCGCCACCCAGGCCCTGGCCCAGCATACTCCATGAGCTGCAGAGAAGCTCAAGGATACCAGTACTAAGAAGACCCAGAAGAACCAGGGTAAGGACCAGAGAAACATGCTCTATTACACACAGAAGCTAGCAGGGAATGCTGAGGCAGATCGTTGGGAGGATATGGAGAAGGATGGGCTTACAGATTAGCACGTACAAGCAGGGAGGGGACAGGATGCAGAAGATCTGTTTAGCAGCCCTGGGGATGCAGATGCCTGTTCCCATGCTTGGTGACACTGTACAAGATGAACTAGAACAGCCTACTCTGGCAGAAATACTGCATGCAGTACATATGTGCACGGCATCGGTCAACACATTAAAAGATCAATTTGGGGTCTGCGGGAGGAGGTGTCGCTGCTGCGTCAAGACCTCCAAAAGATCCGGGAGAGGACAACTGCAGTGGACAGTAGAGTCAGCGATCTTGAAGACAAGCTGCCGCCTGTGGCTAAGGAGGCCCGGGAGGCTCACCAGCTGGCACAGGACACTAATAACAGGGCAGAAGACATGGAGAACCATCTGCGACGGAATAATGTCCGCATTGTGGGGCTGGCGGAAAAAACAGAGGGCAGAGATTCAACCACTTTTGTAGAAAGCTGGCTGGTAGAAGTGTTCGGTAAGGACGTTTCCTCACCTTTTTTTTACTGTTGAAAGAGCTCTTCGCACTTCAGGCCGACCACCTCCTCCGGGGACCCCCCTAAGACCAATATAGGCTCAACTTTTCCACTATCGTGACCGAGAGGCGATTTTGAGATGTGCATGGGAGCGTGCTACCATTCAATATAATGGTTAGTTATAATGGTTAAAGTATCTTTTTATCCTGACTTCTCTGCGGAAGTGCAGAGGAGCCATGCTAAGTTTGCAGAGGTCAAGAAATGCCTGCGTAAAGTGCAACTTACTTATGCTTTGTTATATCCTGCAAAACTGCGTGTTACAGCTGGCGGGCAGGCACACTTTTATGAATCGGCCAAGGAGGCCTCTGCATGGTTGGACCATGTTGAGTAAGCTCTGCAACACCGCCGAGATGAGGAGGCTGGCGAATGACCCGTATGAAATCCTGCAGTCCATGCTTAACTGGTTTACAACCATCTGGTGTGTTTTCCTGGCCTATTTGCACACTCTCAAAGTACTTTTCTGTTTTGCTGGGGGACATAATATTTCTACTAGAGCTAGAAACTCCAATGCAACTTTAGGATGAAACGGCAGATCAACTGCTTAATTTTCTGTTGCTTCAATGCCTTCCAAACTGTGCTGTTGGCGGAGGGGAATTTTTTGTTATTTTTTTTCCTTCTGTTCTTTCTTACTTACTGTTTTGATACCTACCTGGATTATTTGAGTCTTACTGCAGGCCTGGATGCAATTGTTGGCACCGTTGTTCTGCATTGGTTGCTAATCTGGTTTTTGGCCCACTGTCCGTGGCTAAGGTACTAGCCCTTTTTACGTCCATCGTAAACTCTGACCAGGCCAAGTTTATGCGTAATAAATCCACTGCAATCAATTTGAGGAGGCTTTTTCTCAATATGCCATCATTGGCAGACAAGGTTGGTCACAGGGCATTGCTTTCTCTGGATGCTATGAAAGCCTTTGATATCATTGAATGGAAATATTTCTGGGAGGTTCTTAGGAAATTTGGCTTCGGGGAGGTCTATATTTCATGGGCACGCTTACTGTATTGTCACCCTCAGGCCGCTATTAGGGAGTCAGGTAGATTGTCTCACACTTTTACTTTGAGGGAGGGGCACTCGGCAGGGGTGTCCTTTGTCGCCCCTGCTGTTTGCTCTGACCATAGAACCATTGGCTATTCAAATCAGGGATAATCCTGGTATTACTGGATTCTGCTATGGAGATAGGCAGGAACTATTTTACTAGGGGATACAGACGCCTCACTGAAAGAGACTATGGTCACCATTACAAAAAGTATTCAGGGTTTAAGATAAATTGGTCCTAATCTGCACTAATGCTTATTGATGGCAGAGAAGTGAGGACTGGCGATATAATATATGATATACCACATGCTACCTCCTTTAAATACCTAGGGATTTGGGTGACACCAAGTATCAGGGATTATAGCCAACTTAATATATCCCCGCTGCTACTAAGCTTTCGACAATCTCATTAAAGTAATCCTTATGCCCCAACTACGGTACTTTCTTCACAATACCTCGGTGGTATCCCTTTAAAGACCTTTAGAAATGTGAATACCATATTTCGCACATTACTGTGGAAAAACCGGCCCCCTAGAATAAAACTAGAACAGCTGCAACGGCCCAAGGATGACGGTGGTCTTGCATTGCCGAATCCGTGGTTATATTACTTGGCCTCACAACTGCAACACCTGATAGGCACTATGCGTATAGATGCTGAGCGCAGCTCTTCTGGGAATGTTGTGCTCCATACGGTGGGAGGGAGCTCTATTCCGACAGCCCTTGAAGCACAGGCTTTTGGGAAACCTCATAAAACTTTTCCAACTTATAATTTAATGCAGAAAGTGTGGGATAAAGTCAAATACCTTCAGGGAGCGACAGGTATTACAGAATTTAGCCCCATTTGGTAGAATAATACCTATCTTGAGTTAGCCAAATTACAGCATGGGGCCCTGTGGAAGAAGCACGGTATTGTATATTTGAAGCAAATCTTTCATAATGGCAAACTGCTCACTTTTGCCGCTTTACGAAAGGCATTTGATCTCTCACCCTCTATGCATTTCTACTACATGCAATTACGGCATGCAATAGTGACCCAGAGTAGAACTTCTGATTGGTCCATATCCTCAGTACCCCTATTCACCCTGATTAAGGAAGCAGTAACCTCCAAGGGTTTTATATCCTGAAGTTATGCTATGTTGCTTCAGCTGTATCTACACAAACATCCCCTAAGAGTAAAGGCTAAGTGGGAGGGGGATCCTGGTCCATTAGATGGGGATCAGTGGGAGGAGGCTCTGCAGGCTGTGACCACATACGCCTTGAATGTAACCCAGAAATTGACGCAGCTGCATATTCTTTTGAGAGTGTAGTATACCCCTCATAGATTGCACATTATGAGACTGCTGCCCACGCCAATGTGCACTAGGTGTAGGCGAGACCACAGCGATCTAATTAATCTATTGTGTAGGTGCCCCAAACTGCACCTATATTGGAGAGGTGTGGTGGACACCCTGAACAGTGTATTTAAGGTGTCACTTTCTCTGGACCCTAAATCTTGTTTGCTTAATATATTAGATGAGTTTGAATGGGAAAATCATACTAGAGAGGCTGTTACTAGGACCTTATTTTTAGGTTGCAAAATGATAATGCTGCACTGGAAATTGGAGACTCCCCCTACAGTCCAAGAGTGGGAGGTTGCAGTGGGAAACAATATGCGCATGGAGAAGCCCGTCTACCAGCATTGGGGGTGCTCACGAAAATATGAGGAACTTTGGGACCCGTGGTTAGATGTCCCTGGTCTTGCTGCGGCGGATCTAATCATGGATAGGCTACTGGGTCTTAATATGGGCTAAACGTATAGTTTGAACTCAACCTGGGAATGACGCTGTTGAAGTTGTGTATCTCTGTTATGTCTGCTGTCCTATAGAATTGTGTTGACTGATTTTCAATGTTAAAAATTGGTAGGCACTGTTGATGCAATTCTGCTTTGTTTTTGTATAATGTACAGTATATGTGGTTGGATATGTTCATCTGGGCTGGATGTAACCAATAAAAGTTTTTTCTTGGATTAAAAAAAAAATGCATTTTGGAAAGAATATATATTTGTATTACCTGTTTTTTTAATTTTTTGTTCAGCTTTCATGTCCACCCCCACTTTTTTTTCCCAAATTTGAATAGATTCTGACCTCTGTCAGGCTTTCACTGCTGTCAAGGAACTCCTGGGGGCAATTTTCCTGTTCTGTCTGACATCCATCAACTGAATAGGAAATAGAAAGTAATCTTCCGAGTGGGTAAAAAAGACAGCAACAAACAAAACTCTGACAAACGTACTAACTCTTCCCCATCCTACTAAAATTGTAATTGCTGTCTGTGAAAGCAACATTGCTTTCTCTTTTGCCACTGTCAAATAGACAGTTTGGGGAATTTCTCCATTGAGATCACCGATGGCAATCAAAATTTCACAATGGTTTTAACCCATTCAACTCTAGGCAAAAAAAAAAAAAAAGGCTGATGTTAAGCTTTGCATGGCCTTTAAGTGGCTTAGGATTTCTAGGGTGCAGATCCATCAACGTGGCTAGGTAGAAGGGTCTTTTGTTGTAATGAACAAAGAATGCAACATGCAATCACAGGGGTCCTGTTAGCCGGCTGTGAAAATTTGGAAGGTGAGGCTATGTGGCACTAGGCAGACCACACAGAAAAGATCTTCTGAGTTTAGGTAGGTATAACACATCAGAAAAATGCTCAGCACCCTCTTACGTTGCATGCTGCAAGTGTGTTGTGGACAGAGGCGGCCCGTCCATTAGGGGCGCCCAAGCGCCGCCCCCTCTATTCGTGGCCTCCACCCCTCCACCCTCTAGCGATGCGGCTATGCGATGCTTTATCCATCGCCGCCGCCACCCCCCATTCATGCATCCAGTCCCTTTCAGAACGCCAGGCACCTGAATTACAGTGGTGGGGGTGTTTTTTTGAAGCACCTTTTCAGAGCCAGAGGGATTTCATTATATTCATTGTTGCAACACTGATCCTCCTCCCGGCCAATTGGGAAGCGGGTCTGATACCTGTCACCCGATTGGCTGAAAAGACAGGCGATTCTATTGGATGCCTAGGAGGAGGGGAGGAGACACACAGCGGAAGCGAGGAGGAGGTGAGAGGAGAAGACACAGGAGCCGCTACCCAATGCCCCGATGCCTGCTGCAGCCTGATGTCCACTGATGCCCCGCTCCCCGCCATTCCTTAATGTTTGCCACTGCCTGATCCCCGCCGCTCCTCGCCGCCTAGATGGGGTAAGTGGACTGACCGGCAGACAGCGGGCGAGTGGGGGGTGGGGGTCTTTGAGGTGCCACGAGGGGTTGTTTACCAACCCTCACAAACAAAAAACCACAATCCGACACTGGTTGTGGATCAAGTCATACTATGCCGAGAGCCATCATCTACATGGAGGAGTGGCCTAAGGGCGCAATGCCTTAATTTCAATTTCTTTTTCTGTCTCCTACAATTTGTTTACTACAAGAAGACAGGAAGGCTTTGCAAGGAGAAGTGAACTCCTAAGGATTGATTTACTAAAGGCGAATAGACAGTGCTCTTTGCAAAGTGCAGTTGCACGCTGCAAGAGCATTTGCTCCAGAGCTTAAATAAATGAGGTAAAGCTTCACTTTGCAAGGAATTCTCAATCACGTGCAAGGGAAAAAAAATAAAATGCATTTTAGTTTGCACATGATTGGATAATGCTGTCACAGCTATCACATTTCCTAACTCTTTCCCAACCTGTCTGTAGGGAAGCATAAGCAGGAAGAGCTTCTAGTCCTCTGATACTGGTCACAAGTTCAAAAAAAAAAAAACAGCTTTTGAAATAAACAGTAAAAATAAATAATTAATATCAATAAACAGTGTTAAATGATCAAGTATATATTTGAAATTAAATCTTTATTATTTTTTGGCAGTAACATAGTGTGGATAGACTTCTTCCAGTCACAGGTTGTGTCACGCCTCTCAAGCCTGTGTCTTAGAATAAGAGGGAGGTGAAGCCTCCATCAATCAGGATGCAATATCCCACCCCTATTGTGTTTATTTGGTTAGTGGACATGGAGGAGGATGGAGGGAGTGGGCTGTCGTCTACCACTGTTCCACTTTTATTCCTTAATATGGGAGTTTTGATATTTTATATTTTCATTTTGCTTTCATAAAAAAAGAAGCAAAACTACAGCTGTAGGATAGATTTAAAGTGGAACGCCAGCCAGCACCTATTTTGGTGGAACATTAGAACCAGTGCTGTCGTAAAAAGTTCAACGTGAACAGCTTCCACCTTCCAAATCAGGCGCACTGACTCACCCGCTCAGTGGATACACTGGATGGATATTTATTTTATGACCTATCGTACACTCTGAGCAAATTTCATCAATGAATATTACATGAGGATGTCACACAATGTTAATACAGCTCTTATATCCCGTCATGTACAGATTACAGCACAGCTGTTCCACTGACATACACTTCTCTATCTCCTTGCGTGTATATTTAGATTGAAGCTGTTGAGAGCGATGGTTTTCAGCTTGTGTGTGATTCTTCATTAAACAATACTATTTACTCAGCGAGCGCCTTATGAAAATGCCATATTTACAATATCTCTTCCCGAGCACACAAGAACTCATGGGCACCGTAGCGTATATATCAGGAGCAACCTCTGCCTTGTATATCAGTCAGATAAGCATCACCAATGCTGCAGTCTTGTACAATTTCATTATTTGTGTTTTCCCATCTCAGGCTTTGGCTCCTCTCTATAAATCTTTGAATTATGCATCTTTTAACTCCCTAGGTGAAGAAATTGTGTCGGCTTCCAGTAAAGGCTGACTTTGCCCAAGCCACTAAATAAGACTAATAAGTTTTTTTTATACACTGTAGTCAGCTATGTAAATATACTTGTACTAATTAAATTAATTAAGAAAACTGGTGCATAATAAAACAAGTGATTTAATGTAGGAAGAAAGATGCAAAAGGGTGCTTGCAATCATTACGGGTTGGTTTACATGCTGGTTTATGATAAAGGATGCAAAGTACATCCAATGAACAAAAATAGAAAAAAGCACAATAAACTGTGCATAATATAACAAACATATATTCAATTGTGTATTGTAAAAAAACCCAAGCTGTCATCCAGCAAATCTGGCATTTGCTACTGTATAAGGCTTATGCTCGTACACACGGTCGGATTTTCCGACAGAAAATGTTCGATGGGAGCTTGTTGTCGGAAATTCCGACCGTGTGTAGGCTCCATCGGAATCTCCGTCACACAAAATTGGAGATCTGGATCTCAAATTTACCGACAACAAAATTCGTTGTCGTAAATTCCGATTGTGTGTACACAATTCCGACGCACAAAGTTCCACGCATGCTCGAACTTCATTTTTCTCAGCTCGTCGTACGTGTTGTACGTCACCGCGTTCTTGACGTTCGGAATTTCTGACAAGATTTGTGTGACCGTGTGTATGCAAGACAAGTTTGAGCCAACATCCGTCGGAAATAAATCCATGGATTTTGTTGTCGGAATGTCCGATCGTGTGTACGGGGCATTAGTGTCCTTGAAATTAGAAGACTTGGTCCTTTAAACCAGGGGTCTCCAAACAACAGACCATGAGCCAAATCTTGCCTGCTTCTAGATTTTATCTGGCCTTCTGATGTAAGAGGGAATCAGATGGAGACACTGATGTAAGAAGGGACTTACCGGGAACTCTGATGTAAGGGGGGACACTGTTGGGAACCCATGTTTATTTGGATTTTCTTTGCTTTGTTTTTTCTGTTCTTCCATCATATCATGCTTATTACAAAAAACTCAAAGTAAAACTCATTTTTTGAATTTAAATTTGTTTCTCTCATTTATAAAACTGATATTATTTGGCCCATGAATAGTTGTAAAATATATAATGTGGCCCTCATATGAAAAAGTTTGGAGACCCCTAATCTAAACCTTTTTTTAATTGAACATTAACCTCAATATTTTGAGTACTTCTGTGTCAAGTGCAGATATGCTATCGACAACTGAATGTGATCACACTGTAACATACAGGACCAATCTCCAGACCTGCATCAGCCTCCTCTATCTCTATCCTTTTTCATTAACCTGGTCATGTCCCTACTACATGACATTATACCCAAATAATGGACTAGGTCACACCACCAACCTATTATCCCCATTCAGAATGATTAAAGCAGAACTCCAGCCAAAAATAAGAAGATAAAAGCTAATAGCCCATTTAAAAAATCAAATAACTAAACTAGCTATATTTAAAGTGTTTTTAAAACTTAAAAAAAAAAAATAAAAAAATTCCTGAGCCGCTTCTATATATGCGCCTATGAGACACATAGAGCCGTGGCTCGGCCCCACCGCAATCTCTCCACATTGGCTAACTGGCTGTAATTGACAGCAGTGGGAGCCAACGGGCTCCTGCTGCTGTCTCAGCCAATGAGGAGGGAGAGTCCCCATACAAGCAGGTCTACCGTGAACATCGCTGGCTTGGAGGGGGCTCAGGTAAGGATTGGGGGGGCTGCACACAGATGTTTTTCATCTTCATATACATGAAGGTAAAGAAAACCTTCTGCCTTTAGAACCACTGTAACTTCGATTTAAAGATTTCCCCCATAGTACTTTTTTTTGCCACTAGATGCCTCAGTCTGATGTCGAACTTGCCCTGGACCCGCCCCTGATCGATACTAGGTTAAATTCAGATACTTATACTGCTCACATTAGAAAAAGCATTTAATGATGAATTAATGATTACAGCGCTGAACTAATGTACATATTTTATATCATAAGAAAGAAAGAGCTGTGGAAAGGAGTTAAAGGGACTATAAGGATAATGAATGGAATACTGCAGTAGCATATAATCATTTGAATCACTTTCATAAAAAACAGGCAAAGGCCTTTTATAGTAACTTTATGATTTTTAATTGGGATTTTATAGCCATCACAGCCCCGAATCCTCTAACTAATATATACATTGCCTATTCTGTCTATATTTAGTTATTTAATTTATTGCATACTAAATAATTTTATGCAACCCTATCACAAAAATGAAACTTTACAGTAAAGATCAACCTATAAAGAATAGGGTCAATAGTTATCTTTACCAGTGCCCGCACGATAAACAGATTTAATGAAGAGGAATTGTACAGCATCTACCCCCCCTTGTCCCCTGCTGCACTGTTACTGTGGTTCTACTGTAGTTCCTGCCATTGACCCCCTACGTCACTACACAATACAATAATGAGTAAGACAAAGGGCACCACCGAGTACAGCGAATTTGGAAGGTGATTATATCCATTTTTGTGGAGAAAAACACTCTCCTGTGGGTGACAAATGCACATTTCAGGGATTTTTACAAACTTTGGTGCAGATTCCTACCTATTTCTGCTCTGAAAAAAAGCAGTTTGCCCCACTTTGGGAGATTTACTAAAACTAGAAAAGTGCAAAATCTGGTGCATAGATCTCTGCATAGAGACCAACCAGTGATCCAAGTTTTATTGTCAAAGCTTAAAGGGGTTAAAAAGGCAGAAGGTTTTTTTATCTTAATGCATTCTATGCATTAAGATAAAAAGCTTTCTGTGTGCAGCAGCCACCCTCAGCCCCCCTAATACTTACCTGAGGTCCCTCTCTGTCCAGTGATGTCCACGAGTATCTCAGTCATCTGAGATCCTCCTTGTTGATTGGCTGAGACACAGCAGCGCCATTGGCTCCCGCTGCTGTCAATCAAAGTCAGCTAGCCAATCAGGGGAGAGGGGGGGCCTGGTCGGGGCTCCATGTCTGAATGCTGTGGGGGCACTGAACAGAAGGGTGGGGCCAGGATCACAGAAGAGGGACCCGAGAAGAGGAGGATCCGGGCTGCTCTGTGCAAATCCACTGCAACAGAGCAGGTAAGTATGACATGTTTATTATTTTTATAGGAAAAAAACGAAACTTTACAATTACTTTAATTGAACAAGCTGAAGTTAGAAGCTGATTGGCTACCATGCACAGCTGATCCAGATTATGAGTGCTCCAGTTTTAGTAAATCACTCCCATTGCGTCTTTTGGATACTGTCTCTGAATAGGAATGACTAATTCATTTTAATCAGCTGGTGCACTTTTTATGTTCTGATGAGAAAAGTTGCAGTGTCTTCATGTAGCAGTGGTTAACCGTAGTATCTCACCAAAAATGACATTTCTGTTGTAGACGATGCCTAAAACTTGACATTAGACTATCTTTGTGCAGAGTTCTTCACCCAAGCAGGAAATTTCATTTCTGGGGGTGTTCTGTACACAAGTGTGTACAGAATACCTCCAGGTTAACATATTGCATTGAATTTTACTGAAAATTACAGCGCTGCTTGAAAGGGAAAGGGAATTTTTTTAACATTCAATTACAACATGACTTATATACCCAATGTTAATTCAATTTTTTTTTCATTTGCTATTTTTTTTCAATGAAAATGGATTTACCCTTTTTAATATGTAAACTAACTAAAGATTATCTATCCAGACACCCAGCTTTGTTTGTGAAAGATTTTCATTTTTACAAAATTACATTATGTGGCCCCTGTAGATGTAAATATAGTATCTGTAGACCATTTACAAAAACTGGAAGTCAGGGACAGTTGATGCAGTTTTGTAACATTGGAACTATTTATTTTATGTCTTTCATAATTTTTTTTATAAGTAGTAGTAAGAGAAAGATATCATGTAAACTGAGTCAAGCAACACAATACAAAATAATGTAGTCTTACAAAATTGTCATCAAAGTCCTCATGTAACAGGGCAAATAGTGCCATCTGTCTATTTATAATAATCTTTTCAAGGGGTCTCAACAGGATATTTAAGTGAACCAGCACGTTATAATAAATGTAATGGGGTCATGTACTCATATTTCTGAGGCTCTGTAATGTGCCTGGACAGTGATAAAAACTTTATTGAGTGGAATAAAAATATGCACTTGGTCAAAAGTAGTAAATGCTCTAAAATTTAAATGGGTGATATGGTTACATAAAAAAAATTGCAATGGTTTGTATTATTAACGTGTCTTTAAAACCCCATATTTTTTTTAACTTTTGAAAAGAAAGGTGAGAAGTTAGTTTGCCTATAAGATTTTTTTTTTTTTTGCTGTCTATGTCCCCACTGGGAGGATTCACCCTCTTTATTGCTCTTTATTGGTCCTCGTGATCTTCAGCCTTTCCATTGGTCCTTGTGACCTTCACCCTCTCTGATGGTCCTCGTGACCTTTGTCTCTGGTACAGTTAGTGATGGAAATTCCAAAACCTTTGAGTTGCCACAGGAACAGGAGGTGAGGGGTAATCTTCTATTGGGTAAACATGTTTTACTTAAAACTGTCTAAGGGAGGATAAGACGTTGCTTTCTTCTAACTTCCTGCTGTGTCTCTGGGACAGCAAGTGAAAGGAAATCTCTCCAAGGGAACACAAAAAGGAAAACAACTGACAGGGGTCCTAATGATAACCAATTGTATCCAAAACTAAAGAAAACATTAATATTCTTTAACAATTTTTAAACTGCTGGATAGTACTCTTGAATATATATATATGCATAATGGGTGTTTAACTGCAGTGCATGAGATCCCAGGATTTTCATGTGAGCGATTGTAGGCAGGTGCATTCTGTACTCCCCACTGCAGGTGTTGCTTGACCGAAGCATGAGTGCAGAAGGGGAAGGAATTTGTTAGGAACTTGGTTCATCTATCACTCCCTTTCAGTCATAGGGAGACAGCTGTCCGATTGGAAGCTGTTGCCCCATGTAGCTCTAGCGGCCATCTTGGATTAGGCAGAGTCTAATTAGAACTCAAGCTGCCGGGTTTGACATGCTTTAGGCGAGTGTACGTCATCACGTACGAATCCTTTGGACTTTGGTGTGATCATGTGTAGGCAAGTCTGTTCATTAAAAAGTCCATCGGAAGTCCGTCAAAAGTCAGTTGAAAGTCCGTCGGAAAGTCTGTCGGACCAGTCTGGTCGAAAAGTCCGCCCGTGTGTATGCGGCTTTAGTCTACCTTGATGATATAATTCACCAAAAACATTTGAGGACCATATCCAACATTTGGACTGGGTGTTGGTAAGGAACATTAAATGCAAAAAAGGAGGCAAACTGGATCCCACGTGGGAGCGCACACCCTATCGGGTTGAGACCCGTTTCCTCCAACCCCAGTGTAATTTGTGGTTTTAGGGGGTCCTAACCCTATTAAGAGGCAACTCCACCAAAACCTGCTGCAACCCGTGCTGAGTGGTGATTTATTTGTCAAGCCTGCTGGAGATAGAACAAGACTCCATAAATGTTCCACCAGTACAAGAAGTGCCCACTGAAGAGTACCAGTCTACTCTCGTACTTGAGCTTCTGGCCCTTGCAGATCTTGAAGAAGAAATCCCCATTACAGTGCCTGTGGACAGTCCAGAAGCCCCTGCAGGTCCTGCTAACTTGACTCTTCTGAGGACTCGGCTCCCAGATTGAGCAAGGGGAGTAGTGCTGACACTATTGTCTCCCAACAGCTTGAAGCTGTTTTGCCATGTGGAAAACAAAGACTCTGATGGTGATTCCCCCCCAGGGGAAGTTGGGGTCCACCGTCCATTACGGGCTAACCGTGGACAACTCCCTGCAAAGTATTCTGGTTATGATGTTTGAAGTTTCTCTGTTATGACCATATTTTATTTTTGCTGCATCATTCTTTGTTCTGTGCACAAAAAAATATTGAAAATTACTTTTTTTAAAATGGCATTAACAGGTTAAAGCTGTTATGAGATTTTAATAATTGGATTTACATCCACTTTATGCAAACAGCGAATCCTGTCCTGAAAGCATTGCCATTGTTCTAAAATCAGAATGTCCGCGCAATGTACCACAATTAGAGCTTTATATAATTTTCCCATGATCCTGAACAGTCAGATCATTCAACTGTGAGGAAGCATAGAAAATATTCCCCACGGCCATTGCCCGCGGCTGCTTTTTCATTTGTGATTTGTGAATATTACAATAGCTTTTTTTTATCACAGCAGATTTCATTTTATCTTTAGTTATGTATTAAAGAAATGACTACTATCTCAGACAAACCTTCTCAGGCAAAATTCCTAACAGGTCTGTGCAAATCATGTACAAGTGACAGCTCTGGGTATTGTACGGCTATTGATGAGTTGCAGAATACGACGCACCATTTTTATGGCACTTTGGGTAATTTGTTTGAAAATAAAGTGGCAGCTTGCAGTAAGTGATACAAGACAGAAGGCATAAAAGCTAACTTATCTAAAACAGGGAGAGATGTGGAAGTGATTGTCTTGATCTATAGCCATGGATATGTATGGATGATAACATTAACTGCTGTTGTAATGTGCTGGAAGTGCTAAAACACTGCAATAACAATTACTGCCAATCACAACCCAACTCTTGCTTCTCAAGCTTATTGCGCAGGGGTTAGAATTTGATTTGGTGCTTTCATTTAGACCTCACATTTACGGACTAGCTACTGGTCTGGTGAGGGAAACACTGTCATCTTAGGGTGACTATACACACATTCTCTGTAATTTTTTGGTGAGATACTCCCCAAGGGTTAATCATTTATAAAAGGATGCAGACACTGCAACATTTCTCATTAGAACTTGAAAAGTACACCAGCTGATTAAAATGAATTAGTCACTCCCATTCAGAATCAATATCCAAGGACACAAAGTGGAGCAAACAGCTTTTTCATCAGAGCAAAAACAGGTAAGAATTGGCAGCAATGTTTGTTAAAATCCTTGCAATGTACAGAGGAGAATGTTTTTGTTTTTTTTTTCTCAACAAAACTGAAATACTCCTTGAAGATCTATAAATACATAATGAGAAAATGTTATATTAAATGTAATCTTTTTGTGTTCTATTTGATTGTCTGACTATATATACAATGGTTTTCAGGAATTGATGGTCCCAAAAACTTAAAGGCAACAGATGTGGGAGAGGACACTGCTACCTTATCCTGGGAGGCAGCGCGCGCACAGATAGACAAATATATATTGACATATTCTGGACTTGATGGGCACAGTGAGGAGGTGACCGTGGGCAAGGATAAGACCACCACTTCATTGACCGGCCTTACTCCAGGCATGGAATACATCTTCCATGTATGGGCAGAGAAGGGCAGCAAGCGGAGCAGGAGGGCATCTGTAACAGCTGTGACAGGTGGGTTTTATTACAAATTCAAGTGCAACATAGTCATTGAACTCTATGCTTCATCTTATATATCAGCCAATGTTGTATCACCCAATAGAAAAAAAGACCACCTGCTGATATATAGTCAGAGAGTTGCAATTGGTAAGGGGTATTTCATAAATTATCTAGCATTTATCTCTTCATCCATGCAGGGCTATCTTAATGAGTGGGCACACCTGGGCAATGCCCAGGGGCCTCAGCTGCACTGGGGCCCCTGCACTTTCCCCAAAGAAGCTGGTCATTGAGCCAAAATTTGGGGCCCCATGAAGGCACTGAGAGCGATGGATACACAGGGGTGGCAGGCTGGCAGCGGTGCGCTGTGCAGAACAATTCACAGCCAGCAGGGAGGGGCAGGGCCGGAGCACCAGTGATTCTCTGACACCGCCCTATGCAGCTTGAATGCTTGGGACTCGAAGGCTGCGGGGTAGGAGCTGGAGTGGGAGCTGCTGAGTCGGCAGCACTGAGAGCCCACCTGCGGAAGTAGCATTGTGGATGGTGTCATGGTGAGCACAGCTGTCCAGCACTGTTTGCACCAAATGAATGCCCGGAGGGATGCTCCCTCTTCCACCCTTCCTTCTGCCTGCTTGATTGGTACAGGTGAGTCCAGTGCTGGAGGTGGGCACATAGCCAAAAGTTTACATGCACTGTATCTCCCCTGGAAAAGGGGATACTACATGGATGGAATAATAGTGCTGGGGGATATCAAGGGTGTATGGGGGAAAACAATGCTGAGGGTGGATTTAGGGTGTATAGGGGGTAGCAAAGTTTGGGGTAGCTTAGGTGGCTATAGTGCTAGAGGTATCAGGGATGTAGAGAGGCCACAGTGTAGGGGGTATAAGGGATGTAGTGAGGTCACAATACAAGGGGTATCTTATGGTATATGGTAGCAGTGCTTGGTGGAATATCTAGGGAGTAGAGGGGTCAGAGTGCTGGGGGATATCTGGGGTGTAGAGGGGTCAGGGTGCTGGAGGGATATCTGGGGTGTAGAGGGGTCACAGTGCTGGGGGAATATCTGGGGTGTAGTGGGGTCAAAGTGCTGGGGCGATATCTGGGGTGTAGAGGGGTCAGAGTGCTGGGGGATATCTGGGGTGTAGAGGGGTCAGGGTGCTGGGGGGATATCTGGGGTGTAGAGGGGTCCGAGTGCTGGGGGGATATCTGGGATGTAGAGGGGTCACAGTGCTGGAGGGATATCTGGGTTGTAGAGGGGTCAGAGTGCTGGGGAGGCATCAGTCTAGCAAATATATTATATGCACAGGACAGCTTTGTTACTTTATGTATGTAGTATTTTCCCACTGTTTCTTTGCTTTACAGAATGATCGTTCATGTAGTTAATGCGGAGCTCCACCCAAAAAGGGAAGCTCCGCTTGTCTGCCTCCTACCTACTTGATGTCTGTTTACCTGCGTTGTCTTCATTGTAGAGGCCCCAGAGCATTACTTTGCCCAGGGGCCCATGATGCTATTAAGATGGCCCTGCATCCATGTGGTACTTAGGTTATTTAACTGAGACACTAATTAAAGGGAAGTGAACTGCAGAAGCTGTGACTACAAAAAAGGCAGGCAAAAGGCAAAGGACGTAGGTATTGTCTGTGATCTCCCTGCAGCTGATCTTTCCCCCAGTACTGAATTAAAAGGCCTTGTTCTGGAATGTATCTTTGTGTAGAGGTGACTATCTTGATACAGGCAAGACTTTGTTTCTTCATATCAGAGCCTTCAACCAAGAAGGACAGTGAACAGCACAAAAGTGAAATCACCAAATCTTACTTCAAATCTCCTAGCTGTACCTTTAGGCTAGGTTTACACTATCAGTTCTTTTTCGTTCAACCTATCGGGCTGAACGAAAAGGAAACTGAGGATCTTAGGAGGAGCTCGCTGTACTAACTATCGGATTCCCAGCATGCTTTTTCGACAGAACCCGGCCAATTGGCCCATTTCTGTCGGACAGGCTGGTATATACATAGCTGAATGTCTGCCAGTTGCTGTTGAAACGACTGATACTCAGCTGGGTGTACCAGGCTTAAATCTCACACCGCAGGCATACAGCTATGAAGCTGTAGACATGAGTGCCTAGGCACACTCACATACCAGGAAGTGTTTTGCTATGTTTCAGGAGGAATTCCAGACAAAATGTGGATATTTCAAGGTTTTGCACAGTTAACATGATGTACCCATAACATAGCAAGTCCTAACTTTTGAGTTTAATTCCACTTTAAGAAAATATTATTAAATATCTAAAATAAGGCACAAAAACAAATGTGGACAAGGAAACGTGTCTTCAAGTGTTCCAGTTGACTGATCCTTTTTTTAGCTAATGCCTGAAATATACCTCCATAATTATCTGAAGCATGCGTCTTTCCTTGTGTTTTTACAACTGTCCAAAACTCCCATGTCAGTTTCTGTAAACAGAAAACGGTTGTTGAGTATGTTATTATTGTATATATTTAAAAATTATTTTCTAGATATTGATGCACCTACGAACCTGCAAGCCTCTGAAATTACACAGACAGAAGCCACCTTGACATGGACTCCCCCTGTTGCTCAAATTGATGGTTACAAACTTGTCTACGTGGATGAGGGTGGCAAACGTCAGGTAATCAGAAAACAAAGTTAAGGGTTTCATGAAAGAAGAAATAGAGTCAAGCAGCAAACAGGACCCAATTGCAGCAACATTGTTGAACCTCTGATTCACATCACCTAATCCCATATAGTAGTGATGTCATCATGCCGGTATTCATAGCTCTATAAGTGTTGTCGGCCGGGATACTCACATCCACCAGTCATAGAGAAGGGGGGTTGAGTAGGGGGATTTGCAATCACATGAACAAATAGAAACACTGAAAAAAGGAATTATATGGCATTTTCATAGAAGAAGCCTTTCCTTCTCCTTTACTACAATAGATAAAATGTGGAAAGGCAACATTGTAAAAAACTGTAAAAGTCTTACAAAAATTGCATTACAGTAAACAATAGTAGCTGAAAATATGCACCTGCTGAATATATACTGTTGTTCTTCACTTTAATGTTCATCTAATCATCTTGCGTCTAGAACCCATAGGGTGAAAATCTGTGAAATGCAAGATGTACAAGCCAGTAAAACAATTTCCTGTTTTTTTCCAGAGCTCCTGTATACTGTATTGTATCTATTCACTTTTAGCATTATAATGGCACTCATTTTCTGATAAAATTGCATATTCTGCCTTTCAAACCTCCTTAAAATGTCAGTAACTGCAGCCCTTTTTTCGACTTCTAAGGAAAACAAAACCAACCAATAGATGTAAACAAATATTACTGTTCTCTACTTAACCCCCAGTGGTTTTATTTCCTATTAGGAGGTCTGCTTTATGTACAGACACATAAAAATATGATTGAGCGAAACAAGCTACAGAACATCTAAAACTCTGTGCGGTAAAGGTAATCACAGCAATGCCAGATGGGGACATAGAAGCTTGCTTTGTTTAAAACTGCTTTAATATTTACGTAATGATTTCAGAAGTTACATTTGGTACAACATCTGAGATACATCACTGAGATTTGTTAGCAGTTTTTTATATTTTAACATCTAGTACATAGGCACCAACTTTCTCTGGTCCATTTAAAACACCTCCATTTAAACAACCTGCGACCATTAAACACCTGCCAACAATCCTTATTTTTTAGAAAAAAACATATGGTCTGAGATAATAGGTTTGGGAAGTGTTGGAAGCATGATCTGTCATGTCCTTAAAGTGTACTGTAAACCTTAACATAACTTCTCTTTTTTGCACCATTTTGGTGGGTTAAACCTACCATTGGAAGCATTTTGTTATACACTATATTATCAAAAGTATTGTGGCTCCTGCCTTTACACGTACATGAACTTTAATGGCACCCCAGTCTTAGTCCGTAGGGTTCAATATTGAGTTGGTACACCCTTTGAAGCTAAAACAGCTTCAACTCTTCTGAGAAGGCTGTCCACAAAGTTTAGGAGCCTGTATATGGGAATGTTTGACTATTCTTCCAGAAGTGCATTTTTGAGGTCATGGACAAGAAGGCCTGGCTTGCAATCTCCGTTCTAATTCACCCAAAGGTGTTCTATTTGGTTGAGGTCAGGACTCTGTGCAGCCCAGTCAAGTCTCTCCACCCCAAACTCGCTCACCCATGTCTTTATGGACCTTGCTTTTTGCACTGGTCTAAATCATTTGGTGGAGGGGGGATTATGGTGTGGGGTTGTTTTTCAGGGGTTGGGCTTGGCTCCTTAGTTCCAGTGAAGGGAACTCTTAAGGTGTCAGCATACCAAGACATTTTGGACAATTTCATGCTCCCAACTTTGTGGGAACAGTTTGGGGATGCGCCTTCCTATTCCAACATGACTGTGCACCAGTGCACAAAGCAAGGTCCATAAAGACATGGATGAATGAGTTGGGGTGGAGGAACTGTGACGGAACCGTCCCACACTCAGATTGAGTGCTTCCATCAGTATACCGCTTCCTCCAGTCTGAACGTAGATATCAGATATTATAGCCGCGTAGTATACAAGACTAGCTGACAGATAGCTTGTATGAAACTGGAATGTTTATTTGACAAACTCACACAGAACATATTCCCCACAGGAGGACATCCCCCTCCTGATCATATTATCCCAACAATGCAAACTGCACACAGGAATCTAACTACCATAGCTGAACAGCAGCCAACATATGCTAGAAACATTAAGTTGATTAAAAGAGTAGCCACCTGGACACTCAGGGGTCTCATTCCAGGTCAGACGTGACGGCACCGAGGTCACAAAGTACAATACACATTATTACAAGTATAAACACATCCCTACAGTAGTTTGCTAGCAGTTAATAGGTCTGTTAATTAACACAATTAACAATGGTTGAAAGACCTTTAGGAGGCACACTAGACCTACTTACAATAAATACATTATAGCAGGCAACCCCAGAGAGGTGGCTTGAGTTGATGACATCACCATCTGCTTTGAATCTCCCAGTGTGAAGCAGTCACTATTGGTAATAAGGCAGCTAGGCCCTATACAGTGACCCCGTGCCTAGAATCTTGGGGAGACATGAATCCAAAGTAACATTACTCCAAGGGTCCCCCGGGCATACACCTCACAAAGGGCCCATAGTCAATAGACAAATAGGTCAATAGATAACCTGCTGTCCCCTCCAAAAGCCTCAACCCGATAGAACATCTTTGGGATGAATTAGAGTGGAGACTGCGAGCCAAGCCTTCACATCCAACATCAAATCCTGCCCTCACAAATGCACTTTTGGAAGAATGGTCAAACATTCCCATAGACACACTCCTAAACCTTGTGGACAGCCTTCCCAGAAGAGTTTAAGCTGTTACAGCTGCAAAAGTTGGGCCAACTCAATATTGAACCCTACGGACTAAGAATGGGATGCCATTAAAGTTCATGTGTGTATCAAGGCAGGCATCCCAATACTTTTGGTAATATAGTGTATCTGTTTGATAAGCACAAAAAACTGTTAATTAAGTTAGAAATTCAGAGCTGTCCTGTATCCTCTGCTCCTGTCCTGTGCTCCTCCATTCACTGATGGTAGGCAAGGAAAACCAGCTTTGGGTGTAGAGGACCATGTGAAAGCACTGGGCCAATCAGCACTGTCATACAGGGAGTCTAAAAGCCCTGTGTAAGCCAATATTCAGAAACTTGTAGGAAACAAGGTGCTGCTGGGGAGGATGCATTGAGATGAACCCAATGCTTTGCTCTGCATGGTTCACTTTAATTCCTAGTTTGGACTATCAACATAGATATTAGTAACATGTGTTGGTCAGAAGGTTTTTTTTGAGGAGTTGAAACAAAATTCAATAGACGATTCTTACGATTCTTAGTTGAGCTGTGGGATGCTGACACCTACTGTTGAAACTTAATTTGTCTATTACAGGAGGTTGAACTGGATGCCGCAGCTAAGAGTTATGAACTGAAGGACCTGCATAGAGGAGGTGACTACAAGGTCTACCTGGAGGCCTACAAAGGAGACAGAAGAAGCAGACAGGCCATCACATCATTTTTTACTGGTATCATCTGTTTTTTTACATAAATATGTGTATGTAATACATGATAAAGGATTCCCAGAGCATGATGGTTTATCTAAAGCACGTCTCCAAACTTTCTAAACAAAGGGCCAGTTTATTGTCCTTCAGACTTTAGGGGGGCCAGACTGTGGCCATTGGGAGTAAAAGTTGTCCTGGCCTCACTGGGAGTAAACAGTGCATGTTTGGCATTGGGAGGAGGAAAAGTGTCCAATCATTGGTGTCAATGGGGGAATAGTGTCTTGCATCAGTGGGTGGAATAGTGCCCCGTTGTTGGTATCAATAAGAAAATTAGTAACCCATTGCTGATGTCAGTAATATGAATTATGCCCCATTGTTGGTTTCAGTGGAAGGAATATTGTCTTGCATCAGTGGGAGGAAAAGTTAAAAAGTCAAACTAAGGACTGCACCTGACACCCGGGCCACAGTTTGGAGACCACTGATTTAAAGAGACACTGCAGTAGCTACCTATCTAGAGTCTCTCCCCATATGATTGAAACCTGGGGCCAGCCTTCATAGGGAGCTTAGCTACTGCTATGAGTAATTCACTTATGGGTGTAAATTACAACATTAGTTACAGGGCTTAGCCAATAGCAGCTTTTCACATCAAAGTGGGTAGGACAGCCGAGAGCATGTGAATAAAAACCCTGAGCTGTTAGCTAAATAAAAGAATACAAAATATCAATATGCAATAGTACATATTTTACTTGACAAAAAAAAACCTTATTTTAAACAATTACATTTTTGTTCTCTTCTCAATTAAAAAATAAAATGAAATACGTATGCCAGGCAGCTCATTAGCAACATAAGGCAAAGAACATTGTTTTGATCTCACTAAAATAGATTAAGTGCTTGTACTATTTGTAAAATGAAATATGTCGCTGTAGAAGAACAACAGCCATTTAAGTGAAAAACACTTTATAATGATGGCCCGATGTAAGAACCCCTGCAAATAGGTCTGAGTTATTGTGCAGATGTGCTGTAAACTAAACATTAGTTGCACATTGAAGAATAAAATAATATTTGACTACTTGAAGAAGCTTTGACAAAAAAAAGAAGGGAATTGTTACAACCCCCACAAAGCTTAATTTTTTGGCTGCCTGTGTTTGATTGGGGAGAATTACCCTAATTTCCCTTCATAGAGTCACAACATGAAGTAAAGTGAGATGGGAGAAATTCCCTCCTATACAGTGCCCCTATTGGAAGATTCTTCCTTTTGTTCCTGTGACAACTCCAAGTTTTGGATTATCCCATCACTTTCAGTCCTAATGACATTGCCCACCAGGATACATAGAGAAGGTGAATCTCTTCAATGGGAAACCAAACAGTAACAAAAGTTGACAGAGGATCTAGCCCTTCCTTACCCTAGCCATAACGTTAAAAACAAATTTTGGTTTTTGATACACTTTAACATTTAAAGTTAGAAATGCTGGGTTCACATATGTGCGGCCGCGGTTTGCAGCCTGGGGTCCGATGTGTTTCTATTCACCGGTTCAGTTGCGATTCAGGTGAAAATTTTTGCCTGAATTCACACCTGAACCGGACCCAAAAACGTACAGGACCCTTTTGAAAATTGCACCGCGGCCGCCCCGGACAGGTGTGAACTGACTCCATTGAGAGCTCGTCACATTTACATGTCCTGTGAATTGGATGCTGTGAAAACGCCTCAGGTATATGTAAACCCTTACCTAGTAAAACAACCAATTCAGCGACAAATAGAAGAGAAAGGCAAAACTTTTGTGTATATACAGTGGGGACGGATAGTATTCAGACCCCCTTACATTTTTCACTCTTTGTTATATTGCAGCCATTTTCTAAAATCATTTAAGTTCATTTTTTTCCTCATTAATGTACACACAGCACCCCATATTGACAGAAAAACACAGAATTGTTGACATTTTTGCAGATTTATTAAAAAAGAAAAACTGAAATATCACATGGTCCTAAGTATTCAGATCCTTTGCTGTGACACTCATATATTTAACTCAGGTGCTGTCCATTTCTTCTGATCATCCTTGAGATGGTTCTACACCTTCATTTGAGTCCAGCTGTGTTTGATTATACTGATTGGACTTGATTAGGAAAGCCACACACCTGTCTATATAAGACCTTACAGCTCACAGTGCATGTCAGAGCAAATGAGAATCATGAGGTCAAAGGAACTGCCTGAAGAGCTCAGAGACAGAATTGTGGCAAGGCACAGATCTGGCCAAGGTTACAAAAACATTTCTGCTGCACTTAAAAAAAAGAGTTCACCTGAAAAAAAAATATTAAAAGCTAGTAGCTACAAATACTGCAGCTGCTGACTTTTAATAAATGGACACTTACCTGTCCTGGGGTCCAGGGATGTCAGCTGCTGCTGCCGCCGCCGCCAATCTCAGTGAGGGAATAAGGAAGTGAAGCGTTGCGGCTTCACTTACCAGTTCCCTACTGCGCATGCGTGAGTCGCGCTGGGCGTCCTAAGTGGTCCCCGCTATCTCCTGGGACCTGGGGGGGGGGTGCAGGAGGGGGCGTGACTCCCGCAGGCGTCTATTCCCTGAAGTGGGTGCAGATACCTGTCTAATACAGGTATCTGCACCCCCCCTCCCCCCTGAAAGGTGCCAATTGTGGCACTGGAGGGGGGGAGGAATCAGATGAGCGGAAGTTCCACTTTTGGGTGGAACTCCGCTTTAAGGTTCCTAAGAGCACAGTGGCCTCCATAATCCTTAAATGGAAGGGGTTTGGGACGACCAGAACCCTTCCTAGAGCTGGCCGTCTGGCCAAACTGAGCTATCAGGGGGAGAAGAGCCTTGGTGAGAGAGGTAAAGAAGAACCCAAAGATCACTGTGGCTGAGCTCCAGAGATGCAGTCGGGAGATGGGAGAAAGTTGTAGAAAGTCAACCATCACTGCAGCCCTCCACCAGTCTAGGCTTTATGACAGAGTGGCCTGACGGAAGCCTCTCCTCAGTGCAAGACACATGAAAGCCCGCATGGAGTTTGAAACACCTGAAGGACTCCAAGATGGTGAGAAATAAGATTCTCTGGTCTGATGAGACCAAGATAGAACTTTTTGGCCTTAATTCTAAGCGGTATGTGTGGAGAAAACCAGGTACTACTCATCACCTGTCCAATACAGTCCCAACAGTGAAGCATGGTGGTGGCAGCATCATGCTGTGGGGGTGTTTTTCAGCTGCAGGGACAGGACGACTGGTTGCAATCAAGGAAAAGATGAATGCGGCCAAGTACAGGTATATCCTGGACGAAAACCTTCTCCAGAGTGCTCAGGACCTCAGACTGGGCCAAAGGTTTACCTTCCAACAAGACAATGACCCTAAGCACACAACTAAAAGGAGTGGCTTCACAACAACTCCGTGACTGTTCTTGAATGGCCCAGCCAGAGCCCTGACTTAAACCCAATTGAGTATCTCTGGAGAGATCTAAAAATGGCTGTCCACCAAAGTTTACCATCCAACCTGACAGAACTGGAGAGGATCTGCAAGGAGGAATGGCAGAGGATCCCCAAATCCAGGTGTGAAAAACTTGTTGCATCTTTCCCAAAAAGACTCATGGCTGTATTAGAGCAAAAGGATGCTTCTACTAAATACTAAGCAAAGGGTCTGAATACTTAGGACCATGTGATATTTCAGTTTTTTCTTTTTTAATAAATCTGCAAAAATGTCAACAATTCTGTGTTTTTCTGTCAATATGGGGTGCTGTGTGTACATTAATGAGGAAAAAAATGAACTTAAATGATTTTAGCAAATGGCTGCAATATAACAAAGAGTGAAAAATTTAAGGGGGTCTGAATACTTTCCGTCCCCACTGTATGTAATGAAACATTATAAATACCTTTTTTTACCCTTTTTTATAAGTGATCACCTTCCCTCTGTTCTCAGCTGCAAAGGGGCTCAGAGAGCTGGGGGAGGAGAAACAGCAGCACACTAGTTATCCCAGTGAATGGCTATGCAGGGGAGGCGTATCGGGACAAGTTTGATCACTGGAGGAGAGCAGGCTGAGTTCTCTGCATTACTAGAGAACTGATCATGCTGTGCTCCCATGCTTAGTTTTAAATCAGTTTTAAATAGGAAAGCAGAGGGACTGGCAGGAACACCAGGGATTTCACACAAAAGAAGAAATACAAAGAGAACAGGAGACTTTTTTTTATAAAGGTACATGGTGCAACAGGCACATATCAGGAATATAAAATGTTGGGTTTACATATTTAATCGTAGCATCTATAGGAAAATACAGGCAAAGAGTTATTCTTATGTCACTTTTTGAACTCTAAAGTTATTATTAGAACACATTAATTAACCTGACTTATTTACGAGAAGGGGTATGCCAATGCATAAAAAAGTATTTCTAGAGACAGTGATGATTTCAGGCATCTTTACGTATGGTTTCTCTTCTCAATACCAGTGTCTATGGTCATTACCTTCCCTGTGGACTGTGTCCAAACTCGAATGGCGGGCAACAGAAAGAGCGGAGTGTACACCATCTACCCTGGAGGAGAGAACACTCAGGGCATTAGAGCGTACTGCGATCAGGATACAGATGGCGGTGGATGGACTGTAAGTGCTCCTAAATGCAGCATCTCTCAGAAATCAAGCTGCCCTAGAAAACTGTCTAAATTACATGCCTGCCATGTTCACCCGCTTTTTTATCATCTGGAAATTTAAACTAAAAATCATTATTAGAGCATGCTACTACAATATGTAGCTTTGTATGCAAAAATTGACTGCATTATATGCAGAGCCATCATTGAGCAATACAAATGACCTATCAGTAGCCTGTAGAGAAGCAGGTAACTTTTATTTATAGCGTTAATACTCTTCCACTCTTTAGTTTTAGTCCTGAATTGATCCAGAATTGGTTAAAAGTGGACAAATATCTTCCTTTCTTAACGTATACTTTCCTATTGGCTTCACACCCTCTATAGTTTTATTTCTCCTCTTACCCCTTAGGGCCACCAGGCTATCCTTACCAGTGACCCTTGCTACCCTTAAAGTGATACTAAAGTCTCCTTTTTTTCTTTCAAAATAACAAACATGTCATACTTACCTCCTCTGTGCAGAGGTTTAGTACAGAGCATCCCGATCCTCCTCTTCTCGGGTTCCTCGCCGGAGCTCCTGGCCCCTCCCTCCTGCCAAGTGCCCCTACAGGAAGCAGCTTGCTATGGGGGCACCGGAGCCGAGCCACAGCTCCATGTGTCCATTTAGACATGAAGCCGCGGTTCGGCCCAACCCCTCTCCCTCCTGATTGGCTAACTGACTTTGATTGACAGCAGCGGGCGCCCATAGCCAATCAGTAGGGAGAGTCCGGGACGGATGAGGCACTCGTGCACATCGCTGGACTGAGATGGGCTCAGGTAAGTATTAGGGGGGCTGAAGGGGGCTAAAGTTCATAGAAGTTTTTTTTTTAATCTTAATTCATAGAATGCATTAAGATAAAAAGCCTTCTGACTTTACAACCACTTTAAAGCTGATGTTTAGGTATTGCAATTTTTACATAGTTAGGTGCCATGTGACCAGCATGAGAGAGTGAAAGCGATAACACCAAATGTAACGCACCTGCTCCCCATTCACACCTGAGACCTTGTAAATTTAATGAGTCACATGACACCAGGGTGGGAAAATGGCTAATTGGGCCCAATTTGGACATTTTCGCTTAGGGGTGTACTCACTTTTGTTGCTAGCGGTTTAGACATTAATGGCTGTGTGTTGAATTATTTTGAGGGGACAGCAAATTTACACTGTTATACAAGCTGTACACTCACTACTTTAGATATAATAAAATATTTACAAAAATGTGAGGGGTGTACTCACTTACTCACTTTTTTGAGCTACTGTGTATATATATATATATATATATATATATATATATATATATATATATATATATATATATATATATATAGATAGATAGATAGATAGATAGATGTGAAATGCCTCATAGAGATAAATTAATCAGTCCTGACCTTTGCACTCTATACATAGGCATAATGATGAGGTGTGGGTATCAGGCATGGTTAAGATGATTGGTCATGCACAACCCAGGAGGGTGCAGTTTGGCATGTTCGCCCTGGGCACTAGATGACCTTGTCCCGTCACTGTGAGCAGCAGAAGCCAGTGCATCTCCAGCTTATACATACTTACAAGTTAGACCAATATAATTATGTAAAAACTGCAATACCAAAACTTCAGCTTTAGGCTGGCCATATACATATCACATTTTGGCTCATTTACTGCTGAATTGGTTGAACATTTGTTGGTGGCCCTGCAGGCACCACCTGGCTCAATAAACTTCAATCTGAAGATCAAAGAAACTTGGTTGAAACTTATCAGCTGAACAGTGACTGCAGCCAATCAGTTACAGCCACTGTTCCAGTATTCTGCCACCCATGGTTGCCCTGCTGGCTTTTGGAATGCAATAGCCAGCAGGGGTATTGTAATGCCTCGTACACACGACCGGACTTTTCGGCATCAAAGGTCCGACAGAACTAATCCGTCAGACAATTCGATCGTGTGTGGGCTTCATCGGACCTTCATCGGACCCTTTCTGTCGAAAATTCTGACGGACCTAGAAATAGAACATGTTTCAAATCTTTCCGATGGACTCTATGGAAAAATCCATTTGTCTGTATGCTAGTCCGATGGACCAAAAGTGATGCAAGAGCAGCTATTGGCTACTGGCTATGAACTTCCTTATTCTAGTCCCGTCGTACATCATCACGTTCGAAACGATCAGACTTTGGTGTGATCGTGTGTAGGCAAGTCCGTTTCGTTGGAACTCCGTCAGAACTCCGTCGAAAAGTCCTTCGGTGTTCAGGCGGACGAGAAGTCCGCTCTTGTGTACACGGCATATTCAGCCTGTGTGATTGTATGATCATCTTTAAACCAGCCATAGACGTAGGTTCGAATTTTGGCCCGTTCAGCTCCTGCTGATCGATTAACTTGGGTAGAACCAGCCTGCTGGATTTTACATGGTATTATTGCTAGTAGCTGTTAAAGCCACTAACAATAATCACTGTGTTCTCCTGGCAAGGACCGCTTCACCTGCGCCCCCCCCCCCCCCCCCGTTTGGAGAACACAATAGTTCCTCTCTGTGTTGATGGGGGAATCAAGCATTTTTACTTTCCTGCAACTCGTGGTTGCAGAAAAGTAAATAGCACTGTCTATGTCTGGCCTTAGTCCCCTTCCCTTCATTTAGAAGCTATAAATATAATATACCCGAAATTTCAATGTATTTTAGTGACAATATTTGGTGCAATTGCTGAGCTAAAAAAAAAACTATTGTTGAATGACAGACCACAACTCTATATTTCAGATGCTAATAAATTTGAGATGAATGCTGATAAAAAACATAACGCGCTGAATGGTATTGTATTGTTAGCGAAATGTACAATCTGTTTTATGTTTGTAATTATCATTTGTCTTAAATAAAGAATTAGAAAAAATGGGCAAACAAGGGAAAGGGAAAATTAATACAAATTAAACCTTTTTGTGCTTTATTACTACACCTTAATACCATGTACTGAGCATCAAGTTATTAATGGTGACTATGAATCATTCAAATCCTCATACTGTACTATCATTATTCAACATTTTTATTCAGGTCTTCCAGAGAAGAACTACTGGAAAACTTGACTTCTATCAACGCTGGAGGACATATGTGGATGGCTTTGGAGATCCAAGTGATGAGTTTTGGCTTGGTAAGTACCATAGAGGCTTATAAATCAAGCCGGTGCACAAGGAATGGTTAAAGTATTACTAAAGGCAAAACTTTTTTTTTTGTTTTGGATAGAGTGGAGAGTTATTAGAATGCTTGTCAGTTTTTATTGCTGTCTGTACCTCCTTTAAGGAGATTCATCCTCTCTATTTGTCCTGTTTACCATTACCACTTTATTATTGAAAGTGAAAGTAAAGAAAATCCCAAATTTTGGGTTGCCCCCAGAAAAGTAATAGAGGAGAAATCTTCCAATGGGGACACTAGTTCTGGTGACCTGGCGGTCCCCAAGGAATTCCTTTAATTTGCAGGGTTTTCCTCTAAATTCATGTTTAGCTATGGGACAGGAAATAAAGGGAAATCTCCGCAATAGGACACAGATGGCCAAAAAAAATCTGACAGTGGTTATAGCCCTTCCTTGCTCTATCCAAAATGTAAAACAAAAATTTTGCCTATAGTTCTACTATAATTTAAAAATTGCAATAACCCCTAACTACCAATGAAATGTCAGTCCTAGATAGTTAAGATCAGGTAAGGTGAATTTTCACTGGTTGTTAGGTGGGTACCGCATGCCATTGGTGTATGTACCATCTTATTTAATGAGGCCTGTAGGATAAACTGGAACATTGAGATTTGTTGGTGCTTTCAGAAGAAAGCTTTGTGATTTAAATGCATACCTGGAAAAAAGGTAGCAAAATGTTGTTTTCCCAGACATTCAAATCATACATACTCATCATCCTTTAGAATTTTTCTGTCTGCAGAGTATTTGAAAAGGAAACTATTGAGGTCTATTTATAAAACATTGGTTAGACGAATGTTACACACATTTGTGCAGGTTGGACAATTTTTCCCTGTAATAGAAAATCATCTGCTCCACCTAGTGGCCAAAATGCAGTATATTTTCTCATTGCGGTATTTCAGAAAATGATACTGTATTTTGGGAAACATATTATACTGTATGCGGTGACGGGGTGTTGAACCAACTCTTGCCTTTAGAGGTATCATCCCTACCATGATATAAAAAAATAGAAATACTTCAAACATGGGACTTTAAATATATCGCCAAAGGCACACCATCTTTGACACATGCTGAGATGTCAGTCAGCGGTATTGTGTATTAAGGGCTTTACACTTTTTTCCCTTCATTGCAAGTTTTTACATATATATGGAATAAAGATCTTTATAGGCATATACACATTTTTTTGTTTGTGCGGCAATTTGGAGTTGGTTTCTCTCTATGGGCCCGGAAAACCTTGCCACTAGCCATTCTCCTACAAGCTTGTTTGAAGCCTTTTTACATTGAGATCCCAGGTCCTGATGAAGCAGGGTTTCCTGCGAAACACGTTTATGGACCTTTTTTGTGCACTGGTGCGCAGTCATGTTGGAACAGGAAGGGGCTATCCCCAAACTGTTCCCACAAAGTTGGGAGCATGAAATTGTCCAAAATGTCTTGGTATGCTGATGCCTTAAGCGTTCCCGTCACTGGTACTAAGGGGCCAGGCCCAACCTCTGAGAAACAACCCCACACCATAATCCCCCCTCCACCAAATTATTTGGACCAGTGCACAAAGCAAGGACTAAGACTGGGATGCCATTAAAGTTCATGTACGTGTAAAGGCAGGTGTCCCAATACTTTTGGTAATATAGTGTATATGCAATGAGAAGGGTTAGACCTTCCAAAGGTTTTATTACTATCTGTGTCCCCACTGTGGTGATTTACCCTTCTATTTGTTCTGGTGACCACTGTCACTGAGACGGAAAGTAATGGACAATTCTAAATGTTAGAGCTGTCACCAGAGCAAGAGATGAGGGTTTATCATCCAAAGGAGACAAATGTTGTGGTGACAACTCCACAAGACAGAAATTCTTCTCACTTGGTATGTCCTAGGGACATAGATTCCTGTTGTGTCTCTAGGATAGGAGGTGAAGATAAATCTCCCTAGAGGGACACAAACAGCAGGCAATAAGCTGACAGTTGTTTTAACCCAGTCCTACTCTATCCCGAATAAAAAACGAAAAGTGTCAGCTATACAGACACACGAGTACAGACATCATCTTTTTGTATCTTTCATTGTAGGTCTGGAATGGATCCATAAACTTACTTCCACCCCTGTGCAGTATGAACTGCGTGTGGACCTTCGTAATGAAGATGAAACAGCTTATGCCGTTTATCGCAACTTCCGTGTGGGGTCATCTAAGGACAAGTACAAGCTAACCATCAGTGACTACTCAGGAACAGCTGGTAAAGCAATCCTTAGCTTATTATTAAAGGTTATTCCACCCGAAATATTTCAGTGTTGGTAGATGTTGGTTAGCAAATCACCCATTTCACTGCCTACACTGCAGTAGCTACCTATTGCACCCAACAATAGGAGGCCCTAATGTTCTTTCTGTAGGTTTAATGTAGCTTTTATTATGAAGCTTGTGGCAAAAGACATGAGACTGCATAGCAGGCTTAGAAATTACAACAGGGAAATCTCACCACTGCTGTGCCAACAGATATGAGAAGTTAATATGTGATTCAGTATTGAGTAGAGTGAAACCTTAAAGGTCCTTTTGAGGTCACCAAGCCTTGATAAAGCTTATTTATGAAGTTCATAGCCAATTAAAGGAATTCTGTGCTCAGATAATGTGCGGGAAGCCAATACTGACCTCCCCTTCTTTAACCACTTGCTTACCGGGCACTTAAACCCCCCTCCTATCCAGACCAATTTTCAGCTTTGGGCGCTGACGCACTTTGAATGACAATTGCGCGGTCATACAACACTGTACCCAAATGAAATTTTTATCATTTTTTCACCACAAATAGAGCTTTCTTTTGGTGGTATTTGATCACCTCTGCGGTTTTTACTTTTTATTAAAAAAATGTAAAAAACTGAATTTTTTTTTAAAAAAAAGTTTATTTTTTTATATTTTGTTTTAAAAAATTTTAAACGGGTAATTTTTTTCCTTCATTGATGTACGCTGATGAGGCGGCAGTGATGGGCACTGATAGGCGGCAGTGATGGGCACTGATGGGTGGCAGTGATGGGCACTGATGGGTGGCAGTGATGGGCAGCACTGGCAGGTGGCACTGATTGGCACTACAGGTGGGCATTGATAGGTGGTACTTGTGGGCACTGATAGGTGGTACTTGTGGGCACTGTTAGGTGGCACTGTGGGCACTGTTAGGTGGCACTGTGGGCACTGTTAGGTGGCACTGTGGGCACTATTAGGTGGCACTGTGGGCACTATTAGGTGGCACTTTTATTGGGCACTGATGAGGCAGATGTGCCTCTTCCACTTGGGGACCGATGTCCCTCACATCCGATCCGGTGATCGGCTTTTTTTTCTACTCGCGCTGTCAGCGTGAGTAAAAAAAAAAACCGATTACCGATCTTTTGTTTACATCATGTGATCAGCTGTCATTGGCTGACAGCTGATCACATGGTAAGGGGCCGGGACCAGCCCCTTACATAGATCGGTGATCAGCCGAGTCTCAGTGACTCGGTGATCACAACGCGCCCGGCGCGCGCCCTGCAGGGCGCGCGCAGGGAGCGTGCACAGGGGAGGACGTCATATGACGTCCTCCCGGGAATGTAGGTCCGCGCTGTAGCCGTCATTCGGCTATAGCGCGGATGCCAAGCGGTTAAATTCTAGTTGCTGGATTGTTATACTGTTCCAGTGTCTTCTGGGCTTTCTGGGCTGAATCTAAACATATTTTCTGACATTCACCACTTCCACTGCCAGTCCGTAGATGTGTTGACTGCATTCGTTTTAACTTTTCAGGCTTTATTTAAAGAACATTTTCAGCAAGTACAGAAACTACCTGTTAATCCTTCCACAAATGCAGGAAGTGTCCTCGTCACATCCTGTGAGCTTAAAGTTGAACTCCAGGCTCAAAAATGTTCCTTTAAACATATTTCTCAATAGTCACAAAGGATATAAATCCACTTTTGTGTACACCAAATGTTTACAAGCCCAGTTACTACTTTGTAAAAGTTGCAGTGAACTCATCACTGTGCTGTACATAGCCTGTTTAGCCAGCAGAGCTGTGGGAGGAACTCAGCAGACCCCACCCACTACAGGCTTCCTGCAGAAAATGACAGGAGTGGGCGGAGACAAGACCAGTCATCCTGCTCAAGGAGAAAGAACAGCAGTGACCGGTCTTTAAATAAGGTAAAGCCTAGGTGAAACTAAAATAAAAAACAGAAAAATCAGCACAAGGGACATAACTTACAATCAGTTCTATGTGTCCTTTGTGCTGATTCATCTTCTGTTATTAGAAAGTCTCCCCTGTCCATGACCCCCCCCCCTCACTTGCCGCCATAATCTTCCAACTGACAGCAGATTCATCTGTGAATCTGCACAAGTGAACAAGTGACACATCCTACTGACTGCATGTTATGTCCCTTGTGCTGATTTTTTTTTTATATATTTTAGTTACACTTAATCTCTAAGCAAAGTGCATGCTGGATTAATATGCGGATCTCAAATAAATACACAAAGAACGTCAGGAGTCAAATAAGAATATACATGACATGACATTATTTATGTAGCACCCCAGTAGACTACTAGTGTTAAAATTTAGTTTTTGGCCTCCCTGTAGCCAGGGAGAGCATCAGTCTTTTAATAGTGTCTGCTGGTGCAGGCTCGGTTACCTTACCCTGCATCCCACTGAGTTATGGGATATAGTGGGTGGAAGAACACAGACCCTGGCCTGCATATAAATGCCTCTACAGCCAATCCCTGTTCAGGTAAGTAAGTTACCAGCAGGGGGCTGAAAGGGGTATAAATATGATAGGGCCCAGAACAGAGCTTTCTTGTTCCTGGGTTAGTAAGACCCAACCTGATGGCTGTGGCATCCCTGGGAGTTTACCTGCAGCTGAAAGAATCCTTTTTGGGGTCCCAGGTCTTGCTTTGGCTGGAGGAACTCTGGCATAGCCTCCTGAATTTCTGAACAGAGCTCATCTAAGGATCCAGAACACAGGCAATTTAAGTAGAGAAACTGACTGATACTGCAGGTGGCAACAAAGTATTCAGGACACAGTGAGTACCAGCCTTCTGGACCTAGAGACCTAGAGACTTTCTTTGGTCTCATTTGGGAGAGCTTTATCTCTGTACATTCAGGACTATACTTCTTGTGAGGAGTCCCTGTTTAGTACCAGTTTACCTTCACTTTAAAGAGGTGCCATCACCCTGAAGGAATAGATCAGGTTTAGTGTCCTCTACTCTAGTTTGTTGAACAATATACAAATACATGGTAGGATTTTAAATGCCCCTCCAGTGGAACACATAAATACCTCAAATAGTATTAAAAAATATATACAAATCTTTATTTCATCCAGTAAAAAAAACTCAATAAAAACACACATCATATATGCATGTATGTTTTTCAAACCAGCCTCATAGTATGATAGCAAAGATAAATCTGTGCTCTTATGTAATCATCATCCACTAAAAGGATGAGTGATGCATAGCATGGTAGTCTTCAGAGATTAGGAAATGTAGGTCGACGTGTTTCGTGGAGACATCGTCTTCCTCAGGACCTCCTATCTCATATACAGGTACAGGTGGATAATAGACTGACTTCTAAGAGCAAAAATACATAATAAATCACATATATGAATATGTAATTGCAGTAGCTTTCAACAATCTATGTCTGAATAATGAATGTCTATCCCCAAAGGGGGAGGGAAGGAGGACAAAAAAAAAAATTTATAATTTTTTTATTATGTATAATAAATGAATAAAAGTCAGCACATTTATTCATTTATTATACATAACTAAAATAATAATTAAAAAAAAATGGTCTGGCTGCTGTGTGCCTATCAAGGAATAGAAACTGGGCCCAGGCCATTCCCGGTTCTGCGTTACATTTACTTACCTCGAAGTTTAGCTTTAAAAAATGCATAAAGAACTTTATTCTTATTGCCTAGCCATCATACTAGCCCCAACAACTCACCATGTAATGGAGATGACCTAAGACAGACATTTTTGAAGTCCAGCTTGTATGACAACTGTGGCTCTCCCTACAGATAATCCTGCAAAAAACACACCTGTTTTTTCACCTTACCAGGTGAAAATAAATACAAAAAAGCCTGAAAAAGAAAAGTAATGCAACCTCCACATCTAAGGAATGGTTAGCTTCAATATAATACATTTTTGTTTTTGGGTTTAGATTCACCTTAAAGTGGATGTAAACCCATTTTTTTTATGTCATAATGTAGAGTATAAGATTTTCTATCATTTGAGCCGAATCTTGCCACAAAGAGTTAATCCAGCTCTGAGCAATCCTCTTTTATTGTTCAGTGAGATAAAACTTGACAAACAGAGAAAAACTTTGTCAAATCCTCCCCCTTCCTGTGAGTGACAGGTGATTTACATATCTCGTGCACTAGCCTAAGACATGCATTATTTTTTAATTCCCAAACCCACCCCTTTCTTCAGCAGCTCTGCAAGGATTGGCTGCTCCACACCCCAGCATGATTTGGCATGCTGAAGTCATGTGGTTACTTTCCTGTCTTTTCACTGGATGTTAGAGATCATAGCAGAAGTTCAGCAGAAGTTCAGTGTAAGAAATACACAGGAGAAAATACATATTGACAAGGGGAGTGTAGAGGTGGGCGGGGAGTCTACTGACATTACGACTCCACCCACCGAGCTCCAGACAACAGACCCACCCACAGAATCTGCAGGTTTTCGGGTCTCATAACAGACAGAGGGGAGACATTTGACAGGTAAAGATACATGCAGGAGGCATATATATCCTTATAGATAACCCCTATGGCAGTAGTTTAGAAAGGATGATATTGGGTTTACATCCACTTGTGATGTAAACACATGTGTGAGCGTTGTCACCCTAGGACAGGAAGAATGCTACTGACAGCATTATCAAGTGAAACTAAAGTAAAAAAAAAAAAAAGAAGAAAACACATGAAGTCACCACATCTAAAGCTTGGTTAACGTTAATATATTACATTTGTGTTCTTGAGTTTAGATGCACTTTAAATAAGTCGTTTAATCCAGTATAATACAATTGCATGCAGTTCTATCACTTCTCTTCTCTTTTTCCTGCACAGGTGATGCTCTTACTTATCACAATGGATGGAAGTACACAACCTGGGACAGGGATAATGATATAGCTCTCACTAACTGCGCCCTCTCACATCGTGGAGCCTTTTGGTACAAGAACTGCCACCTTGCCAATCCCAATGGGCAGTATGGAGATAACCGTCATAGCATGGTAAGAAACTTTTTGAATACTCCGGAAAAATTTAAATGTGTGTTTTTCAAACCAACCTCACAATGTGTCAAATATACATTGGTGCTCTTATGTACAGAAGAAAAGAAATTTAAATACTACCCTTGCCTCATATTGATATTGTGGAACTGCCTTGTTTTGCACCTGGTGGGAAACTATAGTACAATGTTTAAAGATTAAAGTAGGAAAAAAGCTGATATGTATGAAGAGTCCTGTGACAATTTATACATACATTATATTGTCATTAAGCATTAGGACACCTGCCTATACGCACATGAACTTTAATGGCATCCCACTCTTCTGGGAAGGCTGTCCACAAGGTTTAGGAGTGTGTCTATGTCATGTTGGAACAGGATGGGGCAATCACCAAACCATTCCCACAAAGTTGGGAACGTGAAATTGTCCAATATGTCTTGGTATGCTGACGCCTTTAGGCCCCTTTCACACGGACGGATAGAATTGTGCTTTTAGTTGCATTTTCTACCGCAGCTAAACGCACACAATGCTTTCCTATGGCCCCATTCACACACTGCGTTTAGCTGCGTTTTGATTGCATTCGGTTTTGTGCGGATAGAAAAAATAGAATTGACTGTGTCCAGGAGCGATTTAGCGCAGCTATCCGCACATAACCGCAGGTAATCGCAGTGCACTGTGTCAGCTGCGGATAGCAGCGCTGAGCTGGCTCGCTCATCGGGAAAGGAAAAATGTTTTTTCCTTTCCCAATGAGCGACATGCACGCCAATGCCAGGCACTGGTTGGTATGAATCTTGAGGGGGAACTCCACGCCAAATTTTAAATAAAAAAACGGCATAGGTTCCCCTCTAAGAGCATACCAGGCCCTTCGGTCTGGTTTGAATTCCAAGGGGCACCCCCTACACCGAAAAAACGCCATGGGGGTCCCCCCAAGATCCATACCAGACCCTTATCTGAGCACGCAGCCCGGTCGGTCAGGAAAGGGGGTGGGGACGAGCGAGCACCCCCCCTCCTGAACCGTACCAGGATGCCCTCAACATGGGGGGTTGGTGCTTTGGGGCAAGGGGGCGCCCTGCGGGCCCCGCCGCCCGAAACACCTCGTCCCCATGTTGATGAGGACAAGGGCCTCTTCCCTTTAATAAGGGAGCCCCCAGATCCCGGCCCCCCGCCCTATGTGAATGAGTATGTGGTACCCATTCACCTGGGGAAAAAAATGTCAATTAAAAAAACACACTACACAGGTTTTAAAAGTAATTTATTAGGCAGCTCCGGGGGTCTTCTTCCGACTTCGGGGGTCTTCTGCTGACTTCGGGGGTCTCTCAGGCCTCTTCTCCCTCTCTCCGGTGTCGTCTCCGCGCTCTCTGGTTCTTCTCCGGTGACGTCTTCCTTCTGCCGGGCTCCTCCGCTATCTTCTGCTCTTTTGCCGATCTTTTGCTAGTGGAGGAGCCCGGTCTTCTGAGATGTCTTCTTCCCTCTTCTCTTCCAGAGATGTTGACAAGGCGCTCCCTCTCGCTGTAATGCGTCACAGTCCCGGGGCATGATGGGACTTTGATGACATAAGGGGCGGGGTCACCGGGTGACATCACCCGGTGGCCATGCCCCATGCCTATATAATTGGTTGCGGACCTTGCTCGCGGCATTACAGCAAGAGGGAGCATCGTGCCAACATCTCTTGAAGAGTAGAGGGAAGAAGACATCTCAGAAGACGGCCAGGGTGGTCGGGAAGAGGCCCTTGTCCTCATGAACATATGGATGAGGTGCTTTGGGGTGGGGGGGCCCGCAGGGCTCCTCCCTTGCCCCAAAGCACCAACCCCCCCATGTTGAGGGCATGCGGCCTGGTACGGTTCAGGAGGGGGGGGCTCACTCGTCCCCACCCCCTTTCCTAACCGACTGGGCTGCATGCTCAGATAAGGGTCTGGTATGGATTTTAGGGGGACCCCCAGGACGTTTTTTTGTCGTAGGGGATGCCCCTTGGAATCCATACCAGACTGAAGGGCCTGGTATGCTCTTGGAGGGGAACCCATGCCGGTTTTTTATTTAAAATTTGGCGTGGAGTTCCCCCTCAAGATTCATACCAAACATAGTGCCTGGTATTGGCGGGGATCCAAGTCGGATCCCCGTTCAATATGAGTCGGTACCCTGTCGGGTTGCTATGGAAATGGCTAAACGCAACCACAGCTAATCGCACTATACAAATGCAGCTGATCGCAGTGCCTGGTGTCTTGAATTTCACAGAAAAAAAACATGCTTTTAACTGCGGCAGAATAGCCGTCCGTGTGAAAGGTGCCTAAGTCTTCCCTTCACCGGAACTAAAAGGCCAAGCCCAACAAATGAAAAACAACCCCGTACACCGTAATGCCCCCTGCACCAAATGATTTGGACCAGTACACAAAGGTAGGTCCATAAAGACATGGATGAACAAGTTTGGGGTGAAGGAACCTGATGGAACACCTTTGGAATTAATTAGACCGGAGACTGCGAGCCAGGCCTTCTTGTCCAACATCAGTGCCTGACCTCACAAATGCGCTTCTAGAAGAATGGTCTAACATTCCCATAGACACGCTCCTAAACCTTTTGGACAGCCTTCCCAGAAGAGTTTAAGCTGTTATAGCTACAAAGGGTGGTCCAACTCAATATGGAACCCTGCGGAATAAGACTGGAATGCTTTTGACAAAATAGTGTATCTCTACATCAGATAGGGCTGACTTCAGGTTGCAAAAACCAGCAGTTTCATATTTCATATATCTGAACCATTGGTGGCTGGTGGTTTCTTGTTTGGGGGGCCAGCAAACAACCACCCCCCCACGCCACCTCAAACTCCCCCTTCGCTGTCTGCTGGTCCACCGGCACTTACCTCATCTAGGCAGCGGGCACATCGGACAGCAGAGGGGATCGGCATCAGCTAACACATCGGACAGTGGTGGGGAACGGGGCATGGGCAGTGGCTCCTGTGTCTTCTCCCCCTCGCTTCCGCGGTGCGTCTCCTCCCCTCCTCATAGGCGTCCAAGAGGATCGCCTGTCCTTTCACCCAACCGGGTGACGGGTATCAGACCCGCTTCCCGATTGGCTGGGCGGAGGATCACTGCTCTAACAGCGAAACACCTGGGTGGGCTCATAGCTCAATACTCTGCTCCACGAGCCCATCCTATTTTGGAGCCTCTGGCTTTAATCAGGTGCTTTAAAAAAACACGCCCACTGCTGTCATTCATGCGTCCTGAAAGGTGCCGGATGCATGAATAGGGGGTGGCAGCGGTGGACTGGATAGAGCATGGGGGTGGCAGCCTTGGATAGAGGGGTTGGCGCTCGGGTGCCCCTAATGGATGGGCCGCCACTGATCTGCACTAGTGGAAGTATAAATGTTTGGTGCTAACCAGCAGAGCAGGCAAAGAGCAGAAGTCAATAGGTTTGGTTCAAGTTTATTTATTTATAATTTTTTTTTAACTTGAATAGAACCTGTGCCCAGATCATGCACACTGAGGTATTTACATATTCAAGCAGTAAAAGCACTTTAAAACAAGCCCCCATTCATTTGTGTACCTATAAGCTTTGTGGAGAAATGTAATTTTCGAAGTTCATAACACAGGCATTGCAGTTCTAGATTTTTTCTATGAGAGCAGATCTTGCTCTCTATTTTAAATAGATAGCAAACTGTAAAAAACCAAATGAATCCCAATTATAGAGTCTTTATTGTGATATTTGATAATGAATAACTTCACCTTAAAAGCAGCTAAGTGAAAGAGGGTTTATTGTAAAGCTCTCTTACTGCTTCTTAAGATAATGTAAATAGTTTGATATCAATAGTCTGGGCACAGGTACACTTTGAATTGTATGTCTAGCATTTTTTTCAATTTTGGTTAAGGTAGGGAGGATTATAACCCCTGTCTCTGCTTTAGAGAGCTTTCACCCATTATCTTTCCTGCTTTACTAGACAGGTAGGTAAGAGAAAATCGGCAATAGGTACACAGAACAAAAAATCTGACAGGGGTTCTAGCCTTCCCCTGCTCTACTTAAAATGGCCTTTTTTTTATTATGTATTAGTTTTTGTTTGAAATTGTCCCACATTTCCTCCTTACTTCTTATCTAGCAGAACAAGAAGTTGGGATAACAGTAAAAACCACACAGGGGTTCTAATCTTTCCGCAGTCTAAAAAAGTTTTATAGCTCTTACATTCAACTGGACTTGTTCTGTAATGTTGAAGATGTGTCCGCATTCATCTGGGTGGTTTTCTCGGTTGAAATGAATGTCTTCAGCATTATAGCCACCCAAGTAACTTAGTGACTTCAATCCATGATGTCATTAAACGTGCCAAAAGCAGATGGTGATGGTCCGTGAACATGACAGAAGCGTGGAAGTTGGTGAAAACACCCTGTGCTCATTTACATAATCCAATAATTATGTGTAATAAATTAGATAGCCGTATTGAAACCTGTATTGGATGGAATTATGGGGGAAGGCATTGCTGACCTTCTTTCAAGAAAATGAATTGCCTGACTGTCGCTGAATTGTCGCTGGCTTTATTCATTCTGAGGCACTAACATAAAACAACCATGCAGATTAGAAAATTAGAGTGTCAGAACTAGGGATGAGCCGAACACCCCCCTGTTCGGTTCGCACCAGAACATGCGAACAGGAAAAAAGTTCGTTCGAACATGCGAACACCGTTAAAGTCTATGGGACACGAACATGAATAATCAAAAGTGCTAATTTTAAAGGCTTATATGAAAGTTATTGTCATAAAAAGTGTTTGGGGACCTGGGTCCTGCCCCAGGGGACATGGATCAATGCAAAAAAAAGTTTTAAAAACGGCCGTTTTTTCAGGAGCAGTGATTTTAATAATGCTTAAAGTCAAACAATAAAAGTGTAATATCCCTTTAAATTTCGTACCTGGGGGGTGTCTATAGTATGCCTGTAAAGGGGCGCATGTTTCCTGTGTTTAGAACAGTCTGACAGCAAAATGACATTTTGAAGGAAAAAACTCATTTAAAACTACTCGCGGCTATTGCATTGCCGACAATACACATAGAAGTTCATTGATAAAAACGGCATGGGAATTCCCCAAAGGGGAACCCCGAACCAAAATTAAAAAAAAAAAATGACGTGGGAGTCCTCCTAAATTCCATACCAGGCCCTTCAGGTCTGGTATGGATATTAAGGGGAACCCTGGCCAAAATAAAAAAAAAAAAATGACGACGGAGACGCCGCTGCTCCGCTTGTTACTTTACATGCTGCATATCTCCTGCAATATTAACCACTCATCCCGAATTGCATCCCTGGTTTTGGGAGACCATAATCCCTATGCTGGGCGAGACTGCTGTAATAGCAGTCATCGCCATTCGGTAAGCAGATTCTACTCACACACGTTTTGGTGGATCATTTATAGGCACCTTTGTCACATTTCTTCCTGGATGGGTGTTCTTTATTTATTTGTGGATATGTCAAGAACTCTTGGACTTCTTTTTATATTTTATATTTTTTTCACATGCACTTGTGATTCAAGTTTTTTTCATCATTGATTGAATTGTTATATGTTTGTTCACTGATTATTTTTATGTCACTTGCTGAGATTCATTTTTTGTTTTTCATATATTCTATTAGCGCTGCACTTTGTTGTTTATTATATTTCTCCATTGACATGAAGGTCAGGTTACTATAACCCAGCTAGCACTAGGTTCCCTCCTTACATCAGAGTGTGCAGGGATCCCCCTTACAGTGAAAGGGAACTCTTATGTAAAGGGGAACGCTGCAGATCATGATCTAAGGGGGAACTCTGATGTAAGGGGAGGCTCTGGTGACCAGAGACCACCTTATATCAGAGACCACTGTGTTCCCTTTACATCAGAGTTCCCAATTACGTCAGGGTCTGCAGATTGAGTTCCCCTTTGCACTGTAAGGGGCAATCCTGCAGACTTTGATGTAAAGGGGAATGCCAGGAACTCTGATGTGGTGGGCACTCTGGTGACCAGAGACCACCTTCCGCAGAGTGAATACACTAAGGTAAGGGGATTTACTAATTTAGGGGGAAACCTTTATATCAGTGGCCCTTACATTATTGTATTCACTCCCCCTTACATCAGCAACCACCCTAGACTGACTTGGCGGTGCTGTCACTGACCTCCTCTCAGGTGCATTGTGTAGGGCTCAGTCAGATGGCTCCAGCTTGGTGGTTCTGGTTTTCCTATGGTCTCCTCTCCACAGTCCACACACGTCTGACTTCTCCTGTGACCCCATGATCCCGGCGGCTCTCCCACTCTTGACTGCTTTCCCGACTCCCTCTCAGAGACTGCAGACATGATGTAGGAATAGGTCAGAGGCTGCGGACAGGAGATGGTCAGAGGCTGCGGACAGGAGATGGTCAGAGGCTGCGGACAGGAGATGGTCAGAGGCTGCGGACAGGAGATGGTCAGAGGCTGTGGGCACTGGGCAGGGGATGGTCAGAGGCTGCGGACAGGAGATGGTCAGAGGCTGCGGACAGGAGATGGTCAGAGGCTGCGGACAGGAGATGGTCAGAGGCTGCGGGCACTGGGCAGGAGATGGTCAGAGGCTGCGGGCAGGAGATGGTCAGAGGCTGCGGGCAGGAGATGGTTAGAGGCTGTGGGCAGGAGATGGTCAGAGGCTGTGGGCAGGGGATGGTCAGAGGCTGTGGGCAGGGGATGGTCAGAGGCTGTGGGCACTGGGCAGGAGATGGTCAGAGGCTGCGGACAGGAGATGGTCAGAGGCTGCGGGCACTGGGCAGGAGATGGTCAGAGGCTGCGGACAGGAGATGGTCAAAGGCTGTGGGCACTGGGCAGGAGATGGTCAGAGGCTGCGGACAGGAGATGGTCAGAGGCTGCGGGCAGGAGATGGTCAGAGGCTGTGGGCAGGAGATGGTCAGAGGCTGTGGGCAGGGGATGGTCAGAGGCTGTGGGCAGGGGATGGTTAGAGGCTGGGGGCACTGGGCAGGAGATGGTCAGAGGCTGCGGACAGGAGATGGTCAGAGGCTGCGGGCACTGGGCAGGAGGTGGTCAGAGGCTGCGGACAGGAGATGGTCAGAGGCTGCGGGCACTGGGCAGGAGGTGGTCAGAGGCTGCGGACAGGAGATGGTCAGAGGCTGCGGGCAGGAGATGGTCAGAGGCTGCGGGCAGGAGATGGTCAGAGGCTGCGGGCAGGGGATGGTCAGAGGCTGCGGGCAGGGGATGGTCAGAGGCTGTGGGCACTGGGCAGGAGATGGTCAGAGGCTGTGGGCACTGGGCAGGAGATGGTCAGAGGCTGTGGGCAGGAGATGGTCAGAGGCTGCGGGCAGGAGATGGTCAGAGGCTGCGGGCAGGAGATGGTCAGAGGCTGTGGGCACTGGGCAGGAGATGGTCAGAGGCTGCGGACAGGAGATGGTCAGTGGCTGCGGGCAGGATATGGTCAGAGGCTGTCACTTCTGTGACCCTTTCATCTCTCCACCGGGCCGGCGGCTTCACCCCCCCCGTAATGTCCTGCAGTGGCCGGGCACTGTAACATGGCTCCTCCTGCTCCCCCCGCTGAACCGCCGAGAACTGAAGAACGAGCGGCGGCCGGCGGCTTCTGTTTAAAAATGGTGCTAGGCGGCATCATTACATTACTGCACATGCGCCGGCCTGCCGAGCTTGTACGATCTTTCCCGAGTCCTGCAGGCTTCGGAACGGCGCATGCGCAATTGCATGGCCAGCCCGCAGCCATCTTTTTTACGGGCACCGGCTGCCCGTAACGGGTATTCACGGGCGCCCCCGAAAATGGGGTGATTTTTATGGGCTGCCCGTAAATTAACGGGCGGTTGGCAACACTGCTGGCCGGTGCTACGTTATGTCAGTCCCGCGCAGGAGCCGCCGGACACGGCACAGGGCTCTGAAGAAACGGCACAGGTGGCCGTTCCTTTAACGCGCATGCACCAATGACTTCATCGGCTGCATATACAGTAAATATCTCCTGAATGGTGCACATTTAGCAGAAATTTACAGTACCTATAGGTAAGCCTTATTATAGGCTTACCTATAGGTACAAACAATCAATGCAAATTTACTTCCACTTTAAGTGAAAATGAAAGTCCACTTCCAAAAAAAATATTTCAGGACTCCACTAAAAGACCGGTATAACATTTTGTGTGAAAATGAAATGCCACAGTTTCACATGTTTTAGTCCCAAACCACCTTGGACATAGATATATGAATTCCCATCCAGGATAACAAGGATCTCCTGATTATAAGAGATCGCTAGCGTAGGATACACCAAATGCAAATCACGCCAGTGTATAGTAACAACCTCCATGTTCAGAAAGCGCAATTCTCCTCAGTAATATTTAGAGGAAAATACA
This sequence comes from Aquarana catesbeiana, assembly GCF_042186555.1. Taxonomy (NCBI): domain Eukaryota; kingdom Metazoa; phylum Chordata; class Amphibia; order Anura; family Ranidae; genus Aquarana; species Aquarana catesbeiana. The sequence continues at coordinate 285,699,599 of NC_133330.1, read as the reverse complement.
AAGACTACTAAAAACACCAATGTATTTCATGCAAATATACTCACAAGCATCTCAGGGTAACAAAAGCTCAAAAACACCAAGCTGCGGTACACCAGCGGGTGTGATGATGTCATAGGCCGCTAGCCTCAACTTACGCGTTTTGTCTATGCAAGGGGCATCCTCAAGGGACAAAAAGAGAAGACATAAACCAATATTTTTTAGAAGGAGAGTTCTGCAATGTGGACCTCTATTTTCCCTAATTCTAACCATGCAGATTTGACCAATCAACAGAAAAATATACAATTCATGAATCATGGTTGTCTGCATTATAGAATTCTGCAATTTTCTGTAGAATAGATGTATCTACCTATTCAGGAGAATGTAAAAGTAATGACTAGGGGATTCTACTGGTTTGATCATCTCTAGGCAGAAGACTGGGCATGGACCAAGTGAAGTAATAACTGAAGGCTCAGAACGTGGTAGTGTATGTAAAAGCCAAAAAAGAGAGAACGCTAAAGGATCGTCTAAAGAGTGTAAGATCCCTAATTGTTATTATCACATGTAGGATACACGAAAGGCAAAAAACAGCCAACACATTTCAGGGGCCAAAATCCCCCTTCATCAAGACTTGGTTGGTGCGCCTTGATTGTAACAGCACTCATTATTCCTACACTAAGGGCATCCAAAATACAGATGGGGTTGAAGCTCTGGAAGCAGAACCTTAACCCGTAATGGGGTATCATCAGATTTGCCTAATGGTTTGGCATCAGCAGCTCTCCAGTAAATCCCCCCCCCCCCCCCCCATCCCCCAGATAGACAGGGGTCAACCAAATTAGGAAGTCCACATGAAAACAAAAAAGAAGAAATTGACAAAAGAGTCCAAGATACTTTACTGTTATCATCACACCTAGGAATAGGAAGATAGCCAATGCTGTGTGACTACTATGCATGCCTCTGTGGCCAAGTGTTCACTCACCCACAGGAGAAAATGTAAATTACTCCTTAATTTTTTTTTCTCCCATCAGAGATGTATATCCAGAAGCTTTTGCTTTAAGTCCAATAGAAATATTTTGCTGCATTGTCTAAGCCAGCATTTCTCAACCTTTTTCAACAGAGAGGAACCCTTGAAATAACTTTCTAGTCTTAGAGAACCCCCCTCTAAAAATTACTACATCTACAACTCATGATACATTAGTGTGATGGTCAGTGGTAAGAATGCTCCTTACACTTGTAGTCATTGGGAAGAATTACCCCCTTACAGCTAGTTAAAAAGATCAGTGATGTCAGTGGGAACTTGTCTGAGAGGCAGAAATTGCTCATTGCTCAAGGAACCCTTAGAAACCTCTGGAGGAACCCTAGTTGAAAAGCCCTGGTCTAAGCCCTGGTGAATTGTGATTTTGGATTCCAAAATGTGTTGGCTGTCTTTTTCCTTCCCGTTGTTACATGTGATAACTGTAAAAAATCTTGGACTCTTTATTCAATTGTTTGGCACTTTTTCATTTTCACATGGAAAAATTAGGATTTGGGTGACTGCTGTATTTCGAAGGGAGAAGGGAATCACTTTCTAGAGAGCTACTGATGACAAACCATAAGGCCTATCTGATGATTCCTTGTTATGGGTTAAGGATCTGCGTCAAGAGCTTCACCTCCTTCTTTCTTTGGTTGCTATTTTAAACTTGTTTTATGTGTATATATAAGAAAAATGGTGTATAATTCTGCAGGTCTGGCAGCAGCATACTTTCCTCTGCAATTTGCATCAATATAAACATATAAAACAGTTTCAGATGGCTTTGTGGTTCTTGTTAGTGTCTAGTAGGGCAGTAAAGCAGTTGTTTTAAGGGATGTTCTCCCTGGAGGGGAGCTAATGTTCTCCTGTTTTCAGGCTGCTGGAGAAAAGACTAATGGGTAATGAGACATTTACATAATTTCTCTGCTATTATTGGTCTTGTGCTAAACACATTAACATAATATAGTTCAGTTTAAATCCATCTGCAAACAGAATCTACTTTCTTGTAACTTTTCTACAAGCCTGAGGATTTCAGTGGTGTAACAATGGCCAATACCATAGCAGCTTATACCACTGCTATTGGGGCTGGGGTAGAAGGGAGGGCCTCCTCGGGGGGGGGGGGGGGGGGGGTTAAGGAAGTCTAAATGGTGAAATATCCAGTATGAAGTCATACCTCAGGATTGTTGATAGTCACAGATCCCCCTCTACAGTAAAACACATATTTTGAGTTATAATATGCAGTGTAGATTTATTGTCCTTTAAACTTCTGCTACAGACTGAAAACCCATCTCTGGGGAAAGGAAAAATGCTCCCTTGCTGTGGGGCTGCCCCAGTACTGCAAGGGTTAAGTGCTTGTTTAGGTTTAAGGGGCTGCAAAAAGCAGTTTTACATAGCTGATTCTCAGTTACCCCAGCAGCTGGCGCTATCATCCACTCCTCTATGCTCTTGTGGGGGACTGTCCCTTGGCACCCTTACATCCAATACAGGGCTAAAGACTTTGCATTGGACTTGATGACGTCAGGGGACCTGCCACCATTGAAACATAGGGGAGAAGAGGCTGAGGGGACCAATCTTAAAGAATGGAGGGAGCCTGTGGGAACAGGGGATGAAGTGAAGTACGAGTGGGCAGCCTCACGACAAGTCTAATACTCTAACCCATTCCTCCTGCACTAGCCTTCACTAACACCCCCCAGCATGGGAAATCTCTGCATGCTGAGCCCTCACAGACTTCTATGGCACCATCCTGAGTTGCAGCTTTGGCATCTGGGATGGCACCTTACAAGTCTATGAGATCTAAGTGCACAGGCATCGTTGTCACTAAAGGAAGGTTCCAACCAGAGGAGAGGTAAACATTGCACAGGGCTTGGCTCCATTGCAGAGGTAAGCAAGAAACTGGACATTGTGGGTTAGTGTAGGTTAATTCAGAAGTACGGTTGTTCATTACAAAGCTTTAAAGTAGTTTTAAAACAGGTCCTCACGTGCAGCTTAGTGTACAGTACATTCTCAGCACGCCTCAAAGCCAGGATAAAATAACTCACTTGCACATGAGAGGTAGTTACATTGTCCTGGCTTGGCAAATTAAGATAGTTGAAGACAACAAAACCTGAAGAGAAGCCAGGAGAAGATGTTCGGATGTGTCTGGAGGGGTTTTCATATGTCACATTGCTAGAGTATAGGTGAGTATTTTAGATTTAGTTAGCACTGTAAGACATACTGAGGTCCCAATCTGGCACATATACAGTATATATAGCAATGAATATGTTGAGAGCAGGTTCTCTTTGGAGGTAGACGCAGCAACACACAAGCAGCCCAGACATGCTCAATACAGCTCAAGTCACCCAGTGTGTTTCTTCACCAAATCCAGCAAAGCAAAATATGGCAATGCTTTGATCATTTTATAACCAGCACAGGCATGGTGACAGTATTGTTCAATGTACTAAATTTATCTGCTGTCATATTGTTAATAAAAAAAACATGGAAAACCTTCCAAAATGTGCAACAATGAATTATTTGTGACATAATGTGAAATTATTATATATAGATTTGGATAATTTACAGAAGGGATACAGCCTCTATCATTTTGATATTGCTCTTTGTGTTCCCACTTGGGAGAATATCTTGAACACCCTGTGTGGTCACTAAGACAGCCTTTCCCTGAAATAAAGAACCATGTTTCATTTTATTCACATGAAAGCAATTAGGTTTCATTTCATAACGCTGGACTTAAAATGTGGCACATGAGATTGGGGAGTGGAATTTCTAAATAAGCTTAGTGCCTTTTCCCCAATATTTTTAAAAATTTTGTGACAGGTTCCCTTTGATTTTTCATCACGTTGCTTTTCAGACAGGCAAATTTCTGAAATTTACTTCAGTTTTTACATGTAAAGTCAGCGGAAATGTCAAGCTCAAGTTGAGTAGATTGCCTAATTGTGCAGTAGAACTCCCATTGGGGATGCATTAGCTCTGCTGAGGGTTGCTCGCAACTGCAAAAATACTTTAGCTCTTTGGAGCTTAACATTATAAGTTTATAGTGCATGTCATAAGAAAACATTATATAACTTGTGGGTTGAATTATTACAGAATGTGAAATTTACCCATGATAATCCCAATAAATAATTTTCTAAAAAGCATGCAAGGAAGTGCAGTCTTAAATAACAATTTTACTGATATCCCAACTATACTGAATTTGTAGCTCTGTATAAATGCTACAAGTACTACAAAATGATGGTGGTACTTTGTCTGGATACATTACAATGTAGTTTACACAAATAATTCCATGAGGAAAGTGACAAAGTGACATAAAGATGTTACAAACTCACACAGAGAAATCGCAACCCTGGCATTATTTAAAGAAAAGTTTTTATATAATTCAGTATAACAGCGACCTAAAAAAACTAAAAAAACATATATATATATGAAATTTGCACCCACAGTAAGCAATAACACAACTTGGCATAATTACTAGGTTATAGCAGTTTAGATTAAATTGCTGCATTACTAAAGCAAGAATAATCTGGCAATAAACAGCATTAGTGGTGAACAGTATCAACAGTGATATATAATCCCACAGTAGTTCTCTACAGTCAATAGCCAGTAAACGTCTCAGAGAGCACTCTGTATATAAATTGAGATAGATAGATATAGATATAGATATATCTATATAGATATAGATATATCTATATATATATATAGATATATCTATATCTATATAGATATATCTATATATATAGATATATATATATAGATATATCTATATGGATATACATATATATACACACACACACACACACACACACACAGTGGGGAAAATAATTATTTGAACCCCTGCAGATTTTGTAAGTTTGCGCACTTACAAAGAAATGAAGGTTCTATAATTTTTATCATAGGTGTATTTTAAATGATAGAGACAGAATATCAACCAAAAATCCAGAAAAAACACATCATACAAATGTTATAAATTGAGATGTAGTTCAGTGCGTAAAATAAGTAGGTGATCCCCAAGCAAAACATGACTTAGTACTTGGTGGAGAAACCCTTGTTTGCTAGCACAGAGGTAAGACGTTTCTTGTAGTTAGTTACCAGGTTTGCACACATCTCCCAGTTTTCTTGGCTGTGGCTTGGCAACTCAAAGTTTTAGCTCCCTCCATAAATTTTCTATAGGATTAAGGTCTGGAGACTAACTAGACCACGCCATGACCTTAATGAGCTTCTTCTTGAGCCACTCCTTTGTTGCCTCGGCGGTATGTTTTGGGTAATTGTCATGCTGGAAGACCCATCCATGACCCATCTTCAGTGTTCTGGCTGAGGGAAGAAGGTTCTCATCCAAGATTTTTACAATACATGGCCTCGTCTATTGGCCCCTCAATTCGGCAAAGTTGGCATGTATCTTTAGCAGAGAAACTGCCCCAAAGCATAATGTTTCCACCTTTGTGCTTGACTGTAGGGATGGTGTTCTTTGGGTCATAGTCAGCATTTTTATTCCTCCAAACATGGTGAGTTGAGTTAATGCTAAAGAGCTAAATTTTGGTCTCATCTGACCACAGCACTTTCACCCAATCCTTCTCTGAATAATTTAGATGTTCATTGGCAAACTTCAGATGGGCCTGTACATGTACCTTCTTGAGAAAGGGGGCCTTGCAGGTGCTGCAGGATTTCAATCCATGGTGGTGTATTGTGTTACCAATGGTGTGGTGACTGTCGTTCCAACTACCTTGAGATCATTCACAAGCTCCTCCCATGTAGTTCTGGGCTGATCCCTCACTTTTCTCATGATCATCCTTACCCCATGAGGCAAAATCTGGCATGAAGCTCTGGAACGAAGGCGATTAATGGTTACTTTCTATTTCTACCATTTGCGAATATTCGCTCTAATGCCCCGTACACACGGTCGGATTTTCCGATGGAAAATGTGTGATAGGACCTTGTTGTCGGACATTCCGACCGTGTGTAGGCTCCATCACACATTTTCCATCGGATTTTCCGACACACAAAGTTTGAGAGCAGGATATAAAATTTTCCGACAACAAAATCCGTTGTCGGAAATTCCGATCGTGTGTACACAAATCCGATGGACAAAGTGCCACGCATGCTCAGAATAAATAAAGAGATGAAAGCTATTGGCCACTGCCCCGTTTATAGTCCCGACGTACATGTTTTACGTCACCGCGTTCAGAATGATTGGATTTTCCGTCAACTTTGTGTGACCGTGTGTATGCAAGACAAGTTTGAGCCAACATCCGACGGAAAAAATCCTAGGATTTTGTTGTCGGAATGTCCGAACAAAGTCTGACCGTGTGTACGGGGCATTACAGTTGTCTCCTTCTCATCAAGCTTCTTGCTGATGATCTTGAAGCCCATTCCAGCTTTGTGCAGGTCTACAATCTTGTCTCGGACATCTGTTGACAGCTCTTTGGTCTTGCCCATGTTGATGAGATTTGAATGGAAGAGAAAGATTTCTTTGGACAAGTGTCTTTTATACACATAACGAGTTGTCGTTAGGAGCACCTTCTTAAATTGACAGGACTAATCTGTGTACCACATGAGCACATACTGTGGCCAATCTGTTGGTTGGTAGGGGATCAAATACTTATTTTATTCAGTGAACTGCAACTCAATTTATAACATTTGTACCATGTGCTTATTCTGGATTTTTGGTTGATATTCTGTCTCTATCATTTAAAATACACCTATGATACAAATTATAGACCCTTCTTTTTTTTTGGAAGTGGGCAAACTTACAAAATCTGCAGGGGATCAAATGATTACTTTCCCCATGATAGATAGATATATATATATATATATGTATATGTGTATATATATATATATATATATATATATATATATATATATGTATATGTGTATATATATATATATATATATATATATATATATATATATATATATATATATATATATATATATATATATATATATATATATATATATATATATATATATATATATATATATATATATATATATATATATATATATATACACAGTACAGTGGTGTAGTGGTTAGCACTCTCACCTAGCAGTAAGAAGGGTCGCTGGTTCGAATCCCGACCATGACACTACCTGCCTGGAGTTTGCATGTTCTCCCTGTGTCTGCGTGGGTTTCCTCCGGGTACTCCGGTTTCCTCCCACACTCCAAAGACATGCTGGTAGGTTAATTGGATCCTGTCTAAATTGACCCTAGTATGTATGAATGTGAGTTAGGGACCTTAGATTGTAAGCTCCTTGAGGGTGTAGGGACTGATGTGAATGTATAATGTATATGTAAAGCGCTGCGTAAATTGACGGCGCTATATAAGTACCTGAAATAAATAAATAAAAAAAAAAATGTATATATATTGTATCCCAGGAGGGTCCCTGTGGGGCAATTGATAAATTTATGGCTCCTGACTTGCAGCCTTCAGCTGGCTAATTGGTGGGGCCCATTCTTTAATGTGGTGCACATCTGTACAGTCTCTTTAAAACTCTTCCAGCAGTGATTTACAAACTACTAGGTAGATAGGCAGTCTGCCTTTCTTACTCAGTCTGCTAGCAAAGGCAAAATTAATCACCAAAAGTAGTTACTCACCAGTCCCAGACACACAGTGAACTCTGATATGGATGCTTGGCTGTCAGCAATCTTTCTGGCTTTGCACTCGGGGTGACTCCTCAGCACTCCAAGTCTAAGGCTATAAATGATGAGTACACATGCAACGGGTGAAATGAGCACTCTGCAGTATCCTCCAGCAAGAGGAAATTCTCTCCTCTGAAGCCTGGGAAAAAAATGCTACTTTCCCATCATGTTAAGAATCTATATCGTATGCAAGATCCTTTTCCCAGACTACATTTCCAGCAGTTAATTGCAGCTTGCATCAAAGGCTCTCAAGTCCTTCATGCCCCATCTCCCTCTGCTGGATGGATATTGAATGGCATTGAAAGCTAGCATAAGAGTCTTGTATAGGCACACAAAGCAGCTGCAGCACAGTGTCTTTATAGTTGCTCCCTCTGGTCAACAAAGCACCTTGTTATACCTGTCTAGGGTACATACAGGCAACAATCAAAAACAGGAAATTACACTTTACTTACAATATGACAAATACTGTATAAGTATCTAAAATTCACATTGGTTTTAGTTTACTAACATCAGTTCATACTTTTAACTTTTCCATGCTTTGCTTGCTGTTTTCCAGGGTGTCAATTGGGAGCCTTGGAAGGGTCACGAGTTCTCCATTGCATTCATTGAGATGAAGATGAGACCTAATAACTTATCTGCAAAAATAGCATAAATGAAATCGAGCACCCATCTGCATTAAGTTTTCATTTTAAATGGTATATTTTGTTGAAGTTGCAATCAAAAAGAATCAACAAGCAAAATACTTATTGCTTAATTTATAAATGGTTTTGATCAGTGGTTGGATTGAGATGCCCAAGATTTTATTACCAACATTATGTGAGCTTAGTCCTTATTCTCCCTGGTCATGATGGGAGATTGCCATTTATGATGGTAATATGGAAAAGAGCAGATTTAGTGCAATTATGAATTGTGTTTTCGTGCAAAGATGCACAGCCACTATGTTGAGTCCTCTTGGGGGTGTTAAAATCATTTTTGAGGGTCACAGTATTTTATTAATGGCAGTTATTCTTCCTGGATATGAGGATTTTGGCAATCTTAGGTAGCAGTTGACACCTGATGGGTCTCCAACATATGAAATTGCTAAGCCACTCAGTTTTAGACTTACCTTTGATGATGATCCAAAAATATTCTGAAGTCAGCCTACTGCTTCAGGAATCCTCAAGTCTTAGTTCTCCTTCAATATATCCATCACAACTTGATATTTCCTAATATTTAACCTTTTTTTTTTCGTTTTAATGTTTATTTAAGGTAAAAGCTGAGCAGCCTGACTTGATAAAATTACATTTGTGTGTTCTTGTGTTGTATGTTGAGCTACCTAAATCAGGAATGGGGTTCTGTACTGAGTGCACCAGTCGTTGCCCCAAGGTTAAAGCAGGATGTGTAAATAGTTTTTTTTCTACAGTGTCTTCACTTGCTGGCAAGCTAACCGCTCACCCTAACATCAGTTGTATGTGTTGTCTATAGTTGTATGCTGCGCTACAAGACTACCACCTTTGTACCAAAATTGAGAAATAAATACACTCATAGAAATACAATGTGTCCCAAAATGTATTTCTTTAAACTTTAAAAGGATTAACTACATTTTTTTATAATTGGCTCTATGCATGGGCTCAGAGCAAAATAACCCTAATGTTAATTAAAAAGTGACCTTTCCATTTCAATCTGTAGCCACTATGGTTTTGCAAAACTGTTTAAACAAAAAAAACTTGCAGCCATGGCAACCCAGGGGAGCAAACTCTTATATTCTCCTTGAGTGTTTGGTTAATATTTTGTGAAATGCTATCAAAGAGTCTCTAAGAGACTGCTTAACCACTTCAGCCCTGGAAGATTTGGCTGCTAAATGACGGGCTATTTTTTGCAATTCGGCACTGCGTTGTTTTAACTGACAATTGCACGGTCATGCGATGCTGCACCCAAACAAAACTGATGTCCTTTTTTCCCACAAATAGAGCTTTCTTTTGGTGGTATTCGATCACCTCTGTGGTTTTTATTTTTTGCGCTATAAACAAAAAAAAAAGCGTCAATTTTGAAAAAAACACAATATTTTGTACTTTTTGCTATAATAAATATCCCCATTTTTTTTAAAAAAAAGCTAATTTTTTCTTAGTTTAGGCCGATATATATTCTTCTACATATTTTTGGTAAAAAAAAATCGCAATAAGTGTATATTGATTGGTTTGCGCAAAAGTTATAGCGTCTACAAAATAGGGGATAGATTTATAGCATTTTTATTATTATTATTATTTTTTTTTTACTAGTAATGGTGGCAATCTGTGATTTTTATCAGGACTGTGACATTATGGCGGACACATCGGACACTTTTGACACATTTTTGGGACCATTGGCAATTATACAGCGATCAGTGCTATAAAAATGCACTGATTACTGTAAAAATGTCACTGGCAGTAAAGGGGTTAACACTAGAGGGCGATCAAGGGGCTAACTGTGTTCCCTGTGTGTGTTTCTAACTGTAGGGGGAGGGAACTGACCTATCACAGATCGTGATTCCTAGCTATTAGGAACTCACGATCTGTCTCTCCTCACAGAACAGAACAGGGATTTGTTTGTTTATACACACAGATTCCTGTTCTGCCTCTCGTGCCCGCGATCGCTCATGGCCGGCGGTCATCGTGACCGTCGGGCCACGAGCATCGGCACCCTCGCAGTGCAGTGGACGCTGCTATCCCGATCCCGCGAGCCGACGTATAGCTGAGACGGCTCGCAGGATCGTGCAGTCCTGTCGAAGTATAATAATGGCGGCTGGTCGGCAAGCGGTTAAAGAGGAGTTCCACCCACCCCTTTAAAAATTAAAGTCCCTTTAACATAAGGACACTTACCTGTCCTGGAGTCCAGCGATGTCGGTACCGCAACCGAAGTTTACATTGGCTGGTCTGGTGCTGCCGCCGTTGCTGGTAAGGGAACCTGGCAGTGTAGCCTTTCGGCTGTAGAGCTTTCTCTTGTTTAGCGCAACTGGTTGAAAGAGAGAAATGCAGAATCTCCCACTACCGGCTATTGTATTATCACAGTCGGCATTTGTGGCTGTCAAAATACCTGAACAGTAACTGCATATGATTGGCTGTCACCTTTTTTTCCAGCCATTCCCTTCAAGTTTGCAGTTTGCTGAGCCAGGTGGTTTTGGTATGGAAAACTTTACCTTTATCTCAAGAACAGAAGGAATCGCAAATCTGCAATAAAGTTTTCTAAGATTATTAGAAATAAGGGGATATCATCTCATAGATAGTTGTCGGCAAAACAAGTTTTCCCACTGGAAGATTTCACCTCACCTCCTGTTTCTATGAGAAGTCAAAAAAATTATGATTTCCCATCACTTTGGGCGGCTTCACACTGCCCTCCTGCAATTTTGTGGGTTACATGCGCTTTGCCCAAAGCTTAGCAGGACCACACCGAGGTAGTGTAAATCCGCCCTTTCTGTAGAGGAAAAGAAGCCAGTGACTGGGATTCACAGTAAAGGTAGATCCTCCCAGCAGGGACACAGTAAAGAACAAAGAGATGTCAACCCCTTGCCACTCAAAACAACAAAAAAGTGTTTTGGGTCTACTTCCATTTAAGGTTAAAAACAACTCAATGGTTTCCTCTAGTTATTTATTATACCATTTTAAAGTAGTTGAAAACAAAGTGATGTTCCCTATTAAAGTGGACCTTTCATTTACATTCACATTTACATGAATCACCTGGGCCCATGTTAGCATTGCTATATCACGGTATTATTTTGAGTTAAAAAATGTTTCTTTAAAGTCATGTATAAAAAATTGCTTCCAGTAATGTGATCTAAATCATAGGCAGTGTATATAATGTGGTTTCTGTCCACCAGGAGCATTGTAGGTGTTTACTGTCACCAGTGACTGGAGAAGGTCATACAGTGCCCATGGTGTAGATGCCAAACTGACCCCCCTCCCCTGATGTGGGCAGCCCTGATCGTCTCTTACTGCAGCTGGGATCTATGATATTAGCACTACAGCACCGCTCGTGCCTGTCTGACCGTCTGGCTCCACCTAAGTGCTGGTACCCGGCGTGGACCACACCCCCTTACAGATATAGACACTGCACCCAAGGAAACTGCCCCCCCCACAGTCCCAGCCCTGTCCACCAGTACAGACCCCTCATTACAAATACCCCAGTACAGACCCTATGACTACAGACTTCCCCAGTACAGACCCTCCCTTACTACAGACACCACCAGTACAGCATAGTTGCCAACAGTCCCGATTTTCCCAGGACAATCCCGATTTTGGGACCCTTGTCCCGATGGGAGGCAGTCCCGATTTGGGATTTAGCCTTCTTTATCCAGGGAAATCAGGAATGTTTGGCTCTGCAGCAGCTGGCTCTAACAAAATGGCCACCGCCGGCGCCGCTAGATCGTTCCCCTTGTGTTCAGTGGAGAGGGGAGGGGACTCGATCCGTGCAGCCAATGAATCGGCTTCTGTCAGGAAATGTTCCATCCGCTGGTAATATCTGTTATTTGGCACGCAGTACTGAGGTCCACCAGCAGGTGTCTCCTGGCAGTTTGGAACTGTCAGGAGAGCTTTTCCCTGTTAATGTTATGTCATCTTTGGGCCACAGTACTGGCGTCTACCAGCGGATGGATCCTGGAAGTGTGGAGCAGACAGTACCTCCTACAATCAGGTGTCACTTGAGGCCAATCACAGGCCTAAAAATACCCGACAAGCACTCACATGAACCTGATCCTGTGCCCTGTGCCCTGAACCTGATCCTGTCTCCCTGTCCAGATCCCTATCCTGCCCCACCTGTTACCTTGCATCCCTACCTGCAGTCTGATCCACCCATCCTCTCCCTGTCCTGTGTTCTAACCCCATCTGCTGATCTCCCTGTGTATGACCTTGGCCTGGCTTACATTTATGTCTCTGGAACATCCCCTGTCCATCTGCTGATTTGCTGTGTATGACCCTGGCCTGGCCATTGTTTAGGATCCTGGTATTTCCCATTTATTGTACTTATCTGTCTATTGTTATTTGTGGGTCTGTGTCTGTGGTTGGTTATTGCACTGTGTCATATTGGAATTGGTTGTACTATATTACTCACTTACTTTAATAAATTATTATATTTTCACTTATATACGTTTGGGTGTCCTCTGTCGCCGATCACACGGTTCTGGTCACACCTGTTCATGACAATAAATCAAGGCCATCTCTGACCAGAAGTGACTGCACAGAGGAACCATTGTAGTGCTGTTACTGCTACTAAAATGCAGTCAGAAACAGTTGTTCTCCTTGCCTCACTGGTGTTGGAGGATAACAACTACTGTCGTCTGGTATTGAAAGAGTGGGCCAGGGATCAGCTCCTGGAGTGCATCCGTCTTGCCCATTCTCTGGTTGATCAGGGTAGATTTCTGTTTGAAAACGTTCAGCCCCTGATACAGGTGTGTGCTGAGCTAGCCTTGTCTAGCAGTCCTAAAGGAAGTGATGATTTTTTTCCCTCCCCTTCAGTAGTAATCAGGTGGAGTCTCTGGTATGGCTGTTGGAGGATGATGCTGTATACTTTCTGGAGCATTATTCAGCTTGTCCCAAACAGGTGCTAGTGGATTGTATAGATTCGGTGCAGTCCCTGGTTAGACAGGCAGTATGTGAACCCACGTTTGTTCAACCTGTACTACAGGCATGGTCAGACTTATTATTTCCAGCCTCGGTCAGCTCTTCACAACCCAGACCTGCTATTAGACACCTGCCTGCCCAGGAGTCTTTTTCCCCTTCACCCATAGCAACCTCCGTTTCAGCCCAATATACCCTGCTTCCCACCAAACATCAATACCCTGTCCCTACCCACTGCACCTATCCTGCATTCAACCCACCTGCCTCTTCTCAGCTGCCCACAAACCCACAGGAACTTCCTCCAGCTACTGTTACCTCTTCTCTGCCATATCCCAATCCTCCTTTCCAGTCTGCTGCACCCCTCACCTACAGAGCTTCAGTGGCTAAGCCAAAGAAAAAACAAAAGTTTTTTCCAACCAAGATGATCCTGCCAGTAACCCAACCTGCCTCCGCACCAGCTAATGCAACCCAGTCTGACATCCCAGTGCCTGCCTTCCAGCCTGATGTCTCGGTGCCTGCCTTCCAGCCTGATGTCTCGGTGCCTGCCTTCCAGCTTGATGTCTCGGTACCTGCCTTCCAGCCTGATGTCTCGGTGCCTGCCTTCCAGCCTGATGTCTCGGTGCCTGCCTTCCAGCCTGATGTCTCGGTGCCTGCCTTCCAGCCTGATGTCTCTGTGCCTGCCTTCCAGCCTGATGTCTTGGTGCCTGCCTTCCAGCCTGATGTCTCGGTGCCTGCCTTCCAGCCTGATGTCTTGGTGCCTGCCTTCCAGCCTGACATCTCGGTGCCTGCCTTCCAGCCTGACGTCTCGGTGCTTGCCTTCCAGCTTGACATCTCGGTGCCTGCCTTCCAGCCTGACGTTTCGGTGCCTGCCTTCCAGCCTGACGTCTCGGTGCCTGCCTTCCAGCCTGATGTCTCGGTGCCTGCCTTCCAGCCTGACTTCTCGGTGCCCGCACTCCAGCCTGATGTCTCGGTGCCTGCCCTCCAGCCTGATGTCTCGTGCCTGCCCTCCAGCCTGATGTCTCGGTGCCTGCCCTCCAGCCTGATGTCTCGGTGCCTGCCCTCCAGCCTGATGTCTCGGTGCCTGCCCTCCAGCCTGATGTCTTGGTGCAAGTGTTCCAGCCTGAGGTGTCAGTGTTCCAGCCGGAAGTACCAGTGCCTGCTCTCCAGCCTGATGAGCCCGCTGCCCAGCTTGATGAGCCCGCTGCCCAGCCTGATGAGCCCGCTGCTCAGCCTGATAAGCCCGCTGCCCAGCTTGAAGTGCCCATGCCTGCTGCCCAGCTTGAAGTGCCCATGCCTGCTGCCCAGCTTGAAGTGCCCATGCCTGCTGCCCAGCTTGAAGTGCCCATGCCTGCTGCCCAGCTTGGAGTGCCCGCTGCCCAGTCTGGAGTGTTCCTGTCTACTGCACAGCCTGGAATGTTCCCGTCCGCTGCCCAGCCTGATGTGCCACCATCTGCTGCCAAGCCTGATGTGCCACCGTCTGCTGCCCAGCCTGATGTGCCACCGTCTGCTGCCCAGCCTGAGGTGCCACCGTCTGCTGCCCAGCCTGAGGTGCCACCGTCTGCTGCCCAGCCTGAGGTGCCACCGTCCGCTGTCCAGTTTAAGGTCCCAGTGCCTGCTGCTCAGCCTGAAATCCCAGTGTCCATGTTCCAGTCTGACGCTCCAGTGACTACTGTCCAGTCTGATGCACCCGTCGTTCAGCCTGTTGTGCCACCACCTGTTGTTCTGCCTGATGTGCCAGCGCCTGTGCCTACTGCCCAGTCTGAAGGTCCAGTACCTGCTGCCTGGTCTGATGTCTCTGTACCCGCTGTCCAGTCTGACTTAGAGCCTGCTGCCCAGCTCGAGGACCCGGAGCCCGCTGTCTGCCCTGATGTGCCAGCTGTCTGCCCTGAGGTGCCTGTTGCCCAGCCTGATGTACCCCCATCTGTTGTTCTGCTTGATGCCATAGACTATGGACAATTACAAGCAGTTGGAGCGTCCGGAGCCCGCTCCTTTGAGGGGGGGTACTGTCAGGAAACGTTCCTTCCGCTGGTAATATCTGTTATTTGGCACGCAGTACTGAGGTCCACCAGCAGGTGTCTCCTGGCAGTTTGGAACTGTCAGGAGAGCTTTTCCCTGTTAATGTTATGTCATCTTTGGGCCGCAGTACTGGCGTCCACCAGCGGATGGATCCTGGCAGTGTGGAGCAGACAGTACCTCCTACAATCAGGTGTCACTTGAGGCCAATCACAGGCCTATAAATACCCGGCAAGCACTCACATGAACCTGATCCTGTGCCCTGTGCCCTGAACCTGATCCTGTCTCCCTGTCCAGATCCCTATCCTGCCCCACCTGTTACCTTGCATCCCTGCCTGCAGTCTGATCCACCCATCCTCTCCCTGTCCTGTGTTCTAACCCCATCTGCTGATCTCCCTGTGTATGACCTTGTCCTGGCTTACGTTTATGTCTCTGGAACATCCCCTGTCCATCTGCTGATCTGCTGTGTATGACCCTGGCCTGGCTATTGTTTATGATCCTGGTATTTCCCATTTATTGTACTTATCTGTCTATTGTTATTTGTGGGTCTGTGTCTGTGGTTGGTTATTGCACTGTGTCATATTGGAGTTGGTTGTACTATATTACTCACTTACTTTAATAAATTATTATATTTTCACTTATATACGTTTGGGTGTCCTCTGTCGCAGATCACACGGTTCTGGTCACACCTGTTCATGACAGCTTCTCTCTTTACAATTCTGAAGCCTGGGTTAGCTGCACGGATTGGCCCCTCCCCTCTCCACTGGACACATAGTGCCGCTTGTGAAGTTTGCTCTGCTCTTGTCACTCTCGGTGTAAAGTCCAGGCAGTGATGTAACTGTAATGTACAGGGGGGTTATTATGTGCAAGGAGGGTTACTATGTACAGGGGGGTTAACTATGTATGGGGGGGTTAACTATGTACAGGGGGGTGACTATGTACGGGGGGTAACTATGTACGGGGGGGTAACTATGCACAGGGGGATTACTATGTACAGGGGGGGTAACTAAGTACAGGGAGGGTAACTATGAACAGAGGGGTAACTATGCACAGGGGGGTAACTATGCACTATGCACAGGGGGGTTACTATGTACAGGGGGTAACTATGCACGGGGGGTTACTATACAGAGGGGGTAACTATGCACAGGGGGGGTAACTATGTACAGGAGGTAACTAGGGGGAGAGGGGTAACTATGTACAGGGGGAGGGGGTAACTATGTACAGGGGGGTAACTATGGCTCTGCCTGGGACACTGATGTAAGGACTGAGGCTGGGAACACTAGTGTAAGGACTGACTCTGCTGGGGGCAACTGACGTAAGAAGGGACTCTGCTGGGGGCACCTGATGCAACGAGGGACTCTGCTGGGGGCACCTGATCAAGGAGGGACTCTGCTGGGGGCACCTGATGCAAGGAGTGACTCTGCTGGGGGCACCTGATGCAAGGACGGACTCTGCTGGGGGCACTTGATGCAAGGGCGGACTCTGCTGGGGGAACCTGATGCAAGGACGGACTCTGCTGGGGACACATGATGCAAGGACGGACTCTGCTGGTGGCAGGCGACGTGGCAGGTGACGCTCTCAGGGCTCCCACTGATTCTGCATTATGGTGAGTTGAATGATTTAATTTAATATTACAATGTAATAACAGAAATAATGCGCTTCAATCATCCTGACACCACAACACCCATGGTGCCAGGATGATTGAAGCTCTAACACCAGGTGTTTGGAGTATCTTTATCTGCTGATTGTTAAACTCTGGAATACACATATTTCTATTGTGGTGTAGGATCTGGGGCTGCTGTCCCTCCATCCCTCCCCCCCTTTCCCCCTTTCCCCCTTTTCCCCTTTCCATCCCTCATTCATCTCAGACTCTAATCACACCCTATTTGAGCCACGCCCACTATTCAATGTAAACCACGCCCATTTTTCTGACGCATGCCACATTTTTTCCCTATGCCACACATACAAACGCATGCCCCACCCCCTAATTATAATGTGACTCCGCCTACAGCCAAAAAAGTGTCCCCAAAATTTTTTTTACAATGTTGGCAACTATGGTACAGACTTCTCAGTACAGACACCCACAGTACAGACCCATAAGTACAGATAACCAAGTACCCAGTACAGACAAACCTCAATATAGTTTTCCCCTGACTACTCCCTCCCTAGCCAAACTCTGTCAGACAAAATAAAAATAACATGCAGTCGGCTGCTCCAACCCCCCTCCCAGAGTGTTAATGGTATGAACCACTCTAGCCTATGTACGCCACTGGTGCAGACAATGGACTTCACTACCAGAGACATCTCTGCTTGCTCTCCAACTCCCAGGTAGGGCAGCCCCCAGGCAACAGAGCAGGCCAGTGTAGCGCACCCCCTAAAGAGCTGCAGATAACTGGGATCCCCACCCTGCACAGCCAGGCACACTGAATTTTCACAGGCACTGTTGAGGCAGGTAACAGTCCGTGTTTTTGTTTTCTTTGTTGTTTATTAAAGGTAATAACTTGGATAGGGATAGGAGGTTTTGGAATGCCATCTTAACTCTAATAGAACTTCAGGAACATTTTTCCTATATACAGTCTCTATATACAACTCCATTTCTTCCTTGAGCACACACTTGCTTGCAGAACCCAGCTGGACCACTGTGTGAAGATCTGACAGTCACTTAATCAGAATAAAGGCAATGGCCCATTAAAGGCAGGAACCCAAGGCCCCTTGGTTGTGTAGAAAAAATATTACAGTGTCCAGCTTGTACTCTTCCTCCTGTGGTTACGGATCCCAGCACCCCCTCTTCAGGCTAGGTCAACCCACCCTTTGCAGCTGCCCCTCTATTAACACTCCAGGCTAACTTTTCCACCAGTCCTTCAGACTGACACTCACCAGCCCACCCAGCTGACTCTCAGGAGATCTCCCAGTAGTGCTGACCTACCCCTGCTGTCCTCACTCATTACTTCCCTGCCTCCAGGAAGGGCTTCCTCCATGTTTTATGGCAAGATCCGTCCAGCACTCAAGCCCCAGCCCAAGGCCACCCCCCCAGACTAGGATGGGACCCTTGAGGGCCACCGACAGCCTACTCAGCACTCCAGCTCCATCTTCCACCCGACTGCTCCTGCTGGCATGATTCATGCCTATTTATGAGGTGGCCTGCCCCCTGCCAGCCCTTTACTGCCCCCTGCCAGCCCTTTACTGTGAATTGTCTGAGGCCCTCATAAATATGCCAAGCAGCTCCTCCTAACCTCCACCCCATGTCTAGAACATTATCCAATGTCCCAGAAAACAAGGGGAGGCACCAGAGAGGTTGCTAGGATGAGTCACCCAGCCTGGTGTCACTGAACCCTGACCCAGATTCACAGCTCAGGCTTAGCCCTGAGCTAAAAGAAATGTGCCTACACTGACACCCAGCACAACTAGAGAGTGCTACTCCAGTAAAGAATAGAAGGGGTGAGGATAGGCTCTCAGCGCAGCTGAATGTACTCTACAGGTTGCTGCCTCATGGTATTCCCTCCCCACCCTCAACAACACACAAAGACACTGCATTCATGGCAGCTGCCCTTCCTGCCACCCCTTTCCCCAGTCCTGGCCCTGACTGTCATAAAGCCGACTGTTTTCAATTGTGTGGACTTCGGTAGACTTGCATTAATATAACAGGATTATGAAGGCACACATAGCAAGTATATAAACACTGTCTGTAATATTCATAAAAAGCGTCATAAATACTCATTAGAAATCTATCTACTCTTGGGTGAGAACTATCTATATAGTGTAGTCCATCACAGAATTGTCTTAGAATAGTTTCATTAAGGATGAAACACAGTTTATTCCAACATGGGAAAAAGGTCTTATTTACCTTCACATTCCTATCACCAACATGATGGTATCTCTTTATGAAGCGACAAAGTAAAAGTAAAAATCGAAGTACATGAATATGTCACTTGTGTCAGTACAAACAATGAAATCTATACACGGGTGTCATGAATTTGGTGCAAATAAGTCTGACAATATACACACACCGCCAGAATTTTAACTCAACCGTGTTATTGATTCGCCCCCATTGGGCTTACGCTTACTTCAATTTTGCTGTGTGCAAAGCAGCGTGTTGAAGTTCCTAAAAGAAAATTGTTTATTCCTTTGCTCCTTATTTTTTTTTCATTGCATCATAAATGATCCTCTTAAAATAAGACAGCTCTATGCAAAATGTGAGCTAAAGCATCCTTTATTAATCTTTTTTATTAATGTGAAATAATGACCGTTATGAAACCGCAACTATCTTCACATTAGCCCAGCGGTGTCTAATAGCTATTTAAACATGTGTAGTCGCTTAATTTGATGTTGTGTTTATCACCATAGGCAGCACTATGAGTCAATGAAAGATGCATTATTTATACTATTGTTTAACATTAGAGAAGATGTTTGCAAAATTAAGAAATAATACTGAGATACGGGGCTACATCTCTGAGCATGCATGGAAAGTCCAAATTTTCTGGTGATTAAACAAAGTGAAGTCTAATGGAAAAGAGGGTTACATAATTACATAGTTATTTAGGATGCTAAAAGAAAAATGTCCTTCAGGTTCAACCACTCACATACTCCAGAAATTTTAGTTCTGAGGAAGGCAAAATAACCCACTACCCCCCCAAAAAATATACGTTATAAGCCAATGGTGCCTTCCTGACCCCATTAGATAGTTAGGTTCACTGAATCAAACATCATTAAATTGATCTTTGTCATTATAAATCTGCATACCATTGGGTGTAAGAAAATTATCCAAACTTACAGTGCAGAAACAACTTTTTTATATTTTAATCCTATGGTCCAATTTAGGTTGGTGCCATAAATACTGCCCCAGTTTTCCTATTTCAGGGTGGCTTCTTTTTCTTGCAGCATCGTATGGAGCTACTCTTGCATGTGGGGACTAGTATTGTGTCTCCCTACATTGTGTGCACCAATAGAAATACAAAGACCTGTAGCCTAGGATGGCAGGGCGCTCCCCTGCTTCTCCCTCCTCTTTTATCCTCCCTTCTCCAAGATGACAGAGTATATTACCCCAACATTTCATATAACTGATATGTGTATGTTGTACTATGTACTTGAGTAAAAAAAGTATCCTGTTTTCTTTGTATTTCTTCCTTTGAAGGAAATTCCTGGTGATCCTGTCAGACCCCCTGCTTTCCTATTTTAAACTGATATTAAACACAAGTAAAGCGCTTAAGTGAACTCCCCAAAATAAAAACAATAGGTAATGAACTCTGGATAATCCATGTGTGAGGATAGTTCGGATGTGTGGCTCTGTCATTCACTTAAGGCAACAGCTTGTTAAGTTTATTGAATTAAATAACACCAAGAAAATCATTCTATAGTAATAGTGTGCGGTGTCCACAGCCAACAATGAAGCAGAGGGAAATGGCACTGTTCCAATGATGACAAGAAAGGAGCTAGCAATGTGCTAAGACATCTAATGTGTCGATTCTCGATACAGCAGGTGGGGAAACACTTTTGAGGGCACCAGGAAGAGGAGAAGACGACGCCAGTTACCAAGACAACATGTTTCAGGACGTGGCCCCTTACTCAAGTCAAGGGACTCGAGAAAGGGACAACGTCCTGAAACATGGCTCATTTTTACATCCAAGCACAAGGCCCTACCACCGATCCAGCCCTGCTAGAACACAATCCCTCCTGCTGAGGCTGACCCTTCCATCATCTTTTGCCCTGCTCCGCGCCATAGGCCTCCTCACGACATTCCTGGCCCTAGACCTTTATATCCAGAAAATGGAATGTCCACATGATAGTTAGCATCACTGCACTTTACTGAAGTTGTTCGGGGGGATGGCAAGACAGTCACATCACTAGGATATACAGTACTGTGAAAAAGTTTTAGGCAGGTGTGAAAAAATGCTGTAAATTAAAATTGCTTTCAGAAATAGAAGTGTTAATGATTTAAGGTTATCAATGAACAAAATGGAAGATAAATGAACAGAAAAGAAATCTAAATCAGATCAATATTTGGTGTGACCACCCTTTGTCTTCAGAACAGCATCAATTTTTCTAGGTACACTTGCACACAGTTTTTAAAGGAACTCAGCAGGTAGGTTGTTCCAAACATCTTGGAGAACTTACCACAGATCTTCTGTGTATGTAGGCTGCCTCAAATCCTTCTGTCTCTTCATGTAATCCCAGACAAACTTGGTGATGTTGAGATCAGGGCTCTGTGGTGGCCAAACCCTCACTCCTTGTTCTTCTTTACGCAAAATAGTTGTTAATGACATTGGCTGCATGTTTGAGGTCATTGTCCTGCTGCAGAATACATTTGGGGTCACACGCCTCCCTGATAATATTGCATGATGGATAAGTGTCTGCCTGCATTTCTCAGCATTGAGGACACATTGATTCTGACCAAATCTCCAACTTGTGTGAATCATAATAAGTCCAGTAGTTCATGGACTTTATGGGCACAACTCCAACAGGTAAGTAAAATATAAATGCTTTATTGATACAGAATAGAATTCATACTATAAAAAAGACAACTACATTTAAAATCATAGTACCATTGTGCACCATTGGTAGAAAGAGGCGCTGATCCACAATCAATAAGAATATAAACTGATAACAGCTTGAGAAACTGATATAATATTCAGATGGTAGAGGATTTCACCATCTCTTCATGCATAGCCCGACATGTTTTGCGTATGGCGCTTATAAAGGTGCTAAACATATAGTTGCTATCTACAATTTAAAACTAAAATAAACAGACAGTGATGCATATACAATGAAAATAATTTGCAAGGTTATCAGAGTAATCCATTTACTGTATGTCCTGTTCAATATACTTCCACAGAAAGTCGGGGGGAAAAAAGTCACAGGCGACCAAGACCTATGTCAGGCTGGGGGATGATCAGGGCCAGATTAAGAGCAACATGGGCCTGGTGCTAAGGATTTTGGTGGGCCTTTTTATGAAAACGCAAACAATTTTTTGTTGAATTAAATTAAAGAGAGAGAGGGGTGTGAGAGAGTGGTTGAGAGAGAGAGGGGGGGGGGGGGTGATAGCGAGATAGAGGGCTGAAAGAGAGGGGATGAGAGGGAGGGGAAAAGAGAGAGAAAGGTGTTGAATGAGAGAGATGGGGACGAGAGAGAGGAGGTGAGAAAAAGGGGAATAGAGAGAGGGTGAAAGAGAGAGAGGGTGGTAGGAAAGAGGGGGTTGAAGGGGGCGAGAGAGAGAGAGAGAGAGAGAGAGAGAGAGAGAGAGAATGGGGGATGAAGGGGGTGAGAGAGAGAGGGGGTGAAAGAGAGAGAGAGAGGGGGGGTGAGAGTGAGGGGGTGAGTCTGTGGGGGGCACGGCATAGTATATTACACCGGGGGGGGAATAGCACAGTACATTACATAGTTGGCACTACACATTATATGGTGGATACATGGATACAGCACATTTAATGGTGGGCGAAGCACAGCACATTACATGGCGGGCACAGCACATTACACTGTTGGCACTGCCCAACACAGCACATTACAAGGTAGGCACAGTACATTATATGGTGGGCACAGCACATTGCATGGTTAGTACTGCACAACACAGCACATTGCATGGTGGGCACAACACAGCACATGCACACGGCGGGCACAGGACCTTATATGGTGGGCACAGCACATGACATGGCAGGCACAGCTGAGCACATTACATGGTGGGCACAGCACATTATATGGTGGGCACTGCACAGCACATTATATGGTGGGCACAGCATATTATATGGTGGGTACTGCACAGCACATGACAAGGTGGGCACTGCATGACACCACATGATATGGTGGGCACTGCATGACACAGCACAGCACATTACATTGTGAGCACAGCACATTAATTGGTGGACACTGCACATGACATGGTGAGCCCTGCATAGCACATTCCATTGTGGGTACTGCACGGCACATGCCATGGTGGACAATGTACAGCACATTACATGCTGGGTACAGCACATTACATGGTAAGCACTGCATGGCGCAGCACATGACATGGTGGGCACGACAGGGAGGGCACTGCACAGTAATTTACATGGTGGGCACTGCACATGACACGGTTGGCACTGCATGGCACAGCACATTACATGGTGGGTACAGCGCATTACATGGTGGGCACTGCATGGCACAGCACATGACGTGGTGGGCACAGCGCATTACATGGTGGGCACTGCATGGCACAACACATTACATGGTGGGCACTGCATGGCATAGCACATTTCATGGTGAGCAATGCAACTGCACATTACATGTTAGGAACTGCACATGACATGGTGGGCACTGCTGAACAGCCCAGCACATTGCACAGTGGGCACAACACACTACATGCTGGGCACAACACATGGCAGGGTGGGCACAGCACATGACATGGTGGGAACTGCACATGACATGCTGGGCACTACATGGCACATCACATTACATGGTGGGCACTGTACATTACTTGGTGGGATCACTGCATGGCACAGCACATTACATGGTGGGCACTGCACATTACATGGTGGGCACTGCAATGCACAGCACATGACATGGAGGGCACTGCAATGCACAGCACATGACATAGTGGGCACAGCACATTACATGGGGGCACTGTAAAGAAAAGCCTGGAGCAACAGCATGCAATGCTGTAGGCAAAGGGCGAACATGACAGTGGGAACAGGGTAAGGGTTAATGTTTGAGGATTATGGTGGAGCCGAGGGGGAGGGAGAATTAGGGGAGGGGACATTTAAAAGGGCTTCCCGCTCTGGGAGGGATAGCAGAAGATCGTGGAAAGTTCAGGGAGCAGGTCAGTGCCACACCATGTCTGACTTAGAAGGGCTCATGTCCCAGTTAAGGGAAGAAGCGGCGGTGCGGGGGGCGGAATGGCTGCAGGAGACCATCTCAGCAGCGATCCGGGCTCCCAGCGCGCCAGCTAGTGAGGGAGAGAGAGGCAGTCACAGAGCGCGCCGCTCCCGACCGCCTGAGCGGTTCTCACCGGACCGCGTTACTAATTCACAGCGGCACCCGGGTAACATGGTGCCAAATGTACAGGGGGGCCCACCAGCGAAACGATCGGCGGGAAGAGAGCGGGTCAGCGGGCGGGCGGCCCCGACAGGACAGGAGAGGATCCCAGCAGGAGGACGGACAGGAGATAGGCCCAATAGTGGCAGACGCGCGGGGAGCGCAAGCCCCGCCCCCAGGAAGACGGCGGTGAGCTCCGCCATCGCTGCCAATGCAACGCCTGCAGTTGTCCCTGGGCCTTCCAGCACTTCAGCAGGGGACAGGCAGGATAGAGGGAGGAACAGGACTGGATTACTACCAACCAGAGCGGAGGCCGGCAGGACTGCGGTAGCCCACACCGGTCCTGGGAAGGCTGTCCGGAAGTCAACGGGCGGATTCGCTGCGCGGAGGAAGGAAAGGATGGCGGGTAGTGCGGCAGCCGCGGTCAACGTCCCGGGCGGGCCAGTATCTGATGCGGAAGAAGACGCGGGTCGGAGCGAGGGAGAAGAGATGTCCGGATCGGAAGAGGAGACGGCCCAGCTGCACAGGAGGATGGGGCCAGGAGAAAGCAGACGGTCGGCTGATGGGGCGACACCTATGCAGCCCGGTGAGTTAACACATGATACTGCAAATGCTAGTTTAAATAATGCAACAGTGTCAGGAGCTGGGGTTGGAAGTTCGGTGGAAAGTAGGGTAGGAACTGACAAGGGGGGAGGTGCTCCGGGATTTTTGGGTTTTTTTTGACAGGAATTAAGGAGCTTGTGCAGAGGCTGGAGGCAGCAGAGAAGCCGGCGGGGGGGCCAATAGCTGCATGGGTACCGCAGACGGAAAAGGAATTAGATAACGCAGGGCGGGGGGCCATACCTACAGTTGCAGCCGATGTCGCGGTGCCGGCGCAGGAGGCCGTGGCGAGCGTAGCAGCGCAGGGGAAGGACAAGGCGGCGCAGTCAGGGGAGGCTGCGGCGGGAAAAGATATTGTTAGGTTGGCGGACGCAGCCCGCTGCGAGGTGTACGTCTGCTACGAAGGACCGTTGGGGGCTCACCTGAAACAGGAGGTTCGGGAAAAATTATGGAAGGGTGAGTATGTTGAAATATTTTCATTACTGCCCTTGGAAAAATTCAACCTCGATAGAGTCAAGCCGGATGATTCCAAAAAGGAAGACGAGGAAAAGAGGAGGTATAGGCTGATACCTCGGACATTTACGAATTGGTTGCAAGCGTTTGCAATCATGGCTAGTGTGATAGGGGAAAAACAGCCGGAACATTGTTCGGCGCTTTTCTGCTATCAGGACGCAATCGGGGAAGCGTATAGAGTATATGGGGGTACGGCATGGTTGAGGTACGACGAACAGTTCAGGCAGCGGAGAGCAGTGCGCCCGGAACTACGTTGGGACCACAAGGACATCAGTCTGTGGATGCGTTTGATGACGACGGCGAGGGCACCGAATCCGTTTTTTCAGGGGGGAGCCGGTGGACCGTCAACCCAGGGACATGCGGCTGGAAACAAAAAAGGGGTCTGTTGGCAGTACAATTCCGGGGTTTGCAGGTTCGGAGGATCATGTAAGTTTAAACACGAATGCTCCGGCTGCGGGGGAACACATCCGTCATCCAGGTGTTTTAAGCAAGGAAAAGGTCGTCAGGGAGAAGCTGGGAACAAAAGGGAGGACTCCGGTGATGGTGGAAAGGATGCGACCGTTTCTCGGTAAGTACCCTGACAGGCAAGCTGCACGGCTATTAGAAGAAGGTTTTACGGTAGGATTTAGGATTCCATGCAATCTAGCAGCTGTCCCCCCAGTACCCAAAAATTTAAAGTCAGCCTTGCAACATCCGGAAGTGGTTTTGGAAAAACTACAGAAGGAGGTTGCATTGGGTAGAATGAGCGGACCTTTTCCAGTGGCGCCAGTGGCGGATTTGGTGGTATCACCTCTAGGGGTGGTGCCCAAAAAAGAGCCCAATAAGTTTAGGCTCATTCACCACTTATCCTTCCCAAAAGGGGGATCCGTGAATGATGCCATTGACCAAGAAGCGTGCTCAGTGACGTATACGTCGTTTGACGCTGCGGTGAGGTGGGTGCGCCACTACGGAAAAGGGGCGTTGATGGCAAAGGCAGACGTGGAATCAGCTTTTCGACTCCTGCCAGTGCACCCCGAGAGCTTTCGGTTACTGGGGTGTCATTGGAATGGGGGATTTTACGTTGATCAATGCCTATCGATGGGTTGTTCGGTATCGTGTGCGCTGTTCGAACAATTCAGCTCCTTTGTAGAGTGGGTAGTAAGGGATGTATCCGGAGTGAATTCGCTAATTCACTACTTGGATGATTTTTTATGCATTGGCCCGGCGGATTCTAGAGTCTGTGCAGTGCTACTAGCGTCACTACAGCACATAGCAGAAAAATTTGGCATTCCATTAGCAGCCGATAAGACGGAGGGACCCTGCTCGGTCATCACGTTCTTAGGTATTGTATTAGATTCGGATGCGATGGAATGCAGATTGCCTGAGGAGAAATTGGAAGATTTGCGGAAGGACGCATCGTTCAGGGATCTGAAAGTGCGTTTTCATGGGGACAACATGGGGGTGGTGCAAGTGATAAACAGGGTCACGGCGTCATCTCCGCCGGTGATTAGGTTGCTGCAACACTTAGTGTTAAGATGCTTACAACTGAATGTCTTCATTCATGCTGTTCACTTACCGGGGGTGGAAAACGTAATTGCTGATGCGTTGTCTCGCTTCCAGTGGGACAGGTTCAGAGAGTTGGCGCCGGAAGCGGAGCAACAGGGGGTGCCTTGTCCAGACTGGCTGTGGGAGATTGCACTGGAGTCGTCGAGGGATGGATTAAGCGGTCGGTAAGTGGGGCTACTTGGGCAGCATACAATAGGGTTTGGCAGGAATGGATGTCCTTTGGGCGAGCGTTGAGGGAGGAACTTGTAGGGCAAGGAGTGCGTTCGCTATTACTGTATTATCTGGCAAGAAAATTTAACGAGGGTGCGTCGGTATCTGTGATCAGTATACAGCTAGCTGGTTTAGCTTTCCTTTTTAAGCTACAAGGGCAGCCCGACTTCACCAAGGACTTTTGGGTGAGACAGGCGTTGAAAGGTTATCGGAGGGCGGCGGTTCAGCGCGATTCAAGGAGACCAGTAACTTTCGAGATACTGGGGGGTATTGTGGAACAATTGAGGGGGGTCTGTTCGTCTGATTACGAAGTTAGCTTGTTTAAGGTAGCTTTTGTATTAGCATTTTTTGGGGCATTCAGGATAGGGGAGTTGGTTAGCCCTTCAAAAACAGTGCAAGGAGGAGTTGGTTGTAAAGAGGTTACACTTGAGGAGGACGGGGTATCGATATTCCTACGGAAGTCGAAGACAGATCAGGAGGGGAGAGGCAGGATGGTGCGAGTTTATTCCATCCTGGGATCCCCTCAGTGCCCAGTGGGTGCAGTACGGGAATTTTTGAAAGTGAGGCCGGATTGTCAGGGCCCTTTATTGATACATGCAAATGGAGATATGTTATCGCGTTTTCAGTTTATTGCTGTTTTTAGAAAATGTTTGCTTGGGCTGGGACTTGAGGAGCGGGAATTTTCATCACATTCATTCCGGATAGGTGCCGCAACAGAGGCGGCCAGATTGGGTATGGAGGTGGAAACAATAAAACGGATTGGGCGGTGGGAGTCTAACAGATTTCAATCTTATGTGCGACCTCAACTAGCGGTAAGATTGTAAGGAGTTAGGTTGTTTTTGTGGTTTTATGGCCGGTGGGACAGTAGTTAACTGGTCAATGTTGAGCATGGTTTGTTTTCTTTTAATTTCAGGTGCAGCTCCAAGAGTGGTCTGGATTATGGGCCATTCTTATGTGTGTTGGGGGGCTCGGAGGGGAGACGCCCGACCTGAGGGTAGGCAGTTAGGTTTTGATAGACGGGAAGTGTACTTAAAATGGTTTGGTATACCGGGGATGTTGTGGGGCAGGTTGGTTCAGGAGGTACAACGTTATGCAAACAGGGAGGGCCCTCCGGATGTGCTGGTAATACATGTGGGCGGCAATGATCTTGGTATTCGCTCAATGATAGACATTACGCGAGACATTAAATTTGACGTCTGGCGCTTAGGGAAGGAATTTCCAAAAATGATCATTGTTTGGTCGGACATGGTTGCACGCATGTGTTGGAGAATGGCCAGGTCAGTGGAGGGGGTGAATAGAGCTAGGAAGAAGATTAATAAGGAAGTGAGTAAATTTGTGGTTAGTTGTGGAGGGTTGGCAATCAGGCATATGGAACTGGAATTCGAGACATGGAGGTACTTAAGACGAGATGGGGTACATCTTAATGAGGTGGGGACGGATTTGTGGGCTTTGGGCATACAAGACGGTATACAGCGAGCTATTCGGGTGTGGAGGAGCACCCAAGAGTAAGGTATTACTATTGGGATGCTTTGGCGGGCGTTGGTCTGGGCAAGGGAAGGAAGATGGCTAAAAAGTAAGAGTGGGGATCCAACGTTGATATGGGTCCGGAGGTTTTTTGGTTCCCGGTTAGCCGGGAAGTGATATGGGGCACTGCAGTCACGGCAGTCTCTGAGCCAGCTTGTCGGCTTGAGGCCTATTGGAGATTTTTGGTTTAGGGCTGCAGTGCTATAGTTGTTATGGCCATCAGATGGATTTGCTAAAGCTATTGCTCAGACCAACGTTCTTTTTGATCCAGGTTGCATAACAGATGTTTGTTTTTCTTGATGACGGAAGTTTTATATTTTTGATAATATAATTTTATGTTAAGTTAATAAAGTAGGCTGCTACGGCCTTTGTTTTATACTCCAGAAGCTGGTGTGGTCTCATTATTGGGAATAGGAGTATAATGGTTGGGTAATGTTTAATAGACATCTGTTATCCAATAGTCATGCACAGCACATGACATAGTGGGCACAGCACATTACATGGTGGGCACTGCAATGTACACATGACATGGTGGGCACTGCAATGTACAGCACATTACATGGTGGGCACTGCAATGTACAGCACATTACATGGTGGGCACTGCACATTACATAGTGAGCACTGCAATGCACAGCAAATTACATACTGGGCACAGCACATTACATGGGGGGCACTGCAATGCCCAGCACATGACATAGTTGGCACAGCACATTACATGGGGGGCACTGCAATGCACAGCACATGACATGGAGGGCACTGCAATGCACAGCACATGACATAGTGGGCACATTACATGGGGGGCACTGTAATGCACAGCACATGACATAGTGGGCACAGCACATTACACGGGGGCACTGCAATGTACACATGACATGACATGGTGGGCACAGCACATTGCATGGGGGCACTGCAATGCACATGACATGACATGGTGGGCACAGCACATTGCATGGGGGCACTGCAATGCACAGCACATGACATGGTGGGCACAGCACATTACATGGGGGCACTGCAATGCACAGCACATGACATGGTGGGCACAGCACATTACATGGGGGCACTGCAATGCACATGACATGGTGGGCACTGGGCACAAGAGAGCACATTACATGAGGGGAAGCAGCAGTCTTCCCCTAGCACAATAAAACACCTCCCTAACAAATGTACTGACCTTATTCAACAACAGCATGGGAGATGTCCTTCCTCCCGGGCTCCTGCTGGTTAGAACATCAGCGCCCCTCCCCCAGACAGCTACCAGACACTGAGGATCTGTGTGAGTGGAACAGATCCTGTGCTCAGCTGCACTGACTAACACTTGTCTCCTCCATGTGTGCACGGAGGGCTCCTCTTCCTTCAGGAAGGCACACAGGTATTCATAAGCCACTGCCATGGGCCTATATTGAGGGAGGGGCCTGGAGCTGCAGCTCCACCAGCCCCTATGTTAATCCGGCCCTGGGGATGATAGTCTATGCAAGCCTTCACTAGATCCACACAATATAGAAAAAGCCTATAAAGAAAGGAAAAAAAACAATATATATTTGTTAAAACCATTTAAACTGGATTAGAAAAATATCCAGTTTACTACTTAGGCACTTACACAACAGCTTATCAAAAGGCATATGCATGTGATACGTTGATGGGAGTGGGTATATCTTGCTGCCAGCCAGAACGAGCTAAACATAGGCATCCACCATGGTATATTAAGTCAGAAGGCTAGGAAAAAAAAGAGAGAGAAATAACAATAAAACCACATAATTAACTGACGAGAAAAGCCACAAAAGGTATACCCCAATTGAGAAGCCTCACAAACAAGGATAGGTAGATCCCACCAAGTTTGTATTGTACGATCACTCAGGGGGAACCCCCTCACAGGTATAAAAAGCCAGTTGGCCTAAAGGAAGTACCAAGCCAAACTGACCTAGACAGGCAGAAAAGAGTACACAAGCATTAAAGCAAATATAACAAAAATCCCACATACCAAATATTCCTGATAGAGAGCTGAAGGCCTATCATACCTTGTGTGAAGATGTCTGACCGCATGGGAGTTCCTTGCCACAACCACCACCGACCAAGACAAACAATCCTTTTTTTGTATAGCTGGCTCAAGGCACGGGTCGGGACGCTTCTTTTAACAACATCCAGTAGGCGTTCCAAAAGCTCCAAATACGCATGTACAGACCCGGTCAATGGCAAGACTGCGCCTGATGCACAATGCACATGCATGGCACAAACCCAAGGCCATGCCAAAACAACATGAGCGCGGCCTGTTTCAGCCCGGATAAGCCAAAGGCGGGGCTGCCACCTGACGTGGCACACGCAAATGAGCGCATGGACAGAGGGCTACATCGACGGATGAATCTCCAATTTCATTTGCAGAAATGCAGCCCCAAATCTGCAAGAATCCTCCACCATGCTTCACTGTTCCCTGCAGATACTCATTATTGTACTGCTCTCCAGCTCTTCGGCAAACAAACTACCTCCTGCTACAGCCAAATATTTCACATTTTAACTGATCATTCCAGAGCACCTGCTGCCATTTTTCTGCATCCTAGTTCCTATGTTTTCATGCATAATTGAGTCGTTTACTCTTGTTTTCACGTCAAAGGTATGGCTTTTTGGCCACAATTCTTTCATGAAGACCTCTTTGGACAGTAGATGGGTGTACTTGGGTCCCACCGGTTTTCACCAGTTCTCTGCTGATAGCACTGCTGGACATCTTTGAGTTTTAAAGGGAAGTAAGCAGGATGCATTTGCAGCATTAAGTTGCTTTGGCTGACCACTGCGTCTACAGTTCTCAACATTACATTATCAATGGCGTGCTATGCTTGACCGCTGTAACACGTTGAAGTATTTATCCTGTACAGACGATGAAGCTAATAAAAATTAAACTATTTTGGATTATACCGAATTGCTGGCTATACTATTTTGCATGCTGCAGCAGTGAGGGTGTGGAGACACTGAAGCCTGAGAACCGGTTTCCCCTTCTCCTTTATAGGTCATGGTTGAGCGATGTGGACTGGATTTGATTTGTATTTTGTACAAAATTTCTTCACAACTGTCTAAAACTTTTGCACAGTACTGTATATACAATTTTATTATTACGGGTACAGTATCTCACAAAAGTGAGTACACCCCTCACATTTTTGTAAATATTTTGTTATATCATGTGACAACACTGAAGAAATGACACTTTGCTACAATGTAAAGTAAGTAGTGAGTGTACAGCTTGTATAACAGTGTAAGTTTTCTGTCAATAATGTCTAAACCACTGACAACAAAAGTGAGTACACCCCTAAGTGAAAATGTCCAAATTGGGCCCAAAGTGTCAATATTTTGTGTGGCCATCATTATTTTCCAGCACAGCCTTAACCCTCTTGGGCATGGAGTTCACCAGAGCTTCATAGGTTGTCACTGGAGTCCACTTCCACTCCTCCATGATGACATCACGGAGCTGGTGGATGTTAGAGACCTTGCGCTCCTCCACCTTCCCTTTGAGGATGCCCCACAGATGCTCAATAGGGTTTAGGTCTGGAGACATGCTTGGCCAGTCCATCACCTTTACACTCAGCTTCTTTAGCAAGGCAGTGGTAGTCTTGGAGGTGTGTTTGGGGTCGTTATCATGTTAAATAACTGCCCTGCAGCCCAGTCTCTGAAGGGAGGGGATCATGCTCTGCTTCAGTATGTCACAGTACATGTTGGCATTCATGGTTCCCTTAATGAACTGTAGCTCCCCAGTGCCGTCAGCACTCATGCAACTCCAGACCATGACACTCCCACCACCATGCTTGACTGTAGGCAAGACACACTTGTCTTTGTACTCCTCACCTGGTTGCTGCCGCACATGCTTGACACCATCTGAACCAAATACGTTTATCTTGGTCTCATCAGACCACAGGACATGGTTCCAGTAATCCATGTCCTTAGTCTGCTTGTCTTCAGCAAACTGTTTGTGGGCTTTCTTGTGCATTATCTTTAGAAGAGGCTTCCTTCTTTTTTTTCAGATCCTCAGAGAGTTCTTACCATGAGGTGCCATGTTGAACTTCCAGTGACCAGTATAAGAGAGTGAGAGCGATAACACCAAATTTAACACACCTGCTCCCAATTCACACCTGAGACCTTGTAACACTAATGAGTCACTTGACTCCGGCGATGGAAAATGGCTAATTGGGCCCAATTTGGACATTTTCACTTAGAAGTGTACTCACTTTTGTGAGATACTGTACTTATATAGCACCATTAGTTTATACAGCCCTCAAGGAGTTTACAATCTAAGGTCCCTAACTAACATTCATATATACACATACTAGGAACAATTACCCTACCAGCATTTGTGCTTGATGGTTAGGAGGACCAAGGCATGAGGCCTGAGAAGCAGGATTACCAAAGAGAGTGAGCTATGAGGCTGAAATATTTTTATTGTGCACGTTACAATGATGGTAGAAACTCCTGCGTGGGCAACTGATGTTTTTTGTTGAACTTTTCTTTGCTGTTTTTAATAAAAGTGGTCAGAATAAGCCCTGAAAGGAGCCGCTGAAGTGGACTGGAGTCACGGTTATGCACTACCATTGAGTTAAACAACCCTCAAGTTGTCAATATATATACTGTTTATACAGTGCTCAACATAAATAAGTACACCCCAGAAAACCTTTACTTTCCTTTCAGAATCAACATTTTACTATGGGACACTATACTACAAAATACTCAGACAAATGCAGGCCATTGATTACAACCAAGATTTGTTACCATATATACTTGAGTACAAACCGACCTGAATATAAGCCGAGGCACCTACTTTTACCACAAAAAAATTCTCATGCCTCTGTCTCATGCCTCATCGTCATGCCTCTGCCTCATGCCTCGTGCCTCTGCCTCATGCCTCTGTCTCAGCCCCATGCCTCATTCTCAGTCTCATGCCTCTGCCTCTGCCTCATGCCTAATGCCTCATGCCTCTGTCTCAGCCTCATGCCTCTTTCTCAGCCTCATGCCTCTGCCTCAGCCTCATGCCTCCTGTCTCATGCCTCATGCCTCCTGTCTCATGCCTCTGCCTCATGCCTCCTGTCTCATGCCTCATGCCTCTGCCTCTGTCTCAGCCTCATGCCTCTTTCTCAGCCTCATGCCTCTGCCTCATGCCTCCTGTCTCATGCCTCTGCCTCATGCCTCTGTCTCAGCCTCATGCCTCTTTCTCAGCCTCATGTCTCTTTCTCAGTCTCATGCCTCTGCCTCTTTCTCAGCCTCATGCCTCTGCCTCATGCCTCATGCCTCTGTCTCAAGTACCTTGATCGGCGTTGTGCCGGCATTATCTCCTGATGCTGTGTCCATCTGCAGTCTTATCCCCCGGCGCTGTGATACATTCAGTCTAATCGGCGGCCATGCAGTGTAACCAAGCGCCGCCTCCTCCTCGTCCTCCGTGCCCTTCTCTGTGTTGGAACACTAACTCAGTTTCCCAGCAGTGAGTCAGTGTTCAGCCTATCATGGACGAGGATGAGGAGGAGGCGGTGCTTGGTTACACTGCATGGCCGGCGATTAGACTGAATGTATCACAGCGCCAGGAGATAACGCTGGCACAACGCCAATCAAGGGGCATGAGAAAGAGGCATGAGGCTGAGGTAGAGGCATGGCATGCGAATAGACTGAATATATCACAGCGCCGGGGGATTAGGCTGCAGAGGAGGACTCGAGTATAAGCCGAGGGGGGCATTTTCAGCACAAAAAAATGTGCTGAAAAACTCGGCTTATACTCGAGTATATACGGTAATTTGCACATACACACACAAAAATATTTTTTCTAACAAATTAATTCACGACCATGTTGCAAAAATGAATACACCTCAACGAAAGTCTAAGGAACAAAGCTAAATTTTAGTCAACAAAATCCTAATTAACAGGAATTCAACTACAGTCGTGTCTAATTATTTATTAAACAGGTGTCCAGCAGACAGTTGATTCTAAAAGGTTGTTACTTTACAAGGAAAACCCCTTCCCATTTCCTGCTGTCAGCAATGGCACCACATGGCAGAGAAATGTCACAACACTTAAGAAAGAAAATTATTTCTTTACACAAGAAAGATGAAGGCTACAAGAAGATCAGCAAAGCTTTACTTATCAGTCAAAATACTGTAGCAAAAGCAATACAAAAATTTAAAAAAGATGGAACTGCAGCCATCTCACAGAGATGTCCAGGCCCTCCACGGAAGTTAACACCTCAATAGGAGCATCTTCTGATGAGAAGGGTTAACCAGTTCCGGACTGCCCCACGTACATATACTGCAGCAGGGCCGCCCGGCTACGCAAAGTCACGCACCTGTACGTGACTCGTGCCCGTGGATCGTCGCCACAGCGGTGATCCGATTTGGTTCAGAACCAATCACTCATCAGGTCCAGGCCAATGATTTCTGGACTGGACCTGCTGATCAGTTCTAGTGAATCAGAGATCCTCCTGTCCCTGTGTAATGTAAACACAGGGACAGGAAGTGATGCAATCTCCCGTCCTGGAGCCCTTTTGGTTCCAGCGTGCGGGAGAGAAGCATCTCACCATGAGTACACCAATCACTACACTAATACCAGTACACATAGGCACATATTTCACCCCCTGATCGCCCCCCCAGTTAACCCTTTCATTCCCTGTCACAATGTCACCAACTGCAGTGTTCATATTTTTTTTGATCACTGTATTGGTGTCACTTGTGACGCTAATAAGCGTGAGGGCAGTTAGTGGTAGGCCCAGATAGGTTTAGGGTACCCCCCCATATATCCCCTAATAAAGGTTTTACCCTTGATCAATCCCCAGTTAACCCTTTCACTCCCTGTCACAGAGTCATTCGTATAGTGTACAGATTTTTTCTCTGATCACTGTATTAGTGTCACGGGTGACGCATTTAACTAGCTAATGCCAATTAGCTAGTTAGTGTCAGCATCAGTTAGGTGTCAGCATCAGTTAGCGATAATCCCAGAAAGTGTCAGATTTAACCCTTTGATTATCAGTAGCGCTAACACACACGCATACACCTCCATTACTAGAATAGTGTCTGGACAGATCAATATCTTTGATCCGATCAGATCGATATTAGCGTCCCCAGTAGTATAATGTTCCCAAAAACGTGGCGTTAGCAGGATCAGCCCAGACACCTGCCAGGACCTGCGTTTAGCCCCTCCGCCCAGACCAGCCCACCCAAGTGCAGTATCAGAAGATCTATGCCACTTCCAAAACACAGTACACAAAACCGCAGAATTTAGCAGAGTCAGCCTAATCCCTGCAAGCACTAGCAGTTAATTTTTTTGTAGCGGTACAAACATTCCTCTGACAACCAGGTGCTTTTTCACCAGTGAGTCGCACTAGTTACCTATAGATTTATTGGCCAAAATGTCAACTGAAAGGTACACTAGTGAAGAGTATTTTAACCTGTAGTGAGTGGCACCCCGACAGACAGCTTTGACAATGGAGAATGGGTCCCTGCTAAGGTCAGGCATACCCGACCTTGTTCTTCTGTTGCTGAGGTTCAACAACCGCATATTCATATGCAGCAGAGTGTCGGTACTAGTTCCGCTCAACCTTCTGGTGAACTGACAAGCACCAGCTGTGGTGAGTGGCGAGTCCGTTAGTGAAATAAATAATATGGTGATTTCGCGCAAATACTAAAAATGTGTCAAGCTGATCAATTAAAATATTACAAGAGAGTATTTAAATTATTTCCATATTAAATAAAACCCCGTGATGTAAAAAATCTATCTCTACTAGGAAATAATCCATAAACAATATTCATGACAATCGTGACATCCGTGTGTGAATTCTCAGTGTTTTACATCCAATAGTGTAAATAATAAATCAATATATATACAGGCAAATTAAATATATATAGATGGAATAGATATATCCCGGACTCTATAAACTTCACTTTAAATTGTCTCTATGACAGTGATAGGGAGTAATATAATAGAAGTCCAATAAATATTTTAGTGGGTAGAGGATAACCAAGTTCTGTAAATATAGGATCAGGTAAGGATGATTATTTCCAATGTTTCTACTGTGGCTCCTTTGTCTATCTGGTCTCCCAGAACTCTTACCTCAAGGTTAATAATAACATGCAGTTACCGCCGTCACCACTGGGGGGGGATTCCTCAATTTTCCTAGACAGTGATCATCTCTCCTCTGGATGGTATATCGTAATGCTGTTTCCTCTCCGATAACCAGGTTCAGTCACTCACTCCTGTTAAGAGGGGCGGTACAGAGCCTTCCATGAGTAAAAGTCCTATAAGTGCAGTTCAAGCTAGTGCAGTGGCTAGCACAAGTAGTAGCCACCAAGAGTTCGAACACAGGCCCGTAGAGCCCATAGTGCACTTCCCGCTGCGCTTGCAAGTCCTGATTGGCAGCCCACAGGTTCTGCACCGCTCGTACTTCCCCCATTCAATGGCCAACCCGGAATTCAGGTGGAAACAGCGGATTTAATGCCCCTTGAATTTTTTGAGCTGTATTTCATGGAAGATCTGTACAGATCAAGTGTGGACCAAAGCAATTTATACACTGGTCAGTTTCATCGCCCAAAACCCAAATTCATACCTTGCCAGACAATTTGGCTGAAAACTTATAACGTTTCCTGAATTTAGGACCTTTCTGGGCTTGTCCCTCAACATGGGCATTACTAAAAAGTGTGAGTCGCGGTCATATTGGTCCACTGACCCAATTTACCATATGCCTGTGTTCTCTGCTGCCATGGCCAGGACTCGATACGAGCAGATATTGCGGTTCAAGCATTTCAATGACAATGAACTCTGTTGTCCTCGGGTTGACCCTGAACATGATCGGCTCCATAAAATTCGGCCCTTCATAAACCACTTCAACGAAAAATTTGCAGCCTACCTTGTTTATTCCAGATCAGGATGTCTGCACTGATGAGACCCTGATTAAATTCTCTGGCCGTCTTGTTTTCAAACAGTATCTCCCCAGCAAGCGTGCCAGATATGGGGTCAAGATGTATAAGCTCTGTGACAGGGCAACAGGCTATACATGGAGTTTTTTGGTTTACGAGGGTAAAGATAGCACCTTGGAGCCCCTCAACTGCCCAGACTTCATAGGGAGCAGTGGCAAGACTGTTTGGGACTTAGTGTCACCCTTATTTGGAAAGGGGTACCATTTATACGTGGACAATTTTTATTCAAGCATGCCACTTTTTAGACACCTCTATCAATCAGGAATTGCTGCATGTGGCACCGTGCAATCTTATCGTCG
This sequence comes from Aquarana catesbeiana, assembly GCF_042186555.1. Taxonomy (NCBI): domain Eukaryota; kingdom Metazoa; phylum Chordata; class Amphibia; order Anura; family Ranidae; genus Aquarana; species Aquarana catesbeiana. Next base: position 285,661,791 of record NC_133330.1, on the reverse strand, counting down.
GGGCTTCCCCCAACGGCTTCTAATTGCCCAACTTAGTCTGGGGGAGAGAGCCTACTTGAGGTCCAATGAGTTACTTGCAGTGAGATGGAAGGACAAACGGAACGTTTTTGTTCTGTCTTCCATTCACGGCAGTCCAGATACCTATGGCGACTGGTGTTGTTGAGAAGCCCCTCTGTGTCCACGACTAAAACCATAAAATGGGAGGGTTGGACTTCAACGACCAGATGATGGGGCCGTACTTAGTTGCCCGTAAGGCAAGACGCTGGTACTGGTCCTAAGATTCCAAGAAGAGGTCATCGCAGCCCGTCTGTATCCACAGGTGCTGTGGCCCAAATTCACAACACAGATGCAGTGAGCCGGCTGCATGAGAGGCATTTTCCGAATGGCTTTCCTGGTACCCCTACCCGACAAGCACTCCAAAAAGATGCCGTGTCTGTAGCAAGCGCGGATACAGGCGTGACACCTGCTATTTTTAGGTGAACCTGGTCTCTTCATCGGAGACTGTTTCCGTCGCTAACACACTAGTGGAGCATTAGACTAGGGTACAGCACGGCACAGTCCTAGGGCACATATTCACACAGGGTCTCAAAGGTGTTAGATGGCCATCGCATTTTGAGAGACCCTAAGCTGGAACGTTAAAAAAGTATGATAAAAGTGTAAAAAAAAATAAAATAAAACCCATAAAAAATTGAATAAAAATAAAATAAAAAAGCCAAACATAGTTGCCGTTTTATTGTTCGTCTCTCTCTATTGTTCTGCTCTGTTTTACTGTATTCTATGCTATACTGTAATGTTTTATTGTCTCTGTGTTTTATTGTGTTTGCCTTGCAGGTATGTCCTACTGTTTTACAGTACTGTTACTGTGATTTATTGTTAACCTTTGGCAGAGATTGCAATACAATAAAGTTGTTTTATTGAGTTAATTGCTATAAGGGATATCTACATTCCCTGTGATAACAATAAACAAACATTTGGGCAATATAGTGTGTTTTTGTGCATTAAAATTCCAAAAAAATTGCATTTGGAAAATCGCTGCACAAATACTGTACGAAAAAAAAATGCAACATCCACCATTTTAATCTGTAGAGCCTCTGCTTTAAAAAAAAATATATAATGTTTGGGGGTTCAAAGTAATTTTCTAACCATTTTTATTTTTTCATGTAAACAAAAAGTGCCAGAAAGGGCTTTGTCTTCAAGTGGTTAGAAGAGTGGGTGATGTGTGGCATAAGCTTCTAATGTTGGGCATAAATTGCCAGGACAGTTCAAACCCCCCCCCCCCCACACACACACACACACCATTTAGGAAAGTAGACACCCCAAGCTGTTTGCTGAGAGGCATGTTGAGTCCATGGAATATTTTATATTTTGCCACAAGTTTCAGGAAAATTACAAAAAAAGTTTTTTTCTTTTTACACAAAGTTGTCAATTAAATGATAAATTGCTCAAACATGCCATGGGTATATGTGAAATTACACCCCAAAATACATTCTGCTGCTTCTCCTGAGTATGGGGATACAACATGTGTGGGACTTTTTGGCAGTCTAGCTGCGTGCAGGACCCCGAAAACCAATGACTGTCTTCATGCTTTCTAAGGGCGTAAATTGTTGACTTCACTGCTCACTACCTATCACAATTTCGGAGGCCATGAAATGCCAAGATAGCACAAAACCCCCCCAAATGACCCCTTTTCGGAAAGTAGACACCCCAAGATATTTTCTAAGAGGCATGTGAGTATTTTGCAGCTCTTATTTGTTTTGGAAAATTAAGAAAGAAAAGGAAATCTTTTATTTTTTTATTTTTTCAATTGTCAAAACTTTGTGACAAAAAGCGAGATCTGCAAAATACTCAACATGCCTCTCAGCAAATAGCTTGGGGTGTCCACTTTATGAAAAGGGGTCATTTGTGGGGGTTTGGTGCTATCTTGGCATTTCACGGCCTCCGAAACTATGATAGGTAGTGAAGCCTGTGCACAAAAAAAGCCCACCTAGAAGAGAGAGACCAAGATAAATGATTTTGGAACTGATGGCTTCAAAACTGTATGGCGTTGCAAAGATAAGGAGTACAAAGAAAAATGCATGGTGCCTACAGTGAAACATGGTGCTGGCAGTGTCCTTCTGTGGGGCTGCATGAGTGCTGCTGGTGTCGGGCATGCGGAATTTCATTGATGGCATCATGAATTCACAGATGTACTGCTCTATATGAAAAGAGAAGATGCTACCATCACTATTTGCCCTTGGTTGTCATGCACTTTTCCAACATGACAATTATGCAAAACACACATCTAAGGCCACTGTTGCACTTCTGAAGAAGAACAGGGTGAAAATGATTCAGAGGCCAAGTATGTCTCCTGGGGAATTCTGAAGAGACAAGCATCACTCTCTATCCAGCATCCAGGCTCTAAAAGAGGTCGTTCTTGAAGAATGGAAAAAGATAGATTTTGCAATATGTCGCCAACTTGTTCATTCCATGCCTAGAAGACTTGGTACTGGGTGTATTAGTTTTTGCATCAAATAATTTGAGTAAAACTGAAGATCTAAGTTATATTATTAACTTTACTTTCATGTAATGAGCTAAACAAATGTTCTGTAAAACTCAGTTTTGTCAAAATTTTTAAAATTGTTCTTGTGTTCATTGAGATATTGATTAAAATCTTACTTTTCAAAAGGGGTGTACTCATTTATGCTGAGCATTATATATATATATATATATATATATATATATATACTCTATATACATATTGTAGCAGAGAGTCCCAGAGAGAGCCGGGAAAAGTCCTTTTCGGGTTTATACATCTCCCAGGCTCGTCTCATACACAATCAGGGATCTCTGATTTATGGTCCAGTTCGGATCTTGGTCCTCACCCCCAGGCCAATTTAATTTCACCTGAGACAGACAGCCTGTGCTCTTGGCCTGGGAACCTCAGACAACTTCTGTCTAGCAGAGCAAAAGGTTGGTAAAAGCTATTACTGTATATACTTGAGTATAGGCCGACCCAAATATAAGCAGAGGCACCTAATTTTACAAAAAAATGGAAAAAAGTATTGACTCGTGTATAAGCCTAGGGTGGGAAATGCAGCAGCTACTGTGGTAAATTTAAAAAATAACAATAGATACCAATAATGTTTTTGAATATTTATTTCAAAGAAAAACTGTAAACTAGCTCTATAAGTGGAAAAGGGGGTCAATAAAAGCAATATGGCATGAACAATAATTTTAAAAGTACAAAAACCTTAGCTATAACAGCAACAAAATCTTTCAAAACTGGATTTCTCCTCATCATCTGTACGTCCAAACAGAGCTTCAGCATTAGCTGGTGTGAAGTTATCAGAATAGACATTGTCATCATCACTGAGTTTGCAGTCATCACCATCACTGCTGTCGTTCTCATACAAAGCGCTGTCTTCACTGCCATCCATAGCAATGCCACATTTCTTGAAGGCGCATTGCACCTTGTCCTCCGGAATCTCTTCCCATGCATCATGAACCCACTTTGCTATCAATTCTATGTCGGGCTTCATCAGATTTCCACCTTTTGTCAGTCGGGTTTGACCAGATGACATCCATTCATACCACATCTTTCATACACGGTCTTTGAAAGGTTTATTTAAACACACATCTAGGGGCTGCAATACAGATGTAAGCCCACCTGAAATAACGGCCAAAGTAACTTGAGAAGACTTTGCCAATTTTTTTATGTCATCAGATGTGTGTGCTCTGAACATATCTCAAACTAGCAATGATGGTTTTTTTCTTTAAGGCTGCTCCTGGTTGTCCGTTCCAAATTTCTTCCAGCCATTTTTTTGTTCCGTCTTCATCCATCCAGCCTTTAATATGTGCGCGCACTGTAATTCGTGGTGGGAATTTGACCTTTTTAGGCAAGGTCTTTCTTTTAAAAATAATGACAGGCCGCAGCTTAATTCCACTAGCCAAACATGACAGAACGACCGTGGTTCTGAGAAAAATAGTTTTGTCTCCCAAACTTGCCACAGTTTTGTTGCTTGGAAGATCAAAGGTCAAAGGTATTTCCAATATCTCCCAGGTCATAGTTATGGATCCTTCTTTGCTTTATGATGAATGAATGGAATGACATCACTTTTTTATCAAGGTCTTTTGCCAACTTCTGTGAAATCTTTGTTCTTTGCTGCAAAGATAGGGCAATCCTATTCATGAAGCGGGTACACCATCCTGCTGACGCAACAAAATTTTCAATGCCTGGTGCTTTTAATTTGTCATCTTTAGCCATTTGAAGGGCACATAAGCGAGTTCCCATGCGTGTTACGCAGTAACCATTTTGACGACACTCCATAACCCATTTATGCAATTCAGTCTCTAGATCCTCAAATGAAGTTGTTAAACCACGTCAAGCTTTTTTTGCCTTTGGAATCAACACAAAATTCCCTACTTGCAATACTGTTATTGCTTTCTTCTGCTCTTGACACAACCTTAAGTTTGAAAAATGCTTCGTATGAGCTGCGTTTTTCTTTTGGTCCAGGATTACTGGTAGAAGTATTGGGATCCATTTCTAAAAGGATAAAAAAAAAACTTGTTTAGTTTGAGGCCTAATGCAGGCTGATAATATTACAGAATGTGATGACATGACTGTTTGCATAGAGCAGCCTGTGTTAGGGGTAGTAATATACATTCTACCAGTGTCCATTATATACAGCCTGCCAGTGTCCATTATATACCGCCTGACAGTGTCCATTATATACAGCCTGCCAGTGTCCATTATATACCGCCTGACAGTGTCCATTATATACATTCTGCCAATGCCCATTATATACAGCCTGCCAATGTCCATTATATACAGCCTGCCAGTGTCCATTATATACAGCCTGCCAACGCCCATCATATACAGCCTGCCAATGTCCCTTATATACAGCCTGCCAGTGTCCATTATATACAGCCTGCCAACGCCCATCATATACAGCCTGACAATGTCCATTATATACAGCCTGCCAGTGTCCCTTATATACAGTCTGCTAATGCCCATTATATACAGCCTGCCAGTGTCCATTATATACAGCCTGCCAGTGTCCATTATATACAGCCTGTCAGTGTCCATTATATACAACCTGCCAGTGTCCATTATATACAGCCTGCCAGTGTCCATTATATACAGCCTGCCAGTGTCCATTATATACAGCCTGCCAGTGTCCATTATATACAGCCTGCCAATGGCCATTATATACAGTCTGCCAGTGTTCATTATATACAGCCTGCCAATGCCCATTATATACAGCCTGCCAGTGTTCATTATATACAGCCTACCAGTGTCCATTATATATACGGTAGCCATCGTAAATGTCAAACAGTTTGTCTCCATCATCTACGGTAAATACCACTTGGAAAGTTAAAATAACAGAATGTGATGACATGACTGTTTGCATAGAGCAGCCTGTGTTAGGGGTCGTAATATACATTCTACCAGTGCACATGAAATGCAGTCTGCCAGTGTCCATTATATACAGCCTGCCAGTGTCCATTATATACCGCCTGACAGTGTCCATTATATACATTCTGCCCATGCCCATTATATACAGCCTGCCAATGCCCATTATATACAGCAATGCCAGTGTCCATTATATACAGCCTGCCAATGCCCATCATATACAGCCTGCCAATGCCCATTATATACAGCCTGCCAGTTTCCATTATATACAGGCTGCCAGTGACCATTATATACAACCTGCCAGTGTCCATTATATACATTCTGCCAATGCCCATTATATACAGCCTGCCAATGCCCATTATATACAGCAATGCCAGTGTCCATTATATACAGCCTGCCAATGCCCATCATATACAGCCTGCCAATGCCCATTATATACAGCCTGCCAGTGTCCATTATATACAGGCTGCCAGTGACCATTATATACAACCTGCCAGTGTCCATTATATACAGCCTGCCAATGCCCATTATATACAGCCTGCCAGTGTTCATTATATACAGCCTACCAGTGTCCATTATACCGGTACCGTATATAGCCTGCCAGTGCCCATTATATATACGGTAGCCATTGTAAATGTCAAACAGTTTGTCTCAATCATCTACGGTAAATAGCAGACTGGAATACAACTTGGAAGTTAAAATAACAGGATAACTTGGTGAAAAAAAGGGGAAAAAAAACTAAAGAAAGAAAACAAATTCAGCCACCACATCTAAGGATTGGTAAGCTGTACTATAACAAATTTTAGTTTTCGGGTTAAACACTGCTTTAACCACTTCCCGCCTGGCCTATAGCGGATTGACGTCCAGAAAGTGTTTCCGTTATCCTGACTGGGCGTCATATGACGTCCAGCAGGATAACATGCCGCCGCGCGTCTGACACACCGATCCACCGATCTTGGTAAAGAGCCTCCGGCGGAGGCTCTTTACCACGTGATCAGGCATGTCCAATCACGGCTGATCACGATGTCAATAGGAAGAGCCGTTGATCGGCTTTTCATCACTCGCGTCTGACAGACGCGAGTAAAGGAGAGCCGATTGGCGGCTCTCCTGACAGGGGGGTCTGCGCTGATTGTTTATCAGCGCAGCCCCCCCCTCAGATCACCACACTGGACCGCCAGGGATCGCCACTAGGACCACCAGGGAAGGGGCAACATGTGGATGGCCAGGTATGTACCCCATGGCCATCCACATGTGCCCTATGTGCCCAGTCAGTGCCCAATCTGTGCCAATCAGTGCCCACAAATGGGCACTGATTGGCAACATAATATTGCCTAGATGCCCTGCAATGCCAACCTTAAGAGCATCAGTGCCACCAATCAGTGTCACCAGTGCCACCCATCAGTGTCCATCGGTGCCACCTGTCAGTGCCCATCCGTGCCCATCAGTGCCCATCAGTGCCCATCCATGCCACCTATCAGTTCCACCCCTAAGTACCCATCAATGCCACCTACGAGTGCCCATCAGTGCCGCCTATGAGTGCCCATCAGTGCCACCTACGAGTGCCCATCAGTGCCCATCAGTGCCACCTATCAGTGCCCATCAGAGCCGCCTATCAGTGCCCGTCATCAGTGCCCGTCAGTGCCACCTCATCAGTGCCACCTCATTGGTGCCACCTCATCGGTGCCCATCAGTGCCGCCGTATCAGTTCCCATCAGTGCAGCCATATCAGTGCCCATCATTGAAGAAGAAAACGTACTTATTTACAAAAATTTTTAACAGAAACAAAGAAAAACTTTTTTTCAAAATTTTCGTTTTTTTTTTTATTTGTTGCGCAAAAAGTAAAAACCGCAGAAGTGGTCAAATAAACCAAAAGAAAGCTCTATTTGTGGGAACAAAATGATAAACAAATTGTTTGGGTACAGTGTAGCACGACCGCGCAATTGTCCTTCAAATTGTGACAGCGCTGAAAGCTGAAAATTGGCCTGGGTGGGAAGGTGTCTAAGTGCCCGGTATTGAAGGTAAAAGCTTAAGTCAGATCGCTGTGATTGTCAGATCCCCGTGCAGCCGCGGTAATGATGTCCAGCCTCCTATGACACACGGCAGAATGATTCCTAGCATTGGATCACTGTGCCGTCTATCACAAGAGGAGGCAGGATATAATCAAACAAAGGAGATTCTACTGACCCCTGAAATCATGACACTGTAAGATATGTGGCCTGTATACAAATGCAGCTTGGTCCAAAGTAAGGAAGTCCCAGTTATCTATAGTAAATTACCCAGAGAGTTAGTATAAAACTAAGATATTTTTTACTTTACTTGCATGGACAAACCTCATATTTTTGCCTTGTAAATACCTTGTAAAGAATTATTCTTTTTTCTTACCAGGAACTGTGTACTGTGTCAGATCACCGTGCAGCTGCGGTAGCGATGTCCCGCCTCCTATGACACACAGCACAGTGATTCCTAGCATTGGTTCAGTGTGCCGTCTGTCACAAGAGGAGGAGGGACATCGTTATGTGGCTGGCTGCGCGGCGATCTGAAACAGCATGGGAGGGAGGGGCGCTGGGCTAATTTACGAGCGTCACCCTGCGGCACGGCACCACCCCTTTTTCTCCTCCATTTTGGACATTTTTTTAACTCACTCGCGTATAAGCGGGTTTTTTCAGCCAAAAAAAATTGGCTGAAAAACTTGGCTTATACTTGAGTATATACGGTAAGATGTGTATGTGGAAGCTGACAAGCTGTAGGCTTGCTCTGCCTGGTAGTTAGAAGGACCTGTAAAATTGTATAGTTGGTGCCGAGACACGGCTAGGTTTTTATTTGGCTATTTTTGATCCTATTTATATACAGGTGCTGTACAGTGTTCCAGAAAACAGACTTATAAATATCACAAATAAACACCGCACTGTTTGTCACTACATCATTGGATTTGGTATCTGTGCCTGAAAGACTGCTCATCCCAGGGAGCTTTGTACCTGCCACCTGTCCCCCAGGTTACTATATATATATATATATATATATATATATATATATATATATATATATATATATATATATATATATATATATACACAGGGCTTTTTTACAGCCGGAACTCACCGGAACTGCATTCCGGAACCTTTGGCAGACTTCTCAAGAGTGCCCTGTGATCTCCCAGCAGGGCCGATCCTTATTGAGATTACAGGGTGGGGGCGGTGTCAGGCTGTCTGCTGTAGTATAATCTTCCGATCCTGGTTGGTTCCTCTGCCTTCAATCCACACCCCTCCTCTCTCATTGGCTCTGGAGAAGGTTTCCCCTCCCCCCTCCTCCCCAGGAAGGACAGAGCAAACAGAAGAACACAGTCATCGGAGCCTTTTCCAAGGTAAGATAACAGGCTGGATAACAGATGACATTCTTCTCATGTGAGTCCCTATTTTTGTGCCTTCCACACTGTATAAATCTGTGCTGAAAACTTGTCCTGTACCTCAGCAGGACATGTATGGTGAAAGTTAAAGTAAAATTCCTGAATGTGTTAGGAATATAATGGGATTTTTCAGGTGGATGCATTTCACAAAATCATTCTGTTTAATATATGTGTATGTAGAATATATCTGTAGCTCTGTAGCACCTGAAAAGTCCCAGTATATTCCTAACATATTCAGGAATTTGAGCAATAACAGCAAAGGATGTGGTTCCATAATACAGCCCAACTCCAGGTTTAAAAAAAAATAAAAATCCAATCTTGGTGTGTGTGCGTTTTCAGGAACAGGTAAGTGAAAGATTCTATTCTTTCTGACTATGGGGTGTGACCATAATCAGTAAGACATACACAGGCACTGTGGAGAACCAGCAAGGAATTTGGTAAAGTTGGGTGCACACACATCAAAATTCAGTTTAGCAGGGAACGGCCAAATGTTGACCTCTGTGTAGCCCTCCGTGGAGACAGAAGCCAATCATTAGCCCACCTTAGTATATTCATGCCATCCCACATACTGACTCCTACCATCTGGACCACTTCAAATCACTGAAGTGGTCATTGTGGTTAGAGTGTTTCTTTAATATCTCTCAGAAGAAGTAAACCTGTGTATACTGATTCCATTTCATTTGATCATCCTCTAGATGTGTTGACTTGGGGGGGGGGGGGGGGCGTCGTGAAGCGCTGCGCCACCTCCCTGAAATTAGTTTGCCACCACCCTGAAATGAGTTTTGTCAGGTTGGGATGTCTGTTTTGGCAGCCCTCTCCAGCCTCATTTAATACTGAAGTCAGTAGAGGAAGTTTTCTGCAGAGCTCACTTCCTCTACTGTCTTCTCTGTGCTAGCGCTGCACAATCAGGGCTGCTGCCCTCGATCATTGGTCGGGTCCTAACCTTCAGCTCCTGCAGTGATTCGGGAGGAAGCTTCCATCCCTGCCTGCTGCAGCTACTCAGCCTTTGTAGTACGGAGCTGAGGAGCCCTGAAACACCTCCTCAGCTCTGTGCTAAAGTAGGGGAGCTCTCCGGTCCACTGCACTGTGCAGAAAAAAAAACTGCACATACCATGGAGAGCGGTGACGGAAGAAGAAGTGAGGGACCTGTCACAATGAAGGAAAGCTTTGCAGAGACTGAGTTCATTCAGAGAGGAGTGCGCTGTGAAAGTGTGTGGAGGAGGGGGAATATGTGCAGAGAGTAGACATGTGCAGGATGAAAAAATTCGTTTAGTTTCGTTTTGTTTCGATTCGTTATTTAACTTAATTCGTTTAGTTAAATTCGTTGCATTCATTACATTCGTTTTCGGAATTCGTTTCGTTTCGTATTCGAATTCGAAAAAATTCGACCGCATTCGAAAAAATTCGACCGCATTCGAAAAAATTCGACCGTATTCGAAAAAAACTATCAAATTCGAAAAAATTCTAACACATTCGAAAAAAACTGTCAAATTCGAAAAAATTCCACCACATTCGAAAAAAACTATCAAATTCGAAAAAATTCTACCACATTCGGAAAAAACTATCAAATTCGAAAAAATTCCACCACATTCGAAAAAAACTATCAAATTCGAAAAAATTCTACCACATTCTAAAAAAACTGTCAAATTCGAAAAATTTCTACCACATTCGAAAAAAACTATCAAATTCGAAAAAATTCTTACTACATTTGAAAAAACTATCAAATTCGAAAAAATTCTACCACATTCGAAAAAAACTGTCAAATTCGAAAAAATTCTTACTACATTTGAAAAAACTATCAAATTCGAAAAAATTCTACCACATTCGAAAAAAACTGTCAAATTCGAAAAATTTCTACCACATTCGAAAAAAACTATCAAATTCGAAAAAATTCTTACTACATTTGAAAAAACTATCAAATTCGAAAAAATTCTACCACATTCGAAAAAAACTATCAAATTCGAAAAAAATCTTACTACATTTGAAAAAACTATCAAATTCGAAAAAATTCTACCACATTCGAAAAAAACTATCAAATTCGAAAAAATTCTTACTACATTTGAAAAAACTATCAAATTCGAAAAAATTCTACCACATTCGAAAAAAACTGTCAAATTCGAAAAATTTCTACCATATTCGAAAAAAACTATCAAATTCGAAAAAATTCTTACTACATTTGAAAAAACTATCAAATTCGAAAAAATTCTACCACATTCGAAAAAAACTGTCAAATTCGAAAAAATTCTACCACATTCGAAAAAAACTGTCAAATTCGAAAAAATTCTTACTACATTTGAAAAAACTATCAATTTCGAAAAAATTCTACCACATTCGAAAAAAACTGTCAAATTCGAAAAAATTCTACCACATTCGAAAAAAACTGTCAAATTCGAAAAATTTCTACCACATTCGAAAAAAACTATCAAATTCGAAAAAAACAATAACTGAATTTGAAAAAGTAAACTATATATAACCATTTTGCGAAATTTGAAATTCGTATAGAATGAAATCGAATTCCAATAGAAAAGATTAGGATAGAATAGAAAGTATAAAAGAATAGCATCATGTTTTCGAATTCGATTCGAATATGTTTTCGAATATGTTTTCGAATTCGATTCGAATATGTTTTCGAATTCGATTCGAATATGTTTTCGAATTCGATTCGAATTTGTTTGTTTTTTTTTCGGATTCGTTTAAATTCTTTACTTTTGTCATTCGGAAATTCGGATGCATCCGAATTTCCGAATAATGAAAAATTCATCCGAATTTCGATTCGGAACGAAACGAAATGCACATGCCTAGCAGAGAGGTAAAGTTTGTGTGTGTTTAGCAAAGGGGAGAGCATTGTACACAGAGGAGAGCCTTGGGGGATTTGTAATGAGAGGGGAGCTGAGAAAGTATGTATGTGGAGGAGGAGGAGGGGGAGGTCAGCAGAGAGGAGAGCTGGGGGGATTTGTGATGAGAGGGGAGCTGGGGGGATTTGTGATGAGAGGGGAGCTGGGGGGATTTGTGATGAGAGGGGAGCTGGGGGGATTTGTGATGAGAGGAGAGCTGGGGGGATTTGTACAGAGAGGGGAGCTGGGGGATTTGTGATGAGAGGAGAGCTGGGGGGATTTGTGATGAGAAGAGAGCTGGGGGGATTTGTGATGAGAAGAGAGCTGGGGGGATTTGTGATGAGAGGGGAGCTGGGGGGATTTGTACAGAGAGGGGAACTGGGGGGATTTGTGATGAGAGGGGAGCTGGGGGGATTTGTGATGAGAGGAGAGCTGGGAGGATTTGTGATGAGAGGGGAGCTGGGGGGATTTGTGATGAGAGGAGAGCTGGGGGGATTTGTGGAGAGGAGAGCTAGGAGAGGATTTGTGATGAGAGGAGAGCTGGGGGGATTTGTGATGAGAGGAGAGCTGGGGGGATTTGTGATGAGAGGGGAGCTGGAGGGATTTGTGGAGAGGAGAGCTGGGGGATTTGTGGAGAGGAGAGCTAGGAGAGGATTTGTGATGAGAGGAGAGCTGGGGGGATTTGTGATGAGAGGAGAGCTAGGAGGGGATTTGTGATGAGAGGACAGCTAGGAGGGGATTTGTGATGAGAGGACAGCTAGGAGGGGATTTGTGATGAGAGGAGAGCTAGGAGGGGATTTGTGATGGGAGGAGAGCTGGGCGGATTTGTGAGGAGAGGGAAGCTGGGGGGATTCGTGATAAGAGGAGAGCTAGGAAGGGATTTGTAATGAAGAGAGCTGGGGGGGATTTTGGAGAATTTGCCGTATGTGATACACAGTTCTAAGCCTTAACTCATTACAATTTTTTGGCGCAGCTGTAATTCTCTCCTCTAAGGAAGGTGTGGCTGGGGGTGTGGTTTGGGTGTGGCTGGGGCGGAGTTTGGGCGTGGTTGAGGCGGAGAATTGGACAGAGGGTGAGTTCCTGCACCTCTTCTCTGAGGAAAAAAGCCATATATATATATATATATATATATATATATATATATATATATATATATATATATATATATATATATATATAATTTGCCTTGCATTTCTATTTTAAACTGAATGGGTTAATTTAGTGAAAAAAGGTGATGGTTCACATATAACTCTTTCCTGTAAAGGCTGTAATTTCAGGAAAGCAGCATTAAGACAGCAGGAGCCAGCAGCATTGAAATTTGCAAACTACAAGTTGCTGGGGTAAGAATTTTAACAAATAGCCTACTGGGAAATATTTATTTTACTGTGCTCAGTGTGTTAAGCTAACAAAACAACTTTAACCACTTCAGTTTCTTCCCCTTCCTGCCCAGGCCAATTTTCAGATTTCAGCACTTTGAATGCAAGTTACCCAGTCATACAACAATGTATCCAAATTATTTTTTTATGATTTTGAATAAACGAACAAATGCTGACAATTGTGAAAAAACATAACATTTTGCAAATCATCTGTATTCACAAATTTAAGCCAAATGTGTTCTGCTACATTTCTTTGGTAAAAATATCCCAGTATATTACTGTATTTATTCTGTAGGAAAGTTATAGCATCTACAAACTATAGTATATGTATTTGAAAATTGATCAATCCTGATGTACTGATGGCCTGTGTTCCGGGTGGGGGGTGGGGGTGGGGTGTTTTGTAGTTGATGATTGTTTTGTGAGGCTTTGTCTATGAATACATGTCTGTATGTGTGGAGGGGTTTGTGTAATGTCATTCCTGTTGATATGACTGGGTATGGATGTTGGTTTGTTGACTGGGTTCATTCATGCAGCACATGATTTTCTTGTGCTGGTTTGGCTATATGATATTTTGTGTTTATACCATAGCATTTTAGGCATATAAACTGCTTCGGCTTAAATCCACCTGTGTGCGAGCCAATGTCTGCCAGACCTGGTCCTGGGTACTGATGCCATGGACTACTTGGCCAGCTTGCGGTCTCAGTCCCTTGCATCCTTTGAAACATACACAGTTATATTTTGAGGAAGTTGGTGAGCATTTTCTAATGTATATTCTTTGTGTGTATTATTGATCTCTTTGATGAAGTTGAATATATGTATAGATTGTTGTGATTGTAATGATATATTTCTCTCAATCTAACAATGACTAGATATAAACAGAGTTTCCCTGAAGAAGCGGAGACACTGCTCTGCGAAACGCTTTGGACTACGCTGTATTAGTGAACTCAATTTATAATCTTGCTGGAAACAAGTATCAATATCAACTCTAGCGTTGTGCTATTGTTTACACTCTGTGATATGATTTTATCTTTCTATATGTGATTTTAACCATGTTTGTATAATAAAAGTTTATAACTACATTGATTGTGTGCTCACCTCAGTGACAGCCTCATAGCCTTGAAAGTCCTATCTTCTACGAGAGTTAATCTACTCTCTATGTGTTCTCGTACTGATGGCCTGTCTCATTTCTTGAGGCCCTAAAATGCCAGGACAGTACAAATACCCCCCAAATGCCCCTTTTTTGTAAAGTAATCAGTGCAATGTATTTAGTAAGAGGCGTGGTGAGTTTTTTAAAGTTGTAATTTTTGTCAATTTTTTTTAGAAAAATAGAGAAATTAAATAAAGTTTTTATTTTTTGCATGTTTTTACAAACTGTGATCAGGGCAGTACTGTGTCACCATAATGACACTGTAATGCTCTGGGAAGGTGATCAGGATTTTTTTTTATGCTATGATTGCTTATTACAGAGATGATCAATGTGCCATTGTGTACTATCATGTGCCATTGTATTCTATTATCACATAGTACAGGTCTCCTTTGATTGGCACCTGTACATGTGACCAATCAGCGACCACAATAGTACACACATATAAATGAAAGCCATTGTTGACAACTGACATGTGATTAGTCACAACGATCACATGGTTCCAGGGCTGCATACACTGGCCAGATACAATGAACTGTTTTCCATTGTGGAGGGCACAGTCAGACACAGATCGCACCTTTTGAGTTCCCCTTGAGAGCGCACAAGGTGGGGCATCATATTATGTCCTCCTGGAATAACAGTGTTCCAATGGTTAAGTTGGCCATACAGCACTAGAATTTCATTCAAACATTTGCATAAAAATTTACACAAATGTTTGTCACAACATTTGATAGTACCATTATGGACTTGAAAAATGTTGTATAAATTCTGAAAAATGTAGTTTGATTGTCATGCCAATGTTTCAAATTCAATGATTTATTTGGGGATGCGCATGAGCATTACAATAAGTATTGATTTTAACTAAATGAAAACCACATTTCAAGTTAGAATTTTGTTCGTTAGAAAAAATTTCCATCCTGCTCTTTCAATTTTCCTCATCACTACAGTTGAAAGCCTTCAACAATTTGACCAGATCAACATAGAAAATTGAACAAACATTCCAAAAATAAATTTTGTGAATGAAAGTCTACTGGTGTGTGACCAACTTAAGGCCTCATTTACACTTGTATTGATCTCTGAAGAGCGATCCTCATGCAGGTAGAGTTTAACGCTGGGAAGGTTAGTGTTAATTGTGTTTCCTGAGTCTTTTCTCTCTCTCCTAGGTCTGATCCACTGATTGTGTTTTATAAAAAGGACAGTGATTGGTACCCAAGGGGCTTGGGGACTCACGTGCACACAAGAGGCTGTTGGTACAGTTGCCGCACTCAGTTTTGTCAGCTTGCTGAATATACTGAGTCCAGAATGACAATAAAGGCACATCTGTTTTCAGGACTCTGCTGCTGCCCAAAGGAAAGGGACAGGGATACTCGGTATAGAGAATATCGAGAGGGAAATTAGTTACTATAGCAATTATTGGTCAGAGAATTATTGGTTTTAAAAAAATAACAATTTATTAAATTGTGTTAAAATCAGCAAACAGCACAATCTTTTAAATATATAGTCGTTTGCAACACCATTGCGTGATTGCTACGATTTTGATTGGACCACATTGCTGCTGACCATCATATCAAGTCTGGACCGTGTCAGTGCTGGTTTGTGTGTCTTTTGTCTTATATGTTGTCCTGTCTTTAGTTTCACCTCTTGAAAACCATGGATTTTGTATTTTTCATATTGTGTATGCCCCTATTGAATGCCTCAGTATGGTTTGCTGATTTTAACACAATTTAATAAATTGTTATTATTTGATACTACTAATTCTCTGACCAATAATTGCTATAGTAACTACTTTCCCTCTCGATATTCTCTATACCGAGTATCCCTGTCCATTTCCCCTTTCCCTTTGCCTTCTGAGTTGTAGTACCGATTTCTTTAGTTAAAGCAATAACACCACACCTGGTGTTTGGTCAGACCACGATCAGTCACTGTACTGATCAACAATTAATACTGAACTTGCCCCGTGTCCTTTCCCCCATTCCCAATTTTTTATACCTGCTGCCCAAAGGAGCTGCTGGGACTTGTAGTCTGCCTTGAAGATGCCAATCCTGGATACTGCCACCATAGACTCTGCCAAAGATGGACTTTTTCCTGTGCAGGTATGCTAGGGCAGCCACAGGCCCGAGTTAGGTACTAGGGATGTTAGGAAAAGACTGCACTTTATGTTGAACTGACATGTTAACTTATTCTCCAGTAAAGATTTTGAAACTTTGCTTTTGCCTAGTCTGAAGTTACTAAAGGGGTGTATTGCAAGTAACTGGCACATATAGTCTACAGCTCGGGTCACTAGGCACATTGGGGTATGAAGATAACTATACGAGAGTTAATACAGTGTGATGATGCAGTGGTTACCAAGGGTAACAAAGGTTTCTCTAGCAGCCTATCATAAGCATGTACACGTGTCAGGTGGGATAGCTTCTTGCAAGAGGAATTGTGGTTGGCACTCTCTCTGTGATCAGGACCATCTCCCACAGTAATGGGAGCAGATCAGATCTGCAGAGGTCCCCAACCTGTACACAGGTATGGAAGAGAGAAGAGTTAAGTGAAGTGCAAGCATGGAGTCAGAGCTAGGTTGTCGGTGGGGCTCCATACCGTTACTGGGAGTGGGGTAGCGGTGATACACTGTATAGATGTAAAAGGAGAAAACAGGACGCCAGGTCAGTGTGAATAAAAACAACAACACTTTATTCCAATATCTACTTACATCTAAAAAGCTTGCAGACTGCATGTAGAGGTGCTGTGGTATCATGCGTGGTAATCCAAGACGGTAGACAGGGTAGACTGGCTGCTAGCAATGTTTGGACCCGCTGGAGATGACAACTGGGACCAATGGCATAAGCAAACTCCAAGACTCCCATGCCAAGTGACCAGCGGAAAACAGCCAGATGGAGAGACAGCCATTAACACAAGCCCAGACCCACCGTATAAGAGTGCAGGAGAATGGCGGCGTCACAGGCTCTCACACACCACTACGAGCTGCAGCAAGACAGGGCACACAACCTGGGCCTTGCCTTCTTGTGGTTTCACCCATTGATGGACTACATGGACTTGATTCACTATTATAATTTATTTTCTGTTCTTATTAGTCTGCATAGTTTTATTTTAACTATTATTTCTATCTTATTACATATAGATCTCATCCAATGACAGTGAGCGCTGACTCACTTACTTTCAGTTGGTGAATTGTTTGCACGCTGTACAGATTGGCTGTTTATTAAGAGAGTTTATTAGTGTTCAGTTGTCTGTTCAAGTAAAGGTACCAGGTTTGTAAGACAGTGACCCTATTCAAATCGCTACGCATAGCCCAGAAGAACCCACCTCGGGGTAGGCTTCCTTTGTGACCCACACTTGGTATCCAATTAGGAGGGGAACATGGAGGACGTCACAACCAACCACCTACCTACCCTTCCAACACGCAGTGTGGGTCCATTCAATTGAGGGGGGTTGTAGAAGTGTGAAAAAAAAAAAAAACAGGGGGGTATAAGATGATAGAAGTATCATGAGCATATGGTGTTGGGAGATCAGAAAATCAGTATTTAAGATGTGAAGACCCTGTTGATAGCAAGTTTCACTCAATATTATGAGCTTTGAATTCAAACCTTTTTTAACCACTTGCTGACTGCCGCATGCCGATGTACGTCCAAACTTTGGCGGCGGATATCGTCAAAACGTCACTTCCGCCCATACGTCTTAAAGGCACATTTTTTTCAATGTCATTTTTGTAAATTACTTTTTTTTTTTTTTAATTGCACTTTAGTGTAAATATGAGATCTGAGGTCTTTTTGACCCCAGATCTCATATTTAAGAGGTCCTGTCATGCATTTTTCTATTACAAGGGATGTTTACATTCCTTGTAATAGGAATAAAAGTGACACAATTGTTTTTTTAAACTGTGTAAAAATAAATAAAATAATGTAAAATAAATAATAATAAAATTTTTTTTTAAAACCCCCCCCCCCCGTCCCGACGAGCGCAGAAGCGAATGCATACGTGAGTAGCGCCCGCATATGAAAACAGTGGTCAAACCACACATGTGAGGTATCGCCGTGACCGCTAGAGTGAGAGCAATAATTCTAGCCCTACACCTCCTCTGTAGCGCAAAACATGCAACCTGTAGAATTTTTTAAACGTCGCCTATGGAGATTTTTGAGGGTAAAAGGTTGACGCCATTCCACGAGCAAGCGCAATTTTGAAGCATGACATGTTGGGTATCAATTTACTTGGCGTAACTTTATATTTCACAATATAAAAAAAATTGGGCTAACTTTACTGTGGTCTTATTTTTTTATTCAAAAAAGTTAATTTTTTCCAAAAAAAGTGCGCTTATAAGACCGCTGCGCAAATACGATGAAAAAAAAAGTATTGCATTGACTGCCATTTTATTCTCTAGGGTGTTAGAAAAAACAATATATAATGTTTGGGGGATCTAAGTAATTTTCTAGCAAAAAAAACTGTTTTAAACATGTAAACACCTAAAATCCAAAACGAGGCTGGTCCTTAAAGCGGGAGTCCCTCGGCTCTCGGATCCCACCGTCGCCATCCTAACTAAGGAAAACAGGCAGTGGAGCCTTGCGGCTTTACTGCCAGTTTCCTACTGCGCACACGCGAGCGGCGCGGGTTTTCTGGGAACACACACAGTTCCCAGAAGGCAACGGGGCCACTCACCGAGGACTAGGACACACCGCGTAATAGGAAGAGGCAGGTTAGGAAGACTGCCTAGCAACAAGGCTTCAGGTAAGTTTAATTTTTTTTTTTTTTCAAATGTTTTTTTTTATTTTTTTTACTATTTTTCAGGCTATTTTTTATTGTAGGGTGGCCCTCCACTTTAAGTGGTTTTTAATAACCATTACAAATAATCAATGCTGTTCCTTCCTGTTCTAGAGCATTCCAAACTCTGACCTCCTCCTACCATAAAGAACCCTTTCCCATACTGTTAGTAAAATCTCCTTCCCCCTTGTCTTTTGTACATTCACTAGTATTAAAAAGGATTAAAAGAGAGGTATTTATATGAATTCCCTCTGTTCATTTTCCCCTTTTTATATCCAAATGTTTTATGTCCTTTTACGGCTTCCATTTGACATAGAGTGGTACTGCTTTGCCCACTATTAATAGGTATTTTTAAGCCCTTCTCCATTACTGTTAATGACTTAATCCATTATTTTTAGCAGTTTGTTTCGATTTCAGCTGTGTTGTTGCTAAGGTCAAATCCACTATTTTTAATTGTAGACAAACATTTTAATGATTTCCTGTTATTATGGCTGCTTCTAATTTGGATTTATGGAAAGGCTTCAGAGTTTGGGGTACTGAAAAGCACATTTTTTTCTGCCTGTTGTTTTGAGATCCTATAGCATTTGCAGTATATAATTTCAGCTATTTTATTATATAACATATAGATGTACAATATGGCCACAATTATGTGGCTACTCCTTTAAAATTATTGAATTCATTTGCTTAAAGTCATGTCCATAGAGATGTGGTTTTACAAGTATGGTTTGAAGGAACTCCAGTGGCCTCCTCAAAACTACTGCACACCCTTGAGATGAATTAGAATGTCAATTGCAAGCCAGGTCTTCTTGTCCAAAATCAGTGCCTGTGCCCAGAAATGTTCTTTTTACTTGAAGGGGAACAAATTCCTCCAGACACACTCCTGTGGGATGCCTTACTAGAAGTGTGGAGGCTGCTATAGTTGCAAGAAGGGCCAACTCCATATTAATTGCAATGGTTTTGGAATGGGTCCAACAACCCCACATACAGTGCACCCGGAAAATATTCACAGTGCTTCACTTTTTCCACATTTGGTTATGTTACAGCCTTATTCCAAAACGGATTAAATTATTTTCCTCAAAATTGTACAAACAATACCCCATAATGACAACGTGAAAGAAGTTTGTTTGAAATCTTTGTAAGTTTATTAAATATAAAAAAAATCAAATGTATTCACAGCCTTTGCCATGAAACTCAAAATTGAGCTCCGGTGCATCCTGTTTCCACTGATCATCCTTGAGATGTTTCTACAACTTGATTGGAGTCCACCTGTGGTAAATTCAGTTGATTGGACATGATTTGGAAAGGCACACACCTGTCTATATAAGGTCCCACAGTTAACAGTGCATGTCAGAGCACAAATCAAGTCCAAGGATTAGTCTTTAGACCTCCGAGACAGGATTGTATCGAGGCGCAGAACTGGGGAAGGGTACAGAAAATTTTCTGCAGCATTGAAGGTCCCAATGAGCACAGTGGCCTCCATCATCCTTAAATGGAAGAAGTTTGGAACCACCGGAACTCTTCCTAGAGCAGGCCACCTGGCCAAACTGAGCAATCAGGGGAGAAGGGCCTTGGTCAGGGAGGTGACCAAGAACCTGGTGGTCACTGTGACAGAACTCCAGCATTTCTCTGTGGAGAGAGGAGAACTTTCCAGAAGAACAACCATCTCTGCAGCACTCCACCAATCAGGCTTGTATGGTAGAGTGGCCAGACGGAAGTCACTCCTCAGTAAAAGGCACATGACAGCCCACCTGGAGTTTGCCAAAAGACACCTGGAGGACTCTCAGACCATGAGCAACAAAATTCTCTGGTCTGATGAACCAAAGATTGAACTCTTTGGCCTGAATGGCATGTTATGTCTGGAGGAAACCAGGCACCGCTCATCACCTAGCCAATTCCATCCCTACAGTGAAGCATGGTGGTGGC